>NC_091456.1:164880994-165195994 GCF_027789765.1 Dendropsophus ebraccatus | reverse complement strand
ACGCTCATCTCTAATGATAAACATAAACTTTGAAGTCAGTACGAACCCACCCTCACACAAGTTGATTATCTATCAGGCTAATACCGCAACGCCCCCCTTGTACTTGCCCAGCGGTCAGCCAATTTTGACTTGTTTAAAAATCATTGTTTATTCACTTTACATCTCTCCATGGAATAGAGGATGTGTAGCCAATAGCTTATCAATGCTTAGGGCAGAACAAATGATCTAGCATTCGTTTGGGCAAGCCTGGGCTCAGGATCATTGCCATGTAATAGGCTCCATAAACAAACACCAATCCTGGAGATCAGCACTTGTTTACAGCACTTGTTTAACTATGAAGAGGCAAAGATGCCACTGCAGAGGAGAGGGAGAGTTTATGGTTTTCATGGCCAAAAGGAAAAGAAAACACCCACTGGATGAAGCAACATGAAATATAATATAAACATAAAACCCAAACAATTCTTTGAAAAGTAAAAATAGTCTAAAACATTTGCAAAAGCTGAACCTTTCCCTTTAAGTCATACCATACTGGCTTGATACATTTTACATAAAAAGTTTTACTTTCACTTTAAAGCAAATGTATCATTAGGTACATTCCCTTTAAGTGCTTAACGGCGCCAGGGCTGGGAAGCTGATGCCGCGGTCCTTTCTTTGAACCGCGGCTTGGTTCCTGTGCTTCTTCCCGGGCTGGTGCTCAGTAATAGAACAGGACCCTGCCAGGGGACCGAGCCGCGGTTAAAAAAAAAACAATATATAAACAATATTAAAAATAAATATAATATAAAATACAATATAAACGTTACAAAATCAAAACTTAAAGAAAAGTATATAAAAAAAACCGATAGAGTAAAAAACTTTGCACACAGATAATAAGGAAACATTTCCTTGGCAGGTCTTACCTCTTCCCATTGATGAATGTATCTAATTAATCTTGAAAGTCGTAGCAGGCGCAATAAACTGAGAATTTTTGTAAATCTCACAATGCGTAGTGCTCGGGCAGTCTTATAAACCTCGGAATCCATGCCTTTCTCAACAATGAGAAAGATATAATCCACGGGAATAGAAGAGATGAAGTCAACAACAAACCAACTCTTTAAATAGCTCATCTTTATGACTTTGGGATCTAGTATTATTTCGGAATTGTCTTCAATGACAATACCAGTTCTAAAATTCATGAACAAGTCAAATAAAAAAACGGTGTCGGATGCGACGTTGAATATAATCCACGGCGTTGTCGTCTGTTCTGTAAAGAAGGTTATCCCGACTGGAATAATGACAAGATTCCCCACCATCATAATCAGCATTATTAGGTCCCAGTAAAACCTGCAAAAAAAAAAAAAAAACTAAATAATTAGAAGGCAGAGATTACATCATGTACTTCCGCATTTAATTTGCATGATAATAACAAAAGCAAGTACTGTATTCTGCGAGAATGCATTATAATGAGTCATTCTCCATAGCAATCAAACTCTGAAAGCATAGTCTTCCACATTTACATAGAGTCTTTGTGAATGCAGCAAATTAGTGGATATTGATTCAGCTCCGTCTCATTAAAGTACACAAGGAATACCGTAATAATAGCGTGTGTATATACGCCTTCTTGGGCACATTCGCTCTTTATTTCCTTATGAATTACACATGGAGTGCAGTCAGTGCATTGATTCATGGCCTCTCAAATGAATACGGAGTGACTTGCTTTTAGGATATTACAGTAGGGATCACTGATCCTTATGGTCATCTTTCTGGTCAATCAATTTCCATGAAAGCACGGGAATGAGACCAGGACACTGCCATTGATCAATGCCATATTAATGTTTAATAATGTTTATATTCTTCTGTAACACGCTTTATAGGATTGTCTTTGTACACGTGGCAATGGCTCCTTAACATAGGAATGTGGAGTAGAAGGACAAGTAGACTAGACAGGGGTTGTGCTCAGTGTAGCTAGGGGTGTGCATTGGATCAGCTCGTAGTAGACGAGTGTTTAGGGGCAACTTTTCCTGTGAGAGTCCAGAGACAGTTTGTCCGATGTGCACACCAACAGTCGTTATGCCTTAAAGGGGTACTCCATCGAAAAGCTTTTTCCCAGTAATTGAAACACATTACAAAGTTATATAACTGTGTAATTAATATGCTTCAGTCACCTATCTGCTCCCTTCCCTACCCCCCCCCCCTTAACCCCCCACCAGGAAGTGAAGTAAACTCATTCTTACCTAATGGCTGCCTTGTTAAGCAAGCCTCTCTTTGTCAGATGACTCAAGTTGCTCAGCTCTGATTGGCTGAACAAGATGTAAGCCATCTAACAGTTTTACAGAGTCAGTTAGACATGACAGGAGACAAAGTGCATCATGGGAAAGCCCAAACCAGGAAGTAAAGAAAAAAAGAAGACACCAACTGGAGCTTCAGGGACCTGCAAACAGAAGGAAATTCAAACGGAGACAGACTCCGGAGGGATGGCAAGTGGGAAAACTATGTTTGTGATTGATTGTTTTTTATCAGTGCCGGACTAGCCCTTAAAGGCCCTATTACACATAGTGATTATTGTCCAAAGATTTGCTATAACAATCGTTCGCTAGCCATAACTAGTGTTTTTGTAGTGAACGCTTCCGAGGTTATTACATTCACAGATTACTGTTGTGAACAATCGTTATTTACACCGATATATGGTCGTTAATCGTTCCTCAGGACGACCTGCACAACATGTTTTATCGGCGGACAACTTATTACACAAACAAATATACGAACAATCTGCAGACTACCAACGATAATTTTTCAACATGTTGAAAGACAAAAATGAATTATCTTTTCATTCGTCGTTTGATAGTTGGGTGTTATTACACGGACAGATAATCGTTCGTTTCGATCGCTTTAGCAAATTTTTAAACAATAATCGTTCCATGTATTAGGGGCTTTAGATGGAGTTCAACCTAGCTGACATCTGCTGTGGGAAACCATCAGCCACTATTGTATTACAGAGCTACCAGCCTGGCAAATGTAGTGGCAGTGGTGCATACAATACTGTGTGTACTGCTGATTACTGTACACTACTTGTACTTTCACCAGGCCAGATGCAAGAATAGAAGTGATTGAGCAGTGATGCATACAGTACTGTGTGCACTGTCGATCACTGTACAGCTCATTTATTTTCACCAGGCCAGGTACAAGAAAAGTAATTGAGCAGTAATGAATACAGTATGCATTGATGATCACTGCACAGTTCATGTACTTTCACAAGGCTGGGTACAGGAATAGTAGCGATTGAGCAGTGATGCATACAGTACAATGTGCATTGATGATCACTGTACAATACATGTATTTTCACCAGGCTGAATGCAAGACTAGTACTAGTAGTGATTGAGCAGTGGTGCATACAGTACTGTGTGCGCTGCCTATTACTGTACAGTACATGTATTTTCACCAGGCCCGGAACAAAAATAGTAGTGGTTGAGCAGTGATGCACAGTGCATGTACTTTCACCATGCCAGGTAGAAGACTAGTAGTGATTGAGCAATGATGCATACAGTACTGTGTGAATCACTGGTCACTTAACAGCTGAATATCATACTGCCACACTACAGATGGGCAATCTATAGACAGTAGACTATTGTTGGCACTGACCGAGTATGTGATGTGTACGGTGGCCGCCTGACTCTCCTCTTTACAAATGATCTCTGGGGAGAGAGAGATTGCAAAGTTGGATCTCAAGGAGTCTGGCAGCAGCTTACCCCATTCATTCCACTGAACACACATGCATGCGCAGGGTGAGAGAAAAAGCTTTCTGCTGAATGAGCATCCAGCTGACAGCTATCTAGTATATATGGGCAGCTTAACAATGCTATAAAGTAATCACAACAATGGCAACATTTTATGATGTTGAATAAAAATATCATCACCTTTCATAGACGCAAGCAAAGAAAATACAACAAAGCGAGCAAATATCTCATGTGAACCGGCCAAAACAATCACAAAGGTCTTAAAACATTTAATACCTTTACAATGAAATTTATTGTGTCTATAAATACATAAATGGATGATGCTCTTAAGTCGGGTACCTGCTGATTATTGCTCGGTATTCAGTTCTGCAGCTTATATGTCCATTGCATTAATTGTGATTTAACACAGGACTTAAAGGGATACTCCAGAGAAAAACTATTGTTTTCAAATCAATTACTTCTATTTAAAAATCAGAAAAAAAGCATTCTCCGTAGAAATGACTGCAATCATATCTGCTACATGTGTATAATGTAGCTCTTTATAAACTAATGTATAACTTAATATAGTACAACATAAAAACCTGTGATTGGATGATTATTAGCTATTATAAGGCCTATTTTTATGAATAGTCTAACCCCAGGTTCAGGGATGGGTGGTAAAGCAATATATTGCTTGTGGTGACATCACAGAGCGGCACGTGGAGTGCCTATATGTTCTGATGTTAAACCATATTCCAGTCAATGAACCACTGTCTGGAGGGCCCTTAGTGGTTTCGGCAGGGTGCTCACCGATGGCATGTGGCACCCCTTCTTAGTTTATAACTACGGATGAGCAAAGCGAATCAAAATTTGCAGCAAATTGGGCCCTCAATTCGCTTCGTTCTGCAAAACGAGTTCCCACTAATTTGTTATAAAATTTGCAAAAAACAAAGTGGCACCTGCACATGCTGTCTGGAGCTTCACTGGGTGGGAGAAAGGGATTAACCGTAATCCCTAGCATCTGTCCAATCAACTGCAGGCCCCTCTGTGATATCAGCTCCTCCCCCTCTATATAAGGAAGTTCGGTAACGGAGGCGGCCAGTCGGCAGGGTGTGGATTAGAGAGCAGGATGGCAGCAGGCAGTTACAGCAGAGCAGGGAGAGACTAACAGAGAGATATAGGGACAGAGAGGAGAGGAATGGTGGAAATCGGATGACTGGCTGATTGACTTTTTTTAAATTGTGATTTTCCGATTTTTGACACTTTTTGACAATAACATGCTTTAACAAATTCACCCTTCTGTAACAGTCCCAGTATTGTAACTACTATAGTTTGGCTTTTTCATGAAATTTGTTAAGATTCATTTCACAAATATTAACAAATTTGACCCAAAATTTGCAAAGCTTGTGAAATGAGCCAGCCCCAAGTTTATTTTTGCCAAAGAAATGGGGCTAAGGAAGTGAAGGGGTTAACCTCCTTCACTTTCTGGGTGTTATGGCACCACACAGTCCTGGGGTGGCAGTCCAGGCCCAAGTCTTCCTACAGTAGCCACTCCCAGGCCTTTTATAGCCCAGAATCTCCCATCAGCCTCCCATTCTTCACAGACCCAGTGGTGCAGTCGCTTTTCCACTCCCCTTCCCTTTTGTTCAGATTGTTATGCTCTGTATGTGTTTTTCTGTTATCTACCAAGTCACAGCTGCCGGAGTAATACCTGCAAAGCAGGCGAGGGGTTTGTAAGGTGAACTTGTGCGGCAAGTGGCATAACGCATACAACCCCTCTCCAGGTTTCTACACTACGTGCCCGTCATGGTCATAACTCCAGAGTCTGGCTTTACATTTTTACTAATAAAACCTTTGGCTGTTCACCCCCCAGCAAAAGATAGCTATTTGTTTTAGAGTGATTTGTGGTGGAGGGTGGGACAAGAAATACATTTTATGTTGTTGGGGCCTATATGCAGTCCAGGATCTATTCATATGGCGGCATAGTGTGCATTAGGCCTTAGGTTCCCAGGGATAAACTAGGCCTTTACCCACTGCACCTGCCCATTCTCATTTATTCATAGGGAAACCATTCCACAATGTAATATATGATAAAAGCATATATGTTAATGCATCGCACACGTGAAAACAACGTCTGCCCTGACCTGTTATATCCCATCACAGGAACAAATGTGCAAAAACTAAAGGAAAAAAAACGATGAGACAAACGATGATAAATTAGGCGTGAGGAAATCCGACAGCTTGTAACCTAGCAACGTGGTTTATTCACATGGATGACACTTCCATACATGTCCTCCTGTATATTTAGCCAGATCTGCTGAGTGGTTCTGAAAATAATAAAAAAGCAATGTGTAATCTATGATTGAGTGTATAGAATAGTCAAAGCCACAGAGAAATACTCTGCCAACAGCAGCCAAATATTATGTACAAACATCACTATAGGGGGTATAACATTCACCAGCCAAAACATATGGGTGCTTAGGTAACACAGTGCAGTGTTATTGTATGTTACATGTCATATCATTCCATATTGCAATAGATGTTCTTGCCGTTTTAGTATGCAAAGTTATTGCGCTCAATCTGCTATTCCCACTGTAAGTACAGATCATAAATTATAACCATAGTCGGCCATTTTTGAAGCGATTCCGAGCTATCTTTGGTTACCGATAGACAAAACTTCCCATCTTCTTTCCTCCATTATTTATGTTCTACTCCCATAGTCAAAGTCATGCCCATGCCCATATAGTCAGGGGGCAATGTTCCTAGATTTACTGACGCTGAGAAACCTGTGATGGTGTCTCTGTGGTGTTTTGGATGACCTCTCTGAGGTCAACCATCATTCTCTTGCATGTCTATAGTCAGGCCCTCAAAGATAAAGGGGAATACCCTTCCCTCTGGAGGAAAAAAAATGCTTTGTCTTTAGTGGCGGAAAAACTTCTTTACCAGGAAAGCTGTAAACAGGTTGTTAAAATTTATTCAGGGCACTGAGCGAAAGGGATCTGCAAAATGATTTCAGCTGCAACCAGATTATTAAGATGCACTTCCTTAGGTGAGTAGTTGAGGCCATAACCAATACGGGATGACGATTGTTATATTTCAATAGATCAGACAATTACGCACGCTACGTGCAATCATTAGATTGCATACACTGATCACTGCTATGCCAAAGGCATAGTATTGATCAGTGTAATAGGTGCTCTGCTCATTGAGAATGCTTAAGAGTCCCGATCAGATCGCGCAGAGGAAGGTAAGAGACTTCCGGCGATCCGTGAAAGCGATCAGGACCCCCACAGTCACACTGCGGGGGTCCCGATTGGTAAGTGGCAGGGCTGCTCCTGTCACTTCCACTTAAATGTCATGATCGCGTCTTGATCGTGGCGTTTCAGGGGTTAATGACAGGCTGCAGGGCGATCAGTGCAACCTGTTATTAACGGTGAGGGCCCGGCTGCTGACTGTAGCTGGCTCCCACCTGCTATGAAGCACGCTCCACTCCAGAGCGCTCTTCATAGCCCCTTAGAGACCCATGACGTACAGTTCCGTCCATGGTCGTCTGGTGACAGACCTCCATAACGTAACTATATGTCCAGGATCGTCTAGGGGTTAAGTTGGCTCAGCTTTAATGCAATAGGCATTAAGGGGTTGTCAGTGGCTTATAGTCCCTGCTCATCATCACTTCCTCCTGGTTCCTGTGATGCGTCATCCCTGCATTGCTCCAATCACTGGCTGCAGTGGTGTCCTGCCCAAGTTAGTGATTGGCTGAGCGGGCAGGTCTTGGTTGCCACTGAAACCAGGAAGCAGCAGCGACAAGAGTGGACTGGGAGCCATCAGAATAGCAGTTTACAAGGGGACTGGGGGAGGTGAGTATAACTTTTTTATTTTTTTCATACCACCCTCATCCTTTTCTTTTATCCCTAAAAAACAAAAAAAAAAGTTCACAAGGTGCAAAAGACTATGGGGAACATTTTTGTAGACCATAATCCAGGTCAGTATATGTCTAAACAATTAAGACAGACAATCCAGGTCAGTATATGTCTAAACAATTAAAACAGTCATATTGGCTTCTAAAATTTGAGTGGCAGCTAATGGCAGGTACTATATGTAATAACCAGCACTCTTTGGGAAAGAACTTGTTTTGTCTGGGAATTGATATGCATTCCAGTTTAATAATATTCTTTCTTGTCATATTCTGCAGCTTTAGTTGATTGCTCATTGTTACCATTCTCTTAATCAGGAACAAACATTACCATAGTCATTCAAGACAACTGCTATTTCTGTGCTAATAATTCAACCATAAGCGAGAATAGCGAGAGTGGAGATGGTTTGGCTCAGTGATGTGGTTACGTTTTCTGATACTGTACCCAGAACAGAAAACATCCGGACAGTATTATTACATAGCGGCAATTAAATTAATCAATAGATCGCTGCAAAAAAAAAAAAAAAATCCAAAAAGACAAGAGACGCGGAGACTGGTATAGACTCATTGAATGGGGACTGCGAGCCGCTGATTGAAGAGATCATCTTGTGAGAAATTCATTTTCAGTTGAGTAACCATGACATCTCTAGTAATTAAAATGCTTTCAATGGAAAACCGAGCTCCAATTATCATTGCTCGAGAAGTTTTCTTTGCACGGAGCGTGATTTCAGCCATCTTCAAAAGGAGGGAAGAAAAAAAAAACTGATTGCATCCCCCTGTTTAGCATGCGTCGGCTGCTGCAGAATGCACACTTGAAATGCAATAAATTATGCAAAGGAAGGGTGCCATTCGGAGAAAAAGAATTCCGAATCATGTGTAGATTTTCAATACGCTCCAAGGAAAACAGGTCATCCCCAAGCTAGACATATGCGCTGTACAGTATAAGACTCCGAAATCATAATTACGGCTTTGTGATACCACATTTTTTATTCATTCCTTCGGCAAAAGCCGGTTCCTTCGTAGTAGTTGTTTCAACATGCCGTAGTGTGGTATTATAATTACAATGTAAATTATAAGGACTTGCTGGATAGATAGAATGGATCTACTGTACAAGATGTTGTTAGAATTCTTCTATCACATAATGGACCAACTCTGTTGTACCAGATCAATTCCAACTTGGTAACCCAAAGAATGAAACTAAAATATTTAAAACTAATGGGTCTTTAGGCTATGGCCTGACATGGCCTTCATCTTGAAAGCCGACATATTATATTATAATGGGAAGGTGGTCATATAGCATCTGAAAGAAGACCAGAATTGCCTCAGAAATCGATTGCCGCCAACAGATTTGCAATATCTCTTGTTGTTAAATAGTTATCAACAAAACTGTTCCCTGTGATACACAACTATTTGATGTGCTGTCCATAGTGATGAACACAGAGTTCAGAGAGTGAACCTGCATAGAAATTTTCTGGGGGACATTTATCAAGACTGGCAAACTTGTACATCAGTCTTAAATTAAGCACTACAACCCTTTTCACCAGCTGTCTTTACTAAGAGGGACACAGCTCCTAGCAAAGCTGGATGACCCTGTACTCTGTGTATATTTTTGCCTGGTTTATGCCCTGAAACCTCAATAAATCAGGCGTAGGAGGAGGTCATACCTCCTCCTCGCCTCGCTGCACCCCCTTCCCCGCCACGGTCATCAGGCAAGCGGGGTATGGCAGGCAGACGCCATGGAGAAGGGGTGAATCTGCTCTGTTTCCTTGATGTACGCCAGGGGCGCATGTTAGTAAATGTACCCCTATGTGTTGATAACCTTTGAACCACAAGAGAAATTGCACATCTGATTGCGGCTATCGATTTCTGAGAGACTTTAACTCCACAATTCTGACTTTACAACCTTGTCCATGTACTTCACCATGAGACTATGGAACTCTCTATATTCTTTACTGTAAGAGCAGTCAAACTATGGAACTCTCTATATTCTTTACTGTAAGAGCAGTCAGACTATGGAACTCTCTATATTCTTTACTGTAAGAGCAATAAGACTATAGAACTCTCTGCCACTGGATGTTGTCATGGCTGACTCACTAAATAAGTTCAAGGGAGCCTGGATGCTTTTCTCGATATTATACTACAAGTTATGGGCACTAGATTTCATGTGATAGGACAGTGATCCAGGGATTACTCTGATTGCCATATTGGAGTCAGGAAGGAATTTTTCGCGCTTTCATGGGGCAATAGGGTGTTTGCTTCTTCTGGATCAACACAGTAGGGTTATAGAATGAACTTGATGGACTCTTGCCTTTTTTACAACTTTATTATAACTATATAACGCTATGTAAAAACTACTCTCAGTACTATGGTCTCTTTTTGTCCCTTTTAATTTTCCTAAGGAAGGAGGGGAAAGACACAGAAAACGAAAATGGCTTTGTCCGAGATCTGGATTGAGAATATGAAGAAAACAGGCCAAGGAAGAAGGTTTTTTGTTTCCTCCGAGAGTTTTTCTTTCATTTTAATCAACAATTAGTTCAGACCCTCTAGCACTGTGTAAACCGAGTGAGAAAGTTGATTCTGCGACTAGACTGACTCAGAACTCTGCCATCTGCTTATCTTCTCTTACTCATCCAGTCACTTTGTTGACGACATTAATTAATTAGTTGGTCCTAATGTCATTGGGAAATGCCATTGCTTTTATACAGCGCTTCATTGTCAGAAATTTAGACATTTATGACATTACGCGGAGACGTACACAATGGAAAGCCAGCGTCATGTGAATGACATCTCACTCTTCTATAATGAAGACCTGTCACTCTCCGACCTCTGGGAAAGGCTTGCACCAGTACACACTGTACATTCAGCCTGTGGATGTGAGTAAGTCTAAAGGCAGAACCTTCTAATAATTATCTATAATAATATAGAGAATTCAGCATTATATTGAAACTAGCGCAAGACTATGAAAACTTTCCTGACGTCAAAAAATAGTTGCTGTACTTGGAATTACCATGGTAAGTCTGCCTATTTCATAACACTTAATATTCATTTATTAAAAAGAATCTATCATCTTTATATCATGTTCGGAGCAAAAGACATGAGCAAATAGCTAATAAGGAGATAAATATATAAATATACCTGTCTCCTGGTTCATATGTTTATTTTTAAAATTATTTTACATATTTTTATTTTTTTTTACTCTATGAAATGAATGCTGATGCGACAGGACGGAGGTAAGTATTTCTCCTCAGCTTGTCAGGGAAAGTGAGCCATGCTGCTGGGGTCCCGATCACTGACTTCATTAAATCACGATTGCTATAGAACATGGCGTTTAAGGAGTTAATGACAGGCAGCTGTGGATTGCTGCGGCCTGACATCACACCTGGCCAGGGTCGGTTCCAGGTTTTTGCGGGCCCTCGGGCAGTAGAGCCTTAGTGGGCTCCTCATCCATTCACTATGCACCCATCATCCACACACTATGCACAATCACTTGAGACACCACAAACAAACACAAACACACATTATTGAAACAGACACTGACTGACACTGGCTGACCGACTGACACTGACAAACTGACACAGACACGGACTGACTGACAGTGACACACTCAGACACTGACACACAGCACTTACAGCTCAGTACTCTCCCTCTTCCTCCCTGTCGGGCTGCTCTTCACACTGTAAGGTTGAGGCCTTCAGGTCATGTGATCAGGTCCTATATCCTTTTCTCTCTCTGTGCAGGTCCTCCTCCGTCTCTTGTGTCTTCTGATGTTCAGGCCCCTCACCCTGCACTACAGTGAGCGGACTGAACATTAAAACACTGTGTCCCACTCCCTCTCTGGGCCCTTAGAGGCGCTGTGGGCCCTGGCACTTGCCCGGGTATGCCCTGTGCTGATGCCAGCTCTGCACCTGGTTTAAGGGACAGTAATATGGGGGGGGGGGGGGGGAATACTCACATTGAAGCAGCCCTGCACAAATTAAACCCCCTGTACAGCTGGAACATATATACTGTATATATTCCTACTGCACAGGGCATTGGCAGTAAGAATGTCTATATGCAGATTGCTGAGAGAACAGGTAAAAGGTAATGTACATTAAAAGTCTCCATACTAAAATTTCAGTATGTATACATAGATGATAACATGGTGATCAGCAGTTTGGTGCGCCGGTGCACCGCTACTGCTGCCTACTGCGCTTGCCTCCTCATGGCTGGCTCTGCAGATTACATAAGTCCTTGCCTTCTCAAATCACTTGGTTGTTCTGTGTAAGAGTCACAAAGCACCATGAAAGGACTCTCAGAGGTATTTAGAAATACGTATGAATAGTATTGCTCTGATCAGCATTGCAGTGCCATAAAGGTCAGAATAGGGACTGGTGCTGCTACATTCACTTTAAGAAATAGTTAAAAGGTTTTTCCAAATTGAACTAATATAGTTAAACTTATAGGGATTGTGATTTTTTTTGAAAATGCATTCATTTAGCAAACTTTCCTCCATTCCCTAATACTGTATGTCCTTTCTTTCCCTCCCATAGTTGACAGCTGTTTGTCTAGATTACTGACCACTGATCTGGCTGGTGTCTAAAAGTATAACTATATCCCCCTTAAGTATCATACAGAGGGGGGCATTGCAGGGTTATTTATGATTTTTTATCATTTTGGCAGACATGTACTTTATGGAGGCTATTAAGCCATGGGTCTTCAAAGCTATAAACCTACTGGTTTTACTGGCTTTGATTTTAATAACAATTCCAACACTCTAGAAATTTACTATAATGGCATGTTACATTGTAAGTTCTATCTTGGGAAAACTCCTTTAAAAAGTGTATCTTTCAAACGTAGGTACAGAATATAGTCAATACAGCACTCAATGGGGGACATTTATGAAAACCCATGTACTCATACACCAGTCTTAAATTAGGCCCCGTCCTCAAATGGTCCACCGGAATCACTAAGAGGCGTTCAACCTGACCTGTGTAAATCATGGTAAATCACTCGCGGGAGGAAGCCACGTCTCCTCCCCGCCTTGCTGAGCCCCCAACCATTGGGCAAGTGGAGGAGATGACAGGTGTACGATAAGGGGAGGAGGCAAATATGTATCTTCTCCCTAGAGTACACCAGTCCCCCAATGTGTCCTTCTTTTGGCATTCGGCTGAGGATGCCAGTAAACTGAGGCAAACTAGTTACTAGACAATGCAATCAGACTGGCATGAGAGAGACTCTCCGCAGCAAACGGGTATCTAAGAGAAATCAAACTTTTCTATTCCTTATGTAAATTTTCATTACCAGCAAAGTAGTGTGTATGGACTCTGGCATAATATGTTCCATTAAATATACATAAGTCGGAATGTACTGTAAGTGACACAATCACTTTCCAAACAGGTCCATACTTCGGACAAGACCCGACAATTGCTTCTTATCTGTCAGTAAATGGTTTCTACATTTTATTTGATTCTAATGCTTATGTGATTAGTAACTTTATCCAAGTACTAAGTGCCTGAGGCAATGGCAGAGAGGAGCAGAGTGGATGTGGTGACTGCGAGCAGAGGTTTCTAGATTACTGTCTTCAGGCAGATAGGTTAGTTATTCAGTAGAAATGTTGAAGTAGTGCCAGGCCTGCAGGAGTTATCTTCAAAAACACATTTGTGTTGCTATTTTTGAAGAGTCGACTTAGGTTACGTATGCAGCTGAGCTTCCCTTCTCCAATATTTGCAAAGTGAACTTCTATAATGTCTCGACATTTTATAAAACTGCTAAGTATATTATTCACTCTTAGACATATGAGTTTTTACAAGGGTTTTTCTATTTATTCCTGTTGCGGAATATGCAAAATGTTTAACCTCATTAGAAATATACTTTTTTCCCCCCATGTCGCCATACAGTATACAAGCAAAGAGGTGATAGGTAAGGGTTAAGGTGTTGGCCATCCCGCAAGATGTAATGGTGCGAAAAGCTCCAAGTCAGTGTAGAGCGAACCTGCTGAGATGTTTGGATTCGGCAATGTTCACCCGTTCCGAGCCCGAATACTCTGCATTTCACTCCCGGAGGCTGGAAAAGTTGGATGTCACCCTAGGGCTGCCAGGAAAACTTGGATACAACCTATGGCCTATGATTAGGGTTGATCGTACAGCGGAAAAAGCTAGGTTAGATCAAACTCGAACCTAGCCGGATGTTCCGCATATGATTCCTGATGCCTTCCCGATCCGTGCAGAAGGAGGAGACATCCCGGGGACTGCCTGGAATTCTGGCATTCAGCCTACGTATTCCGGAATTCCAGGTGGTCCCCGGGATGTCTAAAGGCATCAGCAATTAAATGCGGAAGGTTCGGCTAGCTTTTTCCGCTGTTCAATCAAGCCTACCTATGACCCAGTTTAGGTCCTTGAGTGGCCCACCCAGAGCCCTGACCTGAACCCAATAGAACATCTCTGCAGAGACCTGAAAATAGTGTTCACCAAAGTCCCCATACAACCTGAGAGAGCCTGAGAGAAGAGAACAATGGCAGAAAATCCCCAAATCCTAATGTGCATCCTGGTAGCCAAGAAGACTGAAGGCTACAATTGCTGGAAAAGAGGCAACGATTTCTAACATTCTGTTTTTGCCATTTTGGGGTACTGAGTGCAGATAGAGGGTGGGAGGGGGATGGGTGCGGACACTGCAGTGTATGTAATTGCAGGACATAGATTTGAAATAGATTTTCTAGTAATAAAAATATTCTTCATGAAATAAAACACTTGATCATGATCAGTATGCAATGCTACGATCTATAGAAGCCAGAGGAATATCTCTAACCCAGAAACAAATTGGGATCTCTGCAACACACATTTACTTTAATGAGTTATAAAAATTGCCAAGGTATTAAGTTCATAAACATATACATGGATGACGTCAATGTAGAAGCCTCGGCCCCATCAATAATGTATCAATGAACTATTCAGAATATCCACGTGCCTGTATACATTAACCCAAACCCAACCTTCTCGGAGAAAGGGGATTACTCTTGTAGCAATTTATAACACTGCTATACAGTATATTTGCAGTAGAAGGCCCCGTTCACACAGAGCAAGAAGGGTGGAATTCTTTGGCGGACAATGACACTCTATGGGAAGCGCGCGCGTGGCTTCATTCTTCAGTGCCGAGAGATGCAGCATGCGTGCCTCCCATAGAGTGCCATTATGACACAGAGGCTGGCAGCAATCCATGGTGGACAATTCCATCGTTCTTGCTCTGTGTGAACAGGAAAATATTTACATTTAAAAAAATAAATAAATAGTCTTAAATATAGACTTCATCAATAGTTTGTTCAAAAAAGTCACCTGAATCCACTAATTTTGGTGCAACTGAACGTCTAATATGTATTGAGACCTTCTGACTCTCCACTGACAGATGATGTCGGGGAAGAGAACGATTGGGCACGTTGGATTTCAAATGCCCAATCTTTTGGGTCTCAGAGATATAAGCTGCCACCAGAGACCTCTGGCGGCACTTACCCTTTCTCTCTCCAATCAAAAACCATTATCAAGTTAGAGGGTTATTTCATAATACACAAAAACTTTACGGAACAAGGACAGGGGACAAGTAAGAGAACACAGCGGGGTCCAACCTCCACACCCAAACGATTTCCATATTGGCCCCTGGCTTCTTTATTTTGAATAGAGCCCTGGGTAAGGCACGTGGGCAGTGGCTCTTTTCATTCTCTATGGAACCGCTGGAGAGAACTCAGCTCTTTCTGGTGCAAAAATGAATAATATGGGGCAGAAAAGAATGAACAGAGCTGCAGGTCATGTGCGTTACCTGCAGCTCTATTCAAAACAAAGGAGCCGCAGTCTATTATTTGTCCCCTATCCAGGGATGGTCCGAACCTGGTTCGGACGGTGTTCGTACGAACCCGAACCATCCGCAATGATTACCGCTGTCTGCCCGCTCCGTGCAGAGGGCGGATCCAGCGGGAGGAACGCCTGGAAAACTGGGATACAGCCATAGCCATAGGCTGTATCCCAGTTTTCCAGGTGGTCCTCCCGCTGTATCTGCCCGCTGCATGGAGCGGGCAGACAGCGGGAATCAGATGTGATTGCACAGTACACTGTATTATACATTGTAGTGTTATGTGTCTGTTTTTTAAAAAAATATATATTTTTATTTTCTCTTTACTTCTTAGATGCCGTGTTTACTATTGAAGGCAGCATCTAAGTGGTTAAATAGCCAGGATATGAGTTTTGTCCATTCATGGCCCCTGTAGTAAATTATCCACTGTCACCCACTGGGTATGGAATAACATAGGGAAGAAAGAACATTTGCCAACTGGCTTTATTTTTGGTGTGTATGTGTTTTAGTTTTATCTAAACCACATTTGTGTTCTTCTATACAGTATAGCAGAGAATATTCCCATAGGAGGCAGACTCATAAGTCTATCCCTTATCTTCATTATTCACATTCCCCTGATTCGCTGCTCATTTGAATAGTCGGTCACTGAATAAAAACCACAACTCTTTTCCTAATATGAATTTCATTATAAAAACGTAAAGTACAAGAAATAATGTAAACAGTAGAAAGGATCCATTTCTGCCTTTCATCTCTAATGCTTCAGATTATACTGAATACATTAGTATGGTATTTTTCTGCAATCTAGCAAAGTGCCCTCTACATGTATCAGGGTATACCACTATAAGGGCAATGTCGATGTCTACAGCACAGCGCAGATTCTGCAAAAACAAACAAACAAAAAACCAACAACGACAATAAAAACTTAAACCAATAATATGTCTGGCATTATTAGAAAAAAATCTAATTTAAAACCAACTAGGGACGAGCAAATTTACAGTACGAGCAAAGTTTGCTAGGCTTGGCCGACGGCTGCCTTTGAACTCTGCTCTACTTTGTGCCGCTCTGCTTCGAGTGCCTGGAAAAGCTGGATACAGTCCTGGGAAACTTCTTCCAGGATTGCATCCATCTTTTTCAGGCACCTGGAGTGGGGGGTGGGGGGGAATGGAACAGCGTTCAAAGGCATATGACCGCCGAGCCTACGGCAAATTTGCTCATCCCTAGTGACAACCACTTTACTGACTTCTGTGGAACATGCCGAACTGCAGGAGCTTTATAAAGCCCGCCAAAACCCTTTAACTTTAAGGGGTTTTCCTGCGTTAAAAACTTTTGATATATAGGTGCCATTATATAGAAAATAATAAGGAGCCTATGTTTACCTCACATCGCTTCCCCGGTGACCTACTACGGCATCTCTGATTTTGCCTGCTTCCTGCAGCCGCTACCACTTCTAAGATGGACTTGTCTCAGCAGTGACAGCCTGCTCAGCCAATCACTAGCTGTGAGCTGTTCCATCCTAGTAAATGATTGACTGAGCTGCCGCTGATGAGACAAGTCCATCTCAGAAGTGGCTTTCAGCAGGGAAACCATAGAGACCAGAGGAGGACACGAGGGGAGCGTGGTGAAATAAGCTTAGGCTCCTTATTATTTTCTTTGCTATATATAAAAAATGTTCTCATGCCAGACACTCCCTACGAGCAGTACATTCGCTTTACGTTTTTCACATGGATAGAGCGGCCCCAGCATGGGGAAGCTGGTGCTGCCGTTCCTTTTTTGAACTGTGGCCCGGTTCCCATTTTTGACAATTTTTAACTTTTTCTGGGCCAAGTGGCGCGAATACAAAATAACACAAAGGTGCATGTAGGAGAATAGAATTTATCCATCCATCCCCTTCTCTTCATCCATCCATCAACCACTTGAACTTGATGGACATGTGTCTTTTTAAACCGTATTAACTATATAACTAAGTAAGGCGAATCTAAGCAGCACGACATACACCATACTTCCAGGGGGGCCACCCATTTACTGGGACAGGTGCTGAATGAAACAAGTAAACATCAATGCATTCATTTTTGCTTACCTTTAAACATTCTATAGAAAGCATATGGCGGCCTCATAGAAAATGAATAGAGTGCCGATTGTGGTGGCTGCACAGGCACATTGAGCACTGGGATTGTTGGGGGTCCCTGTGGTCAGACTCTCCCAGCTATCAAATATCCTCTATCCTATTTTAGCTCCCATAGGAACATCCCTTTAAGTTTTTGGTGGAATTGGTTTGTGCTGAACTGGTTTGCCCTTTTGACAAGTATGCCAATGATAGCTACAGTCCTAATACCATGAAAACCTAGTTCCTCCTGATGTGACCATTTTAAACATTTTGTATTGACCTAACCTTTGTGGGTTTTGTGTTACTGAGTCTCCCAGCTAGTGATCTTAATAGGTTCCCATCCAACACTATTTTAGACGTGGTGCTTTACAATTGCTTTGAGAAATTCTAAATGGTCTGTGTATTGGGACTAGCAGTCTTCCACATATCTATAGTTCGTGCTTGTTAAGTGCTCACAAATGTCATCAATAATTTATTGTCTATTTCTGAATTTTATCTGACTGCAGCTTCAAACAGAAGACTCAAAAACAAAATTTATTTTGGGCAAGATTTGCAATGGGCATCCACAGCGAGACTGCGGTTACACAGCAGATGTGAGCCGTGATAGTTCCCCTGGGGTACACCCTGTTGGGGTTCTCTGCTGCCACCAATGTTGGTGTGGAGAACTGCAGGGATGCCTATGCCCTTGTCCCTGTTTGTTCGTTCTGCTAGTGCTGTGCAAGTGCTGCCACGGACACGTTACTGATAAAGTAGAATACCACTTTACTTCACTCAACCTCACACAAGAGCAATAGTCCTGAATTCTCTTCCTTAAGTGTACATGCTGCAAATAGTTGTCTCTTACTGAATTCCTGAGCTTACTCACATTAGTGCTACAGTGCCCACTGTAGGGTGTAGGTTTCTAAAGGAGGGTTCCATATCTAACTTTTCCCCATAGTCTCTCTCTTGGTTTCTCTTCTCCACTTCTATAGGGGAGAACTAGGCTTCCAACATCCACATATGAAGAAAGAACAATGGCGGCACTCACCATTTGGATATAAAAAGATGCTTTATTGTAAGGTACAGCAAACAATACAGCAAGTGCTGTGAGCTGGAAGAAGCGTGTAAGTGTGAAACGGTCATTGCTCTGTGGAACGCATCTGCTGTGTTGTTTGCCGTACCCTGCAATAATGCATCTTTTTTGTATTCAACACAAAGTGAGTGCCGACACCATTCTTTCTTCAAATCTATATGTAGGAAGCTTTGTCTAAGTGGAAGCGAAGCACCACCTGGATTGGAGTCCCCCCCAGGCAAAGGCTTGTCTATGTCCTACCATCTGAGGTGAGCATGCAGTAGCACCAAATAGTTCTGGGTTTTATACCTTGTTAGCACACCATCTCTAAAGGACAGGCTGCACTGGACAGCACACAGTGACCTAGCCTGGGAGAATGGCTTTCACTTACTCTAACTCTTTCCCTCAGTAGAAAGTTTTTGGGCGTAGAACAAGATCTCCCCACTGTAGAATGTTCCCAAAGGTGTACTAGTAGTGGTATATGGGTTAACCCCTTGTCTTACAGCCAAGAAGAGCTATAACAGCATAACTATGTGTCAAAACATCATAAAATCGTACAAAGGCACAAAAGGCATAAAATACAGGAATGTAAGGAAGTTCTAGCCACCATCCCAACCAAGAAGTCCTAAAGGCAACACCATACTACAAATATGAAATTTAAAGGGAAACTATCAGCAGTTCAGAAGTATATAACCTATATATAGTATATACCCTATAACGCAGGAGGAGCCTTTGTAGTTTAATCCGTATGCTAATGAGGCTGTTTGGTGCACTGGGGACAGGGCCCCAGCCAGCCTGCCCATTCTGATTAATATTCATCTGGTGCTCTGCAGTGATAAGCGCCTGAGTGACGTCACTGCAGAACAGTTCCCTACTATTCATTAGATGGGATGAGACCTCCAGATTGAAATGGTAGCCCCACCCTAATGCACCAAACAACCTCATTAGCTTAAACTACAAAGTACACAAAAACAGTGCAGAGGTTGAAGGTAGAAAACTTACCTCTATCCTCAACTCCTTGTACACTATAGGGACATATGAGCAAGTTGGCTGTGTCTAACCTTCCTATAGTTTCCCTGTATTGGCAGGACAATCCCTTTAAAGGAAGCCTGTCATCCCGGCTGCCGGGGTGAAGCCCGCCAGACCCCCCGGTGGAGCCCCTTATACTTACTCAGCAGAGATGAGTCCGTCGCCCATAGAGAATGACTGCTCTCTGGTGAGCGCACGCACGGCTTCCGACGGGGATATCTAAGCGGCGGGACGGGGTCCGGGACCGGGACTTTGAGAGGGGAATAAGCATGAGGGGCTCCAGCGGGGGTCCGGGAGGGCTTCACCCCGGCAGCAGGGGTGACAGGTCCCCTTTCATGGCTGGACTATCCCTTCAAGCAGTACGTCTCTGCTTATTAGAATTTTAGAAGCAATATTTTTCATACCGATGGGCAGGCACACCCTGAAAATTACTGGTCATCTAGTATGAAGATTTTTTTTTATTATTATTCTATTTATCCATTTTCATATATATTTATTTCTGGAAACCATCATAATGGACGCCACATTGGATGTCAGTTTTGTCAGTTTTACCCAAGTTGAATATGAATTGTCCGGGATCGGCATTGCTACTGTATATCTTTAATTCAGTAATGAGCCCACTTCCCGCTCCCCCTGAGATAGCAGGAGAAGCCATGACAGTACTTGTCATGATAGGAATTGCCATCAACTCTCTAACAATTAGTATGTCAGAGCAGCCTAGAATACTAAGTGACTCCTCTCCGCAGTATATCCCAGGGACTTCTCCACTACTAACAGGTGATATTGCGATTACCAGGGGATATGTTTATTGCACATCCCGGCTTCATTTTCTCCTGGATGCTCCTTGTTAACCTACAGTACATCAGGTAATTGGATTTTGTGTTTCAAATTTAAAAAAGGAGATTTTTTTTTCGCAATAATTGTTTTTATTTTAACACATATGTGAACTCCGGGTGACTAATTGGGGGTCATTTGCCTTAATTACTTATAAATACACATCTATGTGTATAAACAGCAATTCACACTGGATAATAGATGTCTATGAATATTTACACTGTACTTTGTAGCTTCAGAAATTCAACCACATAAAGGAAAAAACTCAATTTTATTCAAATAATCTAAAAAAATATATGATGCGAATATGTCATTAGCGGCACGTCCATAGCAGAAACACTCATTCCAGAGACCTGTACACCGAGGATTGGATTTATGACTCGCATAATGAGGGTCAAACATATTACAAGATATTTTACTGTCACAGCAGTAAGATATGTACTCTAGGCCAGGGGTGTCAAACTGCAGCCCCCAAGCTGTTGCAAAACTACAAGTCCCATCATGCCTGGACAGCCAAAGCGTTAACGACATGTACAGTATTAAAGGGATACTTCGCATAAAAATTATATATATATATATATATATATATATATATATATATATATGCAAAAAAGGGGTCCGTGGAGCCTCAGTTACGAGTCTCAAAACACGGGAATAGCCAGATATCCCTCTCTCCAGAGAAGGAAGCCCATTGCCAAGGGATGCCTCCTAGTGGGGAGAGCACCAAACCACCCTGATACGTAGTCCCTCAGGTCCTCACTCTGTTGCGAGCTTTAGGACCTAAATAGGGAAACACCAGGGTGGCCCCTGTGAGTCAAAGTTTAACTCTGTGGCGAGTATAACGACATAAGACAAGGGTTACCAAGGCTAGGCATCCATCCACAGACTGCAGTTTCGGGGTATTTGCCCCTCGTCAGTGTGGAGCAGGATTCTGGCTACTGGGGCAATGATAAATAGACCAACAAAACACAACAATCACTGAACTCAGGGAGAACAGCGAAAAATTCCAATGGAGTACTCATTTACGAGTCTCCATTGATTGTCCCATACAAAATTTAAATATGCAAAAAAGGGGTCCGTGGAGCCTCAGTTACGAGTCTCAAAACACGGGAATAGCCAGATATCCCTCTCTCCAGAGAAGGAAGCCCATTGCCAAGGGATGCCTCCTAGTGGGGAGAGCACCAAACCACCCTGATACGTAGTCCCTCAGGTCCTCACTCTGTTGCGAGCTTTAGGACCTAAATAGGGTATATATATATATATATATATATATATATATATATATATATATATAGATTTGTCATTTACTTCTATATAAAAATATCAATCATTCCAGTACTCATCAGCTGCTGTATGTGCTGCAGGAAGTGGTGTATTATTGCCAGTCTGACACAGTGCTCTCTGCTGCCACATCTGTCCATGTCAGGAAATATCCAGAGAAGTAGAAAATCCCCATAGAAAACCTCTCCTACTGAATACACCATTTCCTGCAGGACACACAGCAGCTGATAAGTACAGGAAGACTGGAGATTTTCAAATATAAGTAAATTACAATCTGTATAACTTGGTGACACCACCTGATTTGAAAGAAAATAAATTTCACCCCTTTAACCCCTAGACGACCAAGGACTTACCCGCACGCCCAGGACGTCCTTTGCTATGAAGCGCGCTCCGGAGCAGCTTCATAGTAGGAGGTGATGGCCGGCTGCAGTGAGCAGCCCGGCCCTCACTGTTGATGACAGGCTGCAGCCATCGCGCTGCAGTGTGTCATTAACCCCTTAAACGGCGCAATGGCGCCGTGACCGCAGCGTTTAAGTGTAAGTGACAGTGGGAGTCCCCTGTCACTTACCGGGTAATGGATCGTTGTAACGGACCGCTGAGGGTCTATTACCTGCCTCCATGCGGTCCGATCGGCGATCTGCTCACTGAGCCTGCACAGATCGCCGATCACACTGATCAATGCTATGCCTTTGGCATCAAAGAAATCAAACAAATCAAAGAAATGTATGTAAAAGTCCCCCAGGGGGCTTAAAAAGTGTTAAAAAAAAGTTAAAACCATTATTACACTACCCCAAAGCCCCTCCCCCAATAAAAGTTGAAATCACTCCCCTTTCCCTTTTTATAAATAAAACATATAAAAATAAATAAATAAACATATAATATACCGTAGTGTGCGTAATTGTCCGATCTATTAAAATATAACAAGCGTCATGGCGAACGGCGTACACGAAAAGAGGGAAAAAAAGTGCCAGAATTACCGATGTTAGGTTACATTATATATAAAAAAAATTATATAAAGTGATCAAAACGTCTGATCCTCACAAATATGGTAATAATAAAAACAAAAGATCATGGCGGAAAAATACATGTTATGGTGGAATAAAAGACGCCATTACAAAGTACAACTATTCCTGTAAAAAAACAAGCCCCGACATGGCCCTGTAGATAGAAAACTGAAAGTGCCAGAGCTCTTAGAAGGGGAGGACGGAAAAACGAAAACACAAAAATCTAAATTTGCTCGGTCCACTGGGTCATTTTGGGCTTGATCCTTAAATTTTTAGATAATAGTTATTAGAGATGAGCGAGTAGTGAAATATTCGACTTTCGAGAATTCGAAGCGAATAGGCACTGAGATTCGACTATTCGAACGAATATTTGATCCCATTATAGTCTATGGGGAAAAAAATCTCAGCACTTGGAAATCCAAATTCGACCACTTGGATGTCACCAAGTACCCCATGAAACCTCCCTAAATGATGCCAACACCTCCAAATGACACTGGGACATTAGGGGGAGCATGCCTGGATGCACCCAACACCCCAAAATCGCTGTATGATGCCACTCTACGCAGATGCAAAGGAAAAATATTTGCGAACGCTTTACGAATGTTTACGGCAATGTTGACACATTTCCTTCGTATTTCTTGTGCAGCGTTACATACATGATTCCAATGTGCGTCCATAGAGCGTCATGTTATTCGCGCGTATCACGCGTAATGCTGTACGAACTTTACTGGAACAGTATGTATGACGTGCCTTTTACTGGGCAACTGGCACAATAGGTATAACGTTTACATGCCCTTAGTGGGCTAAACAGGGACACTATAAGTCACTTGTACACACAGGGTACTGGAATGAATACACCTGCTGATGCTGATGCTGCTGTTATATCATCTATTTCTTAGCACAGTGCTTTGGATTCAGAGATGACTTTTTCGCTGGATATTAACCCTAAAAAGGCCTTTTGGGTTCTGTAGTAAGCCTGCCTAACCAAAACGCTACTAAAACCTATCTCTCCCTGCTCCAAGATCTTTCCCTGCCTAGGTTGAAAGCGCATCTGCGGTCGAGAGGGGAAAGTCAATTATTAAATATTCAAGGTCATGTGGTTCAGCCATGAGGGTAGACGCCGTTTTCGCGCTGCGTGCGTACTCCAAGCGTCCCTCACGGCCTCCCTGCATGGTGATTGGATTAAGAAAAAGCGCCAAGTGCGATGGGAGGGCTTTCGAATGTTTCCCGCGTATTCGCCTCACTACTCGATTTAATTTGAATCTTTCGAATACCGCAATATTCGATCAAATACCATCTCAATCGAATCGTATTCGCTCATCTTTAGTAGTTATTTTGAGTTGAAAATGTGGCCGCATTTTAATCATTATGTCCTTAAATTAAAAAATTCAGTATTTTGTATTTTTAGCTCAGAATGACAGCTGTCAAGAAAATACGGCTGAAAAACGACATTGTGTGAACATAGCCTAAAGGTACCCTTGTGTGGATTTCTGCATTGATGACTAATAAAATGTTGTCTGGCTGTTATGCACGTATAAACAAACATTTATTTATTTATTTATTTATTTTCAAATCATTAATCATAATTAAAAGTTTTGATCAGTCGGGGTCTGAATCCCCAAACCAGGACTGATCGCTAGAATGTAAATGAGATAATCCCACAGGGGTCACTTATTTTACTCTTGCAACCTCTATCCCAGGTGTGGTGAACCCTTTTTCCTAGAGTATGCTAAATTCCCAATCATTAGGTATCAATAAGGCTGAGGCTATACAACAGTAAATTGCGGTTGCAATAGAAAACCAATTACTGCCAATGGGGACGATTTAACCTCAGTTTTGCCATGATGCTCAATGATTTTCTGCCATGTGCAACGTCAGTCTAAATATAAACACATAAGGATTGTATAATTTACCTGCTACAGACCCCTCATAACAACGGCCAAATAGTAACAATAATAGTCCCACCATAGCCCCCAACAACAGTGATAGCCACAGGACCCCTCAATTACAGAGGCAACAAGATGGCGGCCCTTATTACTATGAAAGCCACAGACACCCTTATGGCACTGACAACCATAGTGGCTTCCTCTAACAGTGACAAACTTAGCAGACAGTGTAAGGCAGTGTTTCTCAACACCAACAGTGCATCAGAAATTATCCCAGGTGTTCTTTGTATGACGTGTTGGTGGGGCTTGAGGACTGGAGTTGAGAAACACTGGTCTATGGACTCTCATAACAGTGATAGGGACAACCCCCCAAAAACAATGATTAACAGTTAGGGGACAGTTCAGCCATCTATTAAAATAACTCTCTGGTCATAGCTGATAAATCATGTAACACCTTTTGCAGGTGCCTTGTAGGCCCTGTTACAGGCATAACATAATGTACTGTATATAGGTGGTGGCTTATGCCTTCCTTCTCAACTCATGGGATACTCCATTTTTTTTTTAAATCAACTGGTATCAGAAAGTGCTAGAGATTTGTAATTTACTTCTAATAAAAAATCTGACACAGTGCTCTCTGCTGCCACCTCTGTCCATGTCGGTAACTGTTCAGATCAGTAACAAATCCCCATAGAAAACCTCTCCTGCTCTCCAGACTGGAAAGAATACACCACTTCCTGCAGGACATATAGCACCTGACAAGTACTGGAAGACTTGTCATTTTTTTAAATAGAAATAATATACAAATCTCTATAAATTTCTGACTCCAGTCGATTTAAAAACTATTTTTTTCCGACGTACCCCCTTAAATACTTAATATATTCTATTCTCAGCAGATAAAGTTTTATCTTTAGGCCAACACTGCACAGGTAAAAAAAAAAAAAAAGTTGTAGATAGGAAAGACAGAAGTCAGGACATAATATTTGACTCAATCCATCGACAGTGCACAGCAAGTCTGCAAACCTCATGCACCTGTCATGTCAGCTACACAGTATGCTCCAAACAGGGAAATAGAAAGTGATGGCCATATTTCCATAGCCTGCAATAGGGGGGCGGGGGGAAACAACGGAAAGATTGCAAATTGTTGCGGCTACGTAATTATTTTTTGGGGGGGGATGTTGGGGTAGGATATCAAAAATATGAACAAAATAACAAAAAAACAAAAACACTAAAAACTAGTATCATTTCACTATGACTATACACAGCTATTAACTCCCCAAGGACAGGTGGGGAAAAGCTGGATGCTGTAGACGGTAACAGCCCAAACATAGTATTGTAATATTTTATTCCTCCGAGAGTGAATTGGAGCTTATAAATGTCTTCCTTCCTCTTCGAGTAAAAGAAATAAAAACCTTACCCAACCTCAGTAATAATTACCCTTGTCACTTTGTTTTATAGTCCCCTCCACTACAAAGGAGTTCATTATCTCGCTACCATCCGTAATAATGAAACGATTTCGTCGGAGACGGTGCAGACCCATTAAAAGGCAAAAATTCATAAACTGATTAGAATTTATAAGGTCGTTTTTATTAAAGAGCAATTGATCCCTATACGGAATAGCTTAAAGTGAAGCTCTGCCTTGAGGCTACTTTGAATAGGGAATTGTGCCATCAGCCATTATTGTATTGTTATTGCTGGAATTGCTTATCCGCGTCTCTCTATGTATCTGGTCCATAAACAGTGTCTCTGTAATCTTCTGCTATATTCTTCTATCCCAAGACAGTGAGCAGTGAGTGAAAGTGTGTCAGCTTAAGAGGAAGAATAAGAGGGAGAACTGTATGGGAACTTTATAGGAAGAAAGCAAAGCTTCTATATTATTTATTGGCGAGCCAGTCAGGACTGGTCTCTAAGACTATGAGGGGGGTTTATTGAAGACTAACATCTTATATACCGGTGAAAATTGGCTGGAGTATGATTAGTGTTGAGCAAACTTTAAAAATCACATGAGTCAATGGTGTGAACACCATTGTCATCAATGGGAGTCTTGAGCATTTTACCAGGTGCCACCTGCTCAGTAGAGCGAAGGGTACCTGGTTAACCTATTGCATTTATTTCTTCAAATTTTTGCATCTTTCATCCCTTGAAGGAATGTTTAAATTAAATATACAAAAATGCAATAGGTGACTGCGACGAGTGGAAGATAAAACTGACAGCCGACTGATCGTGTATGGCCACTTTATCCGAGCGTTGAGCATTGAGGTTGATCAAGCACCCCGACACTCGTTTGAGCACTATGCATACAATACAGGGTCACATACCCTATCTTTTAAAGGCCGCGTCATCAGCCGCTGAGCCGCGATTGGCCGAGCACAGTTATGCTCAGCCAATCGCGGCTGAACAGCTGATGACGCGGCCGGCACTCGCGAAGATCGAAGGTGTTCGGGCCGGCCGGCCGAAGATGACGTTTGGCACAAGATGGCGGACGCGTGTCGGCACGGATCAGGTATGTATAATGCACTACACTTCCGGGTACACGGGTGGGGGTGGTGGGACACGGGGAAGGGGGCCATTCACAGACATAACATACATTACAAAGTTGTATAACTTTGTAATGTGTGTTATTCTGTGAATAATTTTTTACCGCCGCAGTACCCCTTTAAGGGTCGGTTCACACACAACAGATCTGCTGCGGATCTTTAACTGTCATTTTCAATGACTTTCCATACTAAAAAGTCAGCCCCTTTAACCCCCGCAGCCTGGTCTGCGCTGTAGCTTGCTTCGGGGGCTCCCGGTGTCTTGACGTCCCGAATGAACCAATCAGTGTGCTGTGGTGGGGCGGCGCACTGATTGGCTGAGCGCCGGGAGATGTCGGGAGCCCCCAAAGCAAGCCAGAGCGCGGACTCGGTAATGTATGTACCAGGCCGCGGGGGGTTAAGGGGGCTGACTTTTTAGTATAAAATCTCATTGAAAATAACAGCTAAGGATAAGCAGTGGATTTTGCTGCAAATTTGTAGCCTGAAATCCGCTGTGGATCCATTGTGTGTGAACCCATCCTAAAATGTAATTTGATTACTTAATTGGCTTGTTCTTACCACTTACCTGTTCTTAGTTTAGTTGTGGGTTTTGCCGCTTTGTTTCCTTGAAGTGAATGGAGCTGAATTGTAGTACCTCACACAACCTTAAGACAGGGATGGAGCTGTAATTCTTCTTGTGCTAACCCCATTTTTTTTTTTAACTATCAGACCTACCAGCAGGTTCTAGTTAAATGATTATTTAACATTTCAATTATTGGGGTGCAATATGGTGCCACATTGCAGCACATGGAGAAAACAATGTACACACTGCTCTATGATGTGCAAACTGCTCTGTATGCGGGGGGTGGCTGATTATGCACGGGGCAGGCAGAGGGGGCAGTATACCACAGAGGAGCTGCAGTCCTAAGGCATAGTGTCTTCATTTCCATAACAAAGAGTTTATTTATTGGTGATAGTGTCAAAGAGGCGTGGCCTAGGGTGGCCACGCCTCTTTGACACTATCACCAATAAATAAAGGCTTTTTTTAAATAGAAATTAAGAGACTGACAACTTATAAAGACTGAACAAGGTTCCCTACGATTCATATAAAAGTGCTGACAGCCTCATACCCGTTTGGAGGGTGACAGATCCGCTGTAATACTTTTTCTCCCTTACCATAGTGATGTTGTCACACTTTTCCGGCTGCAGATTTGATATATTTCATCACCTCATCTGTTTTGTGAAGCAGTAAAAGGATTAATTAGATGAGCGCCACTATCAGAGTATAGGTCATTTAATTAATCTGGGAGCTCAGCCCACCCCAGTGCTATGGAAGCTTTGCCGCTGACCTCATTCTTCAAAGAATTATTTGCAGCTGCGTGTCTCTCCGAGTGTCCGTAGTGGGATGTGAGACACAAGATGGCACTCACAAAACACTTACTAGTGGCATATCTGCCATGATTCTAGACTCTGTAACTACAATGGACACAACGCAGATCTTTTTACTGATCTGAAGGGGGCATCCTTCATGTCTAGAGGAAAGAAGGTTTCCCCATCATCATGGATGAGAATTCTTTACTGTAAGAGCAGAGTTCACTTAAGACGAGTGGTCTGGATGGCTGTCTTACAAAAAACATAACTATATAAGTTATGGATATTAAATATCTGGATATGGATTTGTTCTGAAATATTTGAATTCGAATTCTTATTTTGGCTCCTCCATTTTTATGGGTTTTGTCTTTTTTTTGGATCACATAGACCTGTATCCTTGTGTAGACTGTAAAGAGACCATAAATAGAGGCTGCTGCTGGGATGTCTCACTGATCGCGCTCACTTGAGTCCGTGCACAGCCCCATATCGAGTCATGTAAAAGGACCCTAAGACTATGAAAAGAATTTATCCGAGGCTTTTTTTATTCACATGCTGGTCTATGGTAAAAATAAGTTAGGTCCTATTACATGGAGCAAGAATTGGCCCCATCGATTCTGCCGATTACCGCTCTGTGTAACAGAAACAACGATCAGCTGAGGAAATGATTTTTGGCTGAATGCTACGTGTAATACGCAGTGATGCGCAGTCAACAGCTGACGATTGCTAAAATACCTGACACCTTACCTCTCCCCGCTCACAGTCTTTTCTCCTGTGCTCTGCAGCTTCCCAGTCCCGGCGGCTGCAGCATCTCAGCGTCCTGTCAGCTGACAGGCTGCTCAGCCAATCACAGGCCACAACGGTCCCGTCCTGTGATTGGCTGAGCGGCCTGTCAGCTGACAGCTGCGGAGCACAGGAGCACGGAGCACAGGAGAGAAGACCGGGAACGGGGAGAGGTAAGGTGTCAGGTGTTTGGGCAAGGGCTGCATGGACATCACAAATGATGTTCTTGCAGCCCTTTCTGCCCGATTATCAATCTGTCTAATAGGTGGAGTAAATGAGCGCCGAGCAAACCGGCACTCGTTCACTAAGATGACCCTATTACATGGGGCAATCACCAGAAGCAAGCGAGCGCTAACCTGCCAGATCAGCGCTTGCTTGCTCCTCGTTCCCTGCTTGCTGCTGTCACTATTACACGCATCGACAGTGAGCGGATAAGTGCAGGAGGGCAGCAGGGATCTGCTGGGGGCTCCCTGGAGGATCTCTAGATCATCTGGGGAGCCCATAGGAGATAGCGGCGGTCTGCTGCCACCACCCCTATTACATGAAGCGACCGCAGCAGATTGTACATGTCTGCTAATCGTTGCCTTCTATCACATGGTGATTATCGGCCGTAATGGCCGATAATCGGCCAACACAGCCGATAATAAATTCATGTAATAGGGCCTTTAGACTGGATACAATAATGTAGGCCACCTAGAGACTAGAGGAGATCTGATGGAAATGCATCCCTACTACACAACATGTACCAAAACTGCACCAATATCATGGTGTAAAATATAGCCATAAATGAAGCCAAATGATAGGCTGCTGGAAATAAGACTACAGTGTCACACTTGTCTAGCAAGGGATAAGGAATAAGCCATTCTGGAAAATCTGGCAAACGTTCAGCCTGTCTGGTCTATGAGTATAAGTATTAGACAGGATTAGTAATTTGCCCCCATGTGCTTAAGAAATATAAGAAACCTCAGGACTAAAGCGCTGACAGGAGAATTCATGTGAACTGCTAGGCCAGTGGGATTCACAGATTTGAAAGAAAAAAAATATATTGCCGGAGTTCCACTTAAAACCGACTGTCACCAAACCGACCAACCCTATTCTTTAGAGATGCCAAGACAATCAAACATTTTTCATATACTGAAGAAACTATCTATACAAGTCCCATTCCAGCTTCTACAGTATACAAAACTACAGAGAAAGTTAAAGATGCAATAACATTATACAGTCCAGATCTACCAAACTGTGGACATTGATGCAGAAAGGGTAACGTACAGGGTTAAAGTTTGTTACTACTAGTAAGGAAAAGATTGCCTGTATGTCCTGTATGGTAGAAATACATGACCAGTTAACCTTAATGGGAAACTCTCAGCTAGAAATGATGTGTCAGACTGCCTGCTTGGCTACATAGCTGTGTAAGTAGTACGATTATCCACACCTTTGCTGCAGTCGTCTGAGGGTGCAGTCAATGAAAAAAGCCTTTGCATGGTGTTGTGAAGTGTCAGGGAGGCGTGGCCAGGGCACTGAAATACACTCAAAACTTTTGGCCACGCCTCTTCAACACTTCAGATCAGCAAAAAAAAAAACACTTATTTCCATGACTGTTGCCTGAGACATCTAGTATAAAGGTATGGGTAAGGTAAGTCTCACTGCTTATTTACATATAATCAGCTTTTCTTCTGCAACCAATGTAAACTTTCCTCTCTGTTGTCTTCATTGCCCCACTTCCTGTTTAGTCTACATGGTAAAATGGACTTCCTGTTCCTGCTATGTTCACACTACGTAAAAGTACGGATGTTGTTGCCAATCGGCAACAACGGCCGTACTTTGGTGTGGAACACAGCCTGTTCTTCTATGGGATCCCTGCCGGAGAGTATACACATAGTATATGCTCCGGCCGGGATCCCATGCGGCGCCGCAAAGAACTGACATTTCACACAATGAATCGAGTGGCTCCAGCCGCTTGCTTCATTGTGTGCTGTGTGAAGTTCTGATGCGGGCACACGCTGATGTGTCCGCATCAGAACTCTGCGGCCGGAAAGATCATCCGGCCAGTACTTAAGTACCGGCCAGAATGATCTTTCCAGAGACCGTCCATTTCATGACCCGGCAGGGTCACGGAACGGCTGGTCTCTCACATAGTGTGCACAAAGCCTAAGGCTCGATTCAAACTACAGTATGTAAGACACTGGTCGTTGTGTGACCCGGCCGAGTCACAGAACTCCCGGAGTCAGCGAAGATCACCCCAGCCGGTACTGCAGTACCGGACGGATGATCTTCATTTCTGTTGAATTGGGATTGAATTGGGTTTACACTGATGGGCCCGCATCTCAATTCACCATTGAATGGAGAGTGCAGCCAGGGCCGCTATTCAATGAATACACAATACTACACAATACAATTCAATGCTTACACAATGAATAGCTGACGCACAAAACTGACATGTCAGTTTTCGCTGCGGCTGCTTAGGATCCCGGCCAGAGCATATACTATGGGGGAGATTAATCAAACATGGTGTAAAGTGAAACTGGCTCAGTTGCCCCTAGCAACCAATCAGATTCCATCTTTCATTCCTCACAGACTCTTTGGAAAATGAAAGGTGGAATCTGATTGGTTGCTAGGGGCAACTGAGCCAGTTTCACTTTACACCATGTTTGATAAAATCTCCCCCTATGTGTATACGCTCCAGCAGGGATTCCATTCATTCCAATACAACGTATGTTTTGTATTAATCACGGCCGTTGTTGCAGATCGGCAACAATGGCCGTCATTAATATAAAACTTACGTTGTATGAACATAGCCTAATGGTTAATTCAGCCAACTCTATCTCCCTTCCACTACCCCTGTTTGACTATAATCCCTTCACACCCACACAGCAGAAGGGTGACAGAGTTGACACTATTTTTGTGTATCATTAATGTCTACCTCCTTGGTATGTTGTCCAACTTCTCTATTGTCACACAATGGAACTACACACTGTTTGGGAGGTAACACAACAATTTAATGCTGACACAACAATCCAACTCCAACCTAACAAGCTTCCTATACTAGCACCTGCAGCGGTATGGTGCACGAGGCTGGAATTCTCCAGCACCATGTTCTTTAAAGGGGTACTCCAATTAAAATCTTTTTCTTTCAATGTCCATGTCCATGATAGGAACTGTTCAAAGCAGGAAATCCTCATAGAAAACCTCTACTGCTCTGGACAGTTCCTGACATGGACAGAGGTGGCAGCAGAGAGCAGTGTGTCAGACTGAAAAGAATACACCACTTCCTGCAGGACATACAGCAGCTGATAAGTACTGGAAGACATAAGATTTTTAAATACATCAAACATAAATACAATAAATTACAAATCTATATAACTTTCTGAAACCAGTTGATTTGAAGAAGAAGAAGAAAAAAAGATTTTTCCGAAGTATCCCTTTAACCTCATACAGCAGCGACACACTGTAACTATAATAGCCAGTAAAACAATATACAGATTGCATAGAAACGGAGAACTCCCTAATTTTCACTCTCCTCACAGACGGATATACAATGATGTCAGTGTCTACAGTGTCTCTACCTTTTGGATGACACTTGTGTTAATGCAGGACCGTGGTGTTAATGAGTCCGTTCTGGATGTGCGTACAACACGGTAATGACAAACAAGAATCGACTTGTACAAGCTGGAGACATTGTAATGAACAGGAAAACCACTTAATCAACAAATCTCAAGTCAATGAACATTAAAGACACAGGCTATGCCATACATGACTAACTGATACTGGTCTCATGTGGCCGTCTTGTGGCCGTCTTGTGGTGGTCAGGAAGCTAGAAACAGCTGAACGGACTATTTTGCATCGTTTATGTAACGTCCATAGACAGTGTCTGGGGCCCACCAGAGGGAATGATCCTGGGGGGCCACCAATAAAGAACCACTGAGAAACAATATGTCAGTCAGTGTTCTAAAAGGTTCTAAGACTGGGGGCCCACCGGAAAAACAGTGTACCTTGTGATATTATGCCAATTTCCTATTGAAGTCAATAGGGGGGAAACCTGCAATTATTTTACATTTATCATAACGAGTGTTGAGTGAGCATGCTTTATTGAGCATTGGGGTGCTTAATCGAGAAATACTGTATGCTCTACCAAGCACCTCACGCTCCCTGGTTTACTGCAAGACATATTATAACTCCAGCGGTATGCCGTCAAGTGATGCCGTATCATCGGAGTTCTAAGTCGGCCCTGCAGTCAGCCCTGCTTGATTCTAATGGAGGTGCGTGACCAAGGTATACAATTACACTGGGCGGCGCTGAGCCCACCTCAGGTGTATACACTACCCGCCCTGATACCACCGATCCGCCCCCGTTTCGGTGCAGTTAGTCGTGCGCGCCATGGTCCGGTGAGATGGTTGGGAGCAATGGGGCACCCGTTAGGAGCCCTACGCGCCCCCATAGGGCCGATCCGCCCCCCAGCCGGCCCACTTTATTCATTAATTATCATTAACAAGGGGCCGGCCAGGATCGGATCGGTGCTATGGGGGTGGCACAGTGCTCCTAACGGGTGTCCCAATGCTCCTAACCGTCTCAACGGACCGTGGAGCACATGACTAACTGCACCGGAGGAGGAAGGTAAGAGACATACCTTCCTCTGCATTTCCTGTGCCATAGGGACATATCAGCAGGCTAAATTTGTCTAACCTGCTCTTGCTCCCCTTTAAGATCACACTTAAAATGACAGGTTCTGTACAGACACTGTGCCAGCAGGGACTGCTTTGAGATTACAGCTCGGAAATTTACTGAATTATGAATGCAGCTCTGGACTATAATATAAACTAAGGGGGAACTATCAAACCGGTGTAAAGAAGCATTGGCTCAGTTGCCCCCAGCATCCCATCAGATTCTAAAGAATCTGTGCAGAATAAAAAGTGGAATCTGATTGGTTGGTTGCAACTGAGCCAATTCTACTTTACACCAGTTTGATTAATCTCCCCCTATATCTCAGTAGATGTGCAGTAACTCTCTCAAAATTGGAGATTTGCTTTAAATTTTTGTTTGGTGGCATTGCCTGCACTTACCTAATGTACAATATCCAATGTTCTTAGTGCTGCTTATACATCTCCCTCCGCATTACCATGTTCAATGTCATTTTCATTTCTCCCTTTCCACATTTCCTCTTATCATTTATTGATCCATTTGTTTAATATCCAAGCAGCCCGGCTGGAGGAAGAGCACTTTCCTATTAATAGCCAATATTCTTGTAAAACAGTGACAGAATTCTGCCCATTAAGGGACCAGAGAGCCCGGGAGTTTTCAATGCATTTACTTCCAGTTCTCCATTAAAGGTATCACTATGGCAGCACTTTTGTTATTTTTAACTCTCATTATGTAATTTTTTTCTATGTCTTTTTAAGACTGTGCCATCTTCCCATCCTCTCAGCCCTATCAGATGTTCCAATGTTCATTGGATTATCCTGACTTGCATAAGGCATGTATCTAAACAACGAGATGAAATGGAAAAATCAAAACTCTCCTATTTAAAATGACCCAAAGGACACTCAGCCAAAACAAATCGTTTCATGAAAAAAAACAAAAAAACACACAAATTCTTCCTGTGCTGTGCAGACCTATAACAACATTCAAATGCAAGATGTTTAGCTAATCTCACCCTTGTTAAAGGGGTACTCCAGCACAGATGTTTTCCTTTCAAATAAACTGGTGGCAGAAAGTTATATAGATTTGTAATTTATTTCTATATAAAAATCTCAAGTCTTCCAGTACTTAGCAGCTGCTGTGTGTCCTGCAGGAAGTGGTATATTCTTCCCAGTCTGACACAGTGCTCTCTGCTGCTACCTCTGTCCAGAGTAGGAGAAGATTTCTATGGAGATTTGCTACTGCTCTGGACAGTTCCTGACAAGGAGAGAGGTGTCAGCAGAGAGCACTGTGTTAGACTAGAAAGAATACACCACTTCCTGCAGGACATACAGCAGCTGATAAGTACTGGACGATTTGAGATTACAAATCTATATAACTTTCTGAAACCAGTTGATTTGAAAGAAGTTTTTATTCTTTGTCAGATTTAGACCCAACAGACTGTATTCCTCTGGGTTGATTCACACATAATGTAGCAGCCTCAGCTGGTGCTGCCGCTACCACTGTCCCTCTACTTCCTGTCTGCTGTCATGCGGCTTCTATTGGCATGTTGTTTGCTCTGCTTGCCTATGTTCCGTGCCCTCTTTAATGTAATGTGTCTGAGCAATGTTGGGTCCTTATGTCCATTGTGAAGGTGTGCTATGCTGATCCTGCTATCCTGTATATCCTGACCTGTACTTGCTTCTTGGACTTCAATTCTACCTGACCCCTTTTGTATTGTACTAACTCTCCTGTTACCGACCCAGATTGCTAACCTGAAGCTGTGTCGTTTGCCTCAACAAAATGGCTGTATTTAACGCCATCACTGTCTTAACACTGTTTTTGAACTGTTAGTATATGTAACGCCTGGAGTAGTGGATCCACTGGGCCGTCACCAGCGATGGCACTAACCTCACCAGGGAGCGGAGTCTAAGGGGCCGCTGGTTTTCACCAGAGCCCGCCGCAAGGAGGGATGGACTTGCTGCGGCAGGCGACCCCCAGGTCGCTACCCCTGGCTTGGTTGCTAGCGACGGCAGGTGAGGCGTGGCAGGAGCAGTAGGCAGGAGATGGTGCTGGCAGAGGTCTGTAGACGTAACCGCAGGTGACAGGCTGAACACAGGAGCAATGGAGTGACAGGGGAGCAGGAACAAGGACTAGGGACCAGGTAGCGGATAGGTATCAGGAACAAGGACTTGGGACCAGGTAGCGGATAGGAATCAGGAACAACAGGGGGCTGGGCCAAACGCTATGGGAAGCATGTAGAGGCTCCAACACCTGTAGTGGGGCAGGGCTGGAACTTATAGGGGAGTGATTGACATGTGGACCAATTAGGAGCGCACTGCCCCTTTAAATCTGAGACAGCCGGCGCGCGCGCCCTCGGCGGGGGGGGCGCGCGCGCCGGCCGGCACAGTGAGAGACAGGAGCGGAGGAGAGGTGAGGCGCCCCCAGGGGCCGAACTAGCAGCAGCGCCGGGTCCCTGCACAAGGACCCCGGCGGCTGCATGGGGCAGAAGGAGGTCGCGGCGGCGGCCCGGAACACGGGACGCCGCCGCGGCCGTGACAGTATATGACCCACCTTGTTGACTAAGTTTACCTGTCTGACTCCCTGATGCCACACACCACAGTACCATTGGGTACCATGGGCCGCCACTTTCCATACCGTGCTTAATGTTCATCTTCCATGAAAAAAAGAAAGGTAGAAAACCTAGAGGGTACTTAGACCCCCCCACTCCCAAGCAAGGCCCAAACCCACTGATTCCACACCTTTTGTCATTATACGTAACGTAGCCAATTGGATCTTATTCCTGATAAATCCTGCAGGTATAATGATATCAACAAAAACACAGTTGTAGTTTAACCAGCTGCCCCCTTCTCAGTGGTGGATGTCTGGTTCACCTTCAAGGGATGTGTAAAACAAACATACAAAATTGAGAAGGAGAACATGCAATAGGTTACGAGACACATAAGGACTCCGGCAGTATGCTGTCAATTGGCGGTATACCACCAGAGTTCTAATGTGCCTTGCAGTAACCTGAGCACCACAAGAACTATGTGCACTATACTCTCTACAGCAGTGCTTCTCAATTCCAGCCCTCAGGCCTCACCAACAGGTCATGTTTTGAGGATTTCCTTAGTATTTCACAGGTGATATAATTATACTTAGTGCATCAGGTATTATCACAGGTGTCTTTGTATGGGATATCCTCAAAACATGACCTGTTGGTGAGGTCTGAGGACTGGAATTGAGAAGCACTGCCCTACAGCATGCTCACTCAACACTAATTGTAATTAGAGGGGGCAAAAATACTAAACTATAGCAGATTACTGGAAGTGTGGTGGAATTAGGTTATGTTTCTCATTTCTTTTTGGCAAACTTTTCAAACGAAGATGGTGTTTTTTTACTTTATATACAGGTGTTTTCTACAAAAGGCTCCACATTTCACAGTAGAGAGTAAAGGACCCAACACATCAATGTATTAGACCAAGGATGGGGAGCTTTCGGCCTTCCAGCTGTTGCAAAACTACAACTCCCATCAAGCCTGGACAGCCATAGCTAAAGCTTTTGCAGTTCAGGCATGATGGGGATTGTAGTTTTGCAACAGCTGGAAGGCCAAAGGTTCCCCATCCTTGTATCAGACAAACAGACTCTTTGTTTCACTGGTAACAGTGTAATGCTTCATTCTTCCTGTGGTGGCACTGCAGGGAAACTAAAGCCCTACTTCCAGCTGAATCTAAAGATTATGGATTATTGCCAGCAGTAGGACCCCTAATGATTTACCTATTGTCAGGCAACTTTTTTAAAAAGGGGATGATATATAAAATGGGCAACCTATTTAAAGTCTATATAAAATAAAATACAAAAAAAGTTTGTAAAAAAATAAGAATATATATATATATATATATATATATATATATATATATATATATATAATTTAAAAATAAATATAAATAAAAGACCACAGAAAAGATGGCCATGGTTCCAAGTGATGGTGAAGACATATAAGTAATAGACAGCGTTTGCCTAGTTGTATCAATTATTAACATCATTGAATCTATTGATCGTGAAAACAGACAAGGATTGGCATTTGGTAGAGCAAGAATGAGAAATCCAAAAAGATCCATCTTCCGATGTAATCATGTGTCTATACCAACAACAAGAGCTATAAAGCTATGGGTGCTTCCAGTGTCTAATGCTGAGAAAGATGAACAATAAAAAAATGGAACAGTTCTTGCCTTTGAACTCTTGTTTTTGTTGAAGGCTTCTCCGAATATTGCGAAAAGCAAACAAGTGGATTCTTGGGAAGATTACGCCTAAACTTTCACTCAAATACAATTGAAGAAAATAAATTTTATTGTGAACACACTGCAAGATACAATTATTCCTGAAGGAGCTGAAGGGAGAAGCTAAAGATAAACTCAAAACCAATACCAAAACCAACCAAATACGTCATCAGAGAATCAAGTTTGAATTACGGTTTTATTTTATGCATTTGTAGTTAGTTTTGGCCACTAGACCTAGAAGTAAGCTGAGTCTTCCTGTTCTTTAGAGAAAAGTTTTCATCAGTCTTTTCTAAAGATGAGCATAAATTGAGCAAGCGCAAGTCTGTCTGAACCCGGAAGTCTGCCAGGAAAACATGGATACAGCCATAGGCCTTATGCTATATCCATATTTTCCAGGACTCCCTAGGGCTGCTTCCAACTTCTTCAGCCACCAGTGACCAAATGCAGAGACTTCCAGGTTTGGACAGATGTGCTCATGTTTAGTTTCTTCCTAATCATCGCAAACAGAATTACAATGAAGGGTGAAATCAATAGATAGATAAGATGGGATCAGCCCAACCACAATATGTAATGTTTCAAGCTAACTTCTCTGCACATTGACCTCAGGTCATGGAGCATGCCTAGAAAACTTAGAAGTCAGTGAGGCAGCTCCAATCTATTGGTTCTTATAGCTACAAAATTAAATAAAATAAATTACGATTGTAAAATAGAATTAGAAGGAAGAACATGTAGTAATAAAAAATGGTGGAAACACTTCTAAAAAAGAAGATAATTGATCACCTAAAAATCAACAATTTGATGGATCTAAAACAGCATGGCTTTACTGCTGGCAGATCATGTCAGACTAATCTCATTGATTTCTTTGTCACAAAAGTACTGGATGAAAGTGCTGGGGATTTTGCCTATCTGGACTTCAGCAATGTCTGTGGTACAGTTCCCCATAAAGAGCTGATAGAGAAGTTAGTGAGGATTGGACTTAATCCCTGGATAGTTCAGTGGATTTGTTGTTGGCGGAAGGAGAGATATCAGAGGGTTGTTGAGCATAGACTGGTTACATGTGGTGTGCCACAAGGGTCTGTTCTCTTTATGGAAAACATGGAAAAATATGGAAATGGATTTAGCTTGACTAGATAAGTGGTCCAAACAATGGAAACTGCATTTCAATGTTTCCAAATGTAAAAAATGCTTTTGGGGAGGAGAAATCCTCTATCCGAGTATCATATCAGCAGTTCTGTGTTAAGAGGGCTTCAGAAGAGAAGGATTTAGGGGTTGTAATTTATTTCTGATATAAAATGAGACACCAGTGCCACCAGGCAATAGGGAAAGCAAATCGTATGCTGGGCTGTATATATATATATATATATATATATATATATATATATACTGTATATACAGTATATATATAATGGTATAATGGCGGACATGATATTAGTAACTTTAAATATGTTAAGGTTCAGGAGGGAAGTGATTTTAATAAGAAACTTAACACAAGAACAAGGGGACACAATGTAATTTTAGTTGGGGGAAAAGATCAGAAGCAACATGAGAAAATATTACTTTACTGAAAGAGTAGTAGATGCTTGGAACAATCTCCCAACCCATAATAATGTATAGAAATCAGAAAATAGAAACAGAAAGAAGAACATGTTTTAGTATCTGATTCTATTTAGAAAAGGAAAACAAAATCTTGATGACGCAATTACTTGAACTACATTGGCCTTTGTCTTGCATGTTAATTGTTGGCCTATAGGGCAATACTGATGAGGACTACTTGGATGGGGATGAGGCCTGTGAAGCCACAATGGCACTCATTTTAGCATTATCTATGTAATATACTCAGGATTAGATTGATGAATATCCTTGATAGATACAAAGGTCATAAACTTCTAGCCCCTACCAAGTTCAATGAGGTCAACGTATTTAAAACATCTTCTATGTAGACTAATCTTTGCCTATACATTAGGAAAATCCCGAGGCTGGAATCCCATTATAGCTCCTGATAAAACCTACGTTCAGATCTGGGAAGTAGCGATACAAGAGATTATCATAGTAAAGTAGATGGAGCAATCATTCATTCAACATTTTCCTGTCTGAAATCTGTCTTCGAAGACACGCCATTAAGTAGCTGGGGATGAGCAGTCGCTATGTTTTTGTCCGCGTTACCAGAGAGATGACTGCTGGCAGGGAATGCGTGAGCGGAATCTGCGTGAGACAATAATGTTTTACATAGATGACCTCACATATGGAAGAAGCGAATGACAGTCAACATCAAAGAGTCTTTTACCTATATACTTATATATAATTCCATGACCAATCCTTCTCCAGGTTCCTCACCAATAGCACCAAAGCGCAATGAATTTCAAGAGACCAGAAGAGCACCCTTTTTTTGTGTGGTGCGGACTCCATGCATCACACGTTCCACAGATGATAAGATTGAGGTCTGGAGACTCCAAGTCAATATCCGAGTAGTGTTGAGCAAGGATTGAAATGAAAGTGAAAAGTGAAAGTGATTGTTACTCAAGTCGACCATTCTTTGATGATAGAGTGCTTGACTTGTGTAATGAACCCCCCATTAAAGTCAATTGGAGACTCGAACATTTAACAGGCATACCACCGGAGTTCTGTCTTGTAGTAACGCATTGCATTTTTCCCTTAAAATTTTTGTATATTTCCTTTACACATCCCTTCTAGGGAGGAGCACAACTTGAGCAGCTCGAGTCCGATCAGGCAGCATTTAATTACCTGTGGCTGAAGAAGTTGGATGCAGCCCTAAGGCTGCCTAGAAAACATGGTCAAAGTTGTAGACTGTATCCATGTTTTCTCGGACTCCCTAGGGGTGCATTCACCTTTAAAACGCAGAACAATTGGACTCGAGCATACTCTAGTTGCACTCATCTCTAATCCCTTCCTTTACTCAATCGATCGATATACAACACTAATCCTGAACACTTTTTATCTTGTGGCAGGGGCCTTATGCTTCTGAAAGAAGCCATTTTTCTTAGCATGACTTGGGGGTGGGGGAGGGGGGTGCTATAACTTGGACTATACTTAGGTAGGATATATGTGCCTTTGGATCATCTGCGTGAATGAAAGAACCCAAGGTTTTATAGTTGAACGTTGAACACCATCTCCACCGGCTTCTCATCTTCCCATGGTGCCTTTGTGCGTAACTGAAGAGCCCACATCCAGCCATCCATGGGATGGAAACAAAGGCCTTATTAAACAAACCAGGCCATGGCCTTCCATTACTTCATGATCCAGTTCTATGTACACATATCCACTATGGACACTTTAACTGATGCAAGTAAGTCGGTATGGGCTCTCTGACTGGCTTGTGGCAAGCAGCCCCATATACAGCAATCTGCCCTGTGTGATCTGAAGCCTTTCTATTATAACCAGCAGTAACTTTTTGGTAATATAAGCTACAGTAGCTTTTTTGTAGGAGTGGATAAGGCTAGCCTTTACTTTACAGGTGCATCTGGGAGGCTGGTGGCCAATGAACCTGTTGTAGCTAACAAATTCACAATGAAAGTGCCCACAGGATCTCAGGTGTAAAGATTCTTTGCCCCAGTTAGTATCTTAGGTAGGTGGTTTTATGTTCGGGGGACAATCATCCTCATCTTCTGGATCGGTGGGAGTCTTAGTAGTTAAACCCCCACCAATCAGTTAGCGATTACCTATACTGGATAGACTATATCTTTGGATTGGGATGGCCCCTTTAATGGCTGGTGGTTGTATAGACACCTGTATGTATGTATAGCTATCACCTTTTTGGTGACATTCATGCATCTTTTAACATTTTAGCAAGTTGTCTCGTGATGTCATTCTGTTACTCTAACAGTAAATATACTTGACTATTGCCCATGTCAGTGCTATATGATTCCTTTGTTGTCCGTGTAAATCACAGTAGGGGTGATATGATCCACTCGTCTTGTCTCGCTCAACCTACTGTATACTTAAAGGGATCAGATGGCAAGGCGACAAGTAGATACTTGAGATCTACCAGTCAGGGGATTCGTGTTGCCTTCTGCTGTGGTTACATTGGGATCTTTATCACCTCTTTCCTCCTTCAATGTTTCTTTGTAAAAAAAAAAAAAAAAAAAAAAGAGCATGCTGCCTCTTGCAAAAATTATATAACGTCAGATATACTGATATGCATGATAGGAGGAGTGAAAAATCTATATATCCAGAATAAACATTTATTTATCTATCTTCTATCTATCTATCTATCTATCTATTATCTATCTATCTATCTCCTATCTATCTGTCTATCTATCTATCTATCTATCCATTATCTATCTATTATCTATCTATCTATCTATCTATCTATCTATCTATCTATCTACCTCCTATCTATCTATTATCTATCATCTATCTATCTATCTATCTATCTATCTATCTATCTATCTATCTATCTATCTATCATCTATCTATCTATCTATCTATCTATCTATCTATCTATCTATCTATTATCTCTTTATCTATCTATTATCTATTTTTCTATCTATCTATCTATCTATTTATCTATCTAGAGCAAGGGAGCCGCCGGGCATCCAAATCAAAGCAATGGGTGCTTTAGCAGAGAAAGTCCTTTGGCATAGGTTTCCCAATGTAGAAAATGGCAAGAGTCTGCAGCACACCAAAGAAAAGGTGAAGATGTTTATTCCATCAACACGTAGGGTTGTTTCTTGTACCTGTTGATAGAATAAACACTCTTCACCTTTACTTCGGTGTGCTGCAGACTCTTGCCATTATCTATCTATCTATCTCCTATCTATCTATCTATCTATCTATCTATCTATCTATCTATCTATCTATCTATCTCCTATGTATTATCTATCTATCTATCTATCTATCTAGAAACAGGAAAAAGCCGCACATCCAAATGTTCATAGAGCAGGTGCTGTACAGAGTCAGTCCCCTGGCTCGGGGGTCCCCAAAAATATGTAAAGATGTTCCGCAGCACACCAGCATACGTGTAAAAGGTGATTTATTCCAAAAAATACAGAGAAGTACAAAAGATGCGACGTTTCGACCTCCTCACGAGATCATTATCAAGCATGCTTGATAATGAACTCGTGAGGAGGTCGAAACGTCGCATCTTTTGTACTTCTCCGTATTTTTTGGAATAAATCACCTTTTACACGTATGCTGGTGTGCTGCGGAACATCTTTACATATCTATCTATCTATCTCCTATCTATCTATCTATCTATCTATCTATCTCCTATCTATCTACCCATTTTCTATCTATCTATCTATCTATCTATCTATCTATCTATCTATCTCCTATCTATCTATCTCCTATCTATCTATCTATCTATCTATCTATGGAACACATAACATTGTGCGTACACTCCTAGACACCTCACTCACATGTACCCTGGGGTCAAGGACTTTCAATACTGCGCAGAGCTCCCTTGAAAAAAATTGCATGGGTCCACTTTACAAAGTAAGCCAGCCACATAATAGAGCTGACCATGAGGCTATTACCCTCAGCTGTCCTGGACTACTCCCCCCATCCTCCACTCTGGCCCCACTCACAAACTAGATGACTTTCTGCCATTGTGAGCAATTCTTTTTTTCAATCTATTTTTAATAATTCTTAAAAAACCGAGTAGGCTGTAACATTATGCAGAGATCAGGTGGAGTGGAGTACTGCGGTCTAAGCATCCTCTGCCCCATCAAATATCCAGATCCTTCTTCTCAGCTTTACAGTTAGCGCCACGAGAGGGAAGGAGAAGGCATCAGTGACAGAGCCATAGCCAGGTCACGACCAGCCAGGGATGTGACGCCACCAGGATTGTCTCCTCTGTGTCTTACAAGACAATTTGGGAAGAGCGGCAGAAGTTCTGTAATTACGTGTCCGCACTACATGTCCATTTTTTTTGCGGAACGAATCACAGCCTATTTACGGATCTGCAAAATTGTGGATGTGTGAATAGGCGCATAGAAACCTACGGGTCCTACATTTTGAGGACATGTGAATGACGCCTAAGGCTTCCATGCATTTCTCTGAAGCGCTAAACCTTGGTTAACCCCTAGCAGTGTACTATTGTGGTATTGACTCTTCAGAGCTGGACTAAGATATTTTATTGCTTTCCCGAAAAGAACAAATTATTTCATTGTAAGTAAATTAAGAGGATTAATAAAATGTAAGATTTATTCAAACTAGATAAATTGAACCAGCACCAAATTGTATAAACCAGAACAAATAACCTACATGTGTGGGCGCACCAAGTCATTGTCAGCATAACCAGCTATCAGCTCAAATATCATTGGGACTGGATCAATGAACCTAATTCTATCTTTCTTTACACAATAGATTGAGGAAAGGAACAAAAATGTCCAAAAATAATTTGTCAGATATGTCAAGCAACTCTTTGGAGATTTTCTCATCTCTGCTCATGGCCAATGTCGAGGGGTCCCAAGTGAAGGACCGCCCTGATGTCTATAGGACCTAATAGGGAATATAAAAGAGAAATTGCCACTTTAATTCAGGCTTATATACCAGCTTCAAGCATTTAATGAACTACCAATATGGCTGCTGTATAGTTCCCTCATGGGTAGTCACATAGCTCTGTAAATATGTCCAAAATGGCAAATCTGATCTCTGACTGATGCATCTCTTAAGGCCCTATTCCACCAACAGATCTGACGACAAATTATCTGCCAAAGATTTGAAGCCAAACCCAGGAACAGACTATAATCAGAGATCAGGTCATAAAGGAAAGACTGAGATTTCTCCTCTTTTCAAATCCACTCCTGAGTTTGGCTTCAAATCTTTGGCAGATAATCTGTCGTCAGATCTGTTGGTGGAATAGGGCCTTTACCCTATACTTATAGTAGAGATAAGTGCAGCTCGAGTATTCTCCAGTCCAATCGTTGGACATTTGATTACTGGTGGATACAGCCTATGGCCTGTGGCTGTGTCCATGTTTTCTAGGCAGCCTTAAGCCTTATTCACACGTTCAGTATTGTTTTCAAGTCCGTAGGGTCCACCCACACAATCCGCTAAAAATTACGGATGGGGCATCCGTCTGGCATCCGTATTTCCATAAATCCATTTTTTTTACTTGCTGCACGATACTAGTTAATAAAGTTGAGTAGGTTAAGAAAAAAAACTAGCACCAGCATGCCCATCCCCTAAAAAAAGCCACATAATCGCTTGTCAGACATTTTACTTTACCATTTCTGGTTTGCTTTACTGTGAGACAGTTCTCTTATTGAATTAGTTCATTTTCTTCCTGTTTGCAAGCACCTGTGGCTTCTGCAGCTCCTTCTTCCTGGTTGTGGTTCTTAGAAACCGAATTTTTTTTACCGAAATATGGAAATACGGATGCCAAACAGGTAACAATTAGAGATGAGCGAACCTGGAGCATGCTCGAGTCAATCCAAACCCGAACTTTCGGCATTTGATTAGTGGTGGCTGCTGAAGTTGGATAAAGCCCTAAGGCTACGTGGAAATCATGGATATAGTCATTGGCTGTATCCATGTTTTCCAGACAACCTTAGAGCTTTATCCAAGTTCAGCAGCCCCAGCTAATCAAATACCGAAAGTTCGGGTTCGGATCAACTCGAACCCGAACCCAGTTCACTCATCTCTAGTAACAGTCAATAAAAAATAAGGGATCCCATCGATTTCTATGAAAGGATCTGTAAAAAAAACATCTGGGTCCGCACTAGAACATGTCCTTTTCTTCAGCATTGGTTTGTGGCCTTGTAATCTACTGATGTGTGACAGCCCAATAGACATCAATGTGCACTAACTCAGATACGGAAATATGGATCAGTAAATTACGGAACATGTAAATAAGGCCTTAGGGCTGCATCCAACTTCTTCAGCCACCGGTAATCAAATGCCGAATGATTGGACCCGAGTATGCTCCTGTTGCTAATACAGTATCTCTATCTGATAAGTAACAACTTCTATGGGAGCTGAAGTGAGAAGAGCTGCAGCCCAACTTGTTTATCGAGATACAGATAACTTTTATAAACCAATAAATGGGTATTGTCACTGTTTAATAGATATGTCCAATATTTTAATTAGTGTTATCCAGCGCTACAAAAACATGACCACAGGGGAAAAAGTGGCCATGTTTTTGTAGCACTGGATAACCCCTTTAAAGGATGACAGGATCCTCAAAATCTGCAGGTAGATGGTCCTCTTTTTAGGGCCCTATTACACGGGATGATTACAGTGTGAAAAATCGTCATATGGTTCGAATTTAAACGATAATCGTTCTCTGTAATTGCAGGCAACGATCGAAAAATCTGCATGTCGTTGATCGTTGATTTAGATCTGAACCTAAAATTATCGTTAATTGTTCGCTAATCGTTGGCTGTAATTCCACAAGTTCCGCATTTGTTCACTAAGCGTTCAGTGTAATTGCACATTGCCCATTGTTTTGCTGGGATCAGACGAAGTAAACGATCACAGTAACGATCGCAATAACGATCATAGTAACGATCGTAACTAACGACCATCGTTCTGTGTAATATGGTGAACGATTTCAGGTTAACGATAAATAATCCCGTTTGCGATCGTTTATCGTTAAAAATCGCTCCATGTAAAAGGACCCTTATACGAACCATGGTCCAGAACGACTGCCCACCTGCAGGATTTTTTTTCGGAGGATCCTGCCTCGGTCATGAAGTGAGAAGTATCCTATAAAATGAACCTGCCACTTGTTTCATGCTGTTCAAACCTCGGGCAGCATGAAATATTTACATGCTTCCATATCACAACCATCTATATTTCACTGTAAATATCTGCACCCTTTTCGAGTAAATGGGCTTAAAGGGTGCCTGTAATTTTCTGGCATGTCATAGCGACATGTAAGAGGTTTGTATCGGTCGAGGTCCGAGTGCTGAGATCCCCGGTGATCATTAGAATGAAGAGGCAGACATGGGCATTGTGCTCTCTTCTTCATCTCTGTCTCACTGCTAAAGTAACAATAGATGGAATTATAGTGGATCCCTATGGAACTTCTGATGCAGAGATTACCGTAAGATCCATAGGGCTCCATTATAATTCCATCACCTGCCACTTTAGCAGTGAGACGGAGATGAAGAAGAGGAGAGCACCCACAGCTGCACACATCTGCCCCTTACGTCCACTGATTGGCGGGGGTCTCAGCACCCGGACCCATACATACCTGTGACATGTCGCTTTGACATGTCAGAAGCTTAAATGATAGGAATCCTTTAAAGACATTGGGGGGGGGGGGGGGTCACTATCCATAACTGACAGGCCAGAGATTATGGCCCCAAATTCTATTTTCTATTACACTGAAAACAACACAGGAAACATAAATAGGGAAGTCTGTCAGTATTTCATATTGCCTGTGGTTCGGGCAGTATGAAACTACTCCTTTCAAGGAAAAAAAACCTCTTTTCTTTTTTTGGTTCCTGATCAGAACTCCATTCCCAGCGAGCTGATATAGCTTTCCGCTAACAAAGTCATAAACGAGAACAATAAACTACGGATGAATCTTTACCATGTAGATAACCTGCAGCGTAAACCCCTCAACAATTATTAAACAGTAATGCAATAATAATAAATCTGGAGCGTCTCCGATACGACTGATGCCTGAGATGCTCTCCGCTGCTTCAGTAATTAAAATCTTCCTCCTCTATTAATCTGGATTAGTACAATTCATGTTTGTACCTCCCGACTATTAGGAAATTAGGGGGGAAATTCATCCAACATGGTGTAAAGTGAGACTGGCTCAGTTGCCCCTAGCAACCAATCAGATTCCACTTTTCATTCCTCACAGACTCTTTGGAAAATGTAAGGTGGAATCTGATTGGTTGCTAGGGGCAACTGAGCCCGTTTCACTTTACACCATGTTTGATAACTCTCCCCCTAGGTGCCTATCATGATGATTCCAAGGTAAAAGCTTTGGCGCCTGATATCTGGATGGATGATGCTGCTCGGTTGTCCTGATGTTGCCGCAGCAGAGATTTACAACATCGCATTGAGGAATATGCATAGAAAATATATTTCAGCTTTCAATCTTATAACTTTGAAAACGCCAGCCGGAGGCTTAAATCCTGCACGGACCGATTACCGATGATTTGTAACAATTGTATGCGGCCTAGGCAATCTTCCGGGAGCGAAATAAATCAGCCGCACAATTCTCTCTCCCGTCCTCATACTCCGGCCCAGATTTACTGTTCCCATCCGGTCTTGTTTCAGCTTTTGGGGCCATAATTTTGGAGCACCGAAATTCTAGCAAATTGCAACATTTTACCATAAGCATTTTCAACCAGATAAAGTAGGCATGTCCATCGATTTTTTTTTTTTTTTTTTTGCCTTTTTTTTAATTACTTTTTATGTTTAAGGGGTAGTTCACAAAAAAAATTAATATTAATAATAATAATTTATTTATTATTTACTTCTAAGAAAAAGAAAGTCTTCCAGTACTTATAGCTGCTGTATATCCTGCAGGAAGTGGTGTATTCTCTCCAGTCTGACACAGTGCTCTCTGCTGTCATCTCTGTCCGTGACAGGAACTGTCTAAAGCAGGAGAGGTTTTTTTTTTAATTTAATGGCTATTTGCTACTGCTCTGGACAGTTCCTATCATGGACAGAGGTGGCAGCAGAGAGCACTGTGCCAGACTGGAAAAAATACACCACTTCCTGCAGGACATACAGCAGCTGATAAATACTGGAAGATTTTAAATATAAGTAATATACAAATCTATATAACTTTCTGACACCAGTTGATTTGAAAGAAATGTTTTTTTTTTTTTTTTTTTTTTACTGGAGTACCCCTTTAAAAGAGTGCTTGGCTTCTGTTGCTGAGCGTCACTGCTCACTGATTCCCTTGGTGGCACCATGACGTGGAGCTCTGTGCCACACACTGCCAGAAACCATAGGAATATTCAGGCGCTCCCACTATTTCTTAGCAGATGGACTGTGAAGTGATAAGTCCCTGACAAAAACAATTACTACTATTATTGGGGGGGGGGGGGGATGTTTTAATCTTTTTTTTTTTTTTCCGAGTGAAGGTGAAAAAAAAAGTAGTAATTTTCACAAAGATTTTTAGTTGTCCCTCCCCCCCAGTTCATTGTAAGGCTATGTTCACACATTGTACGAACAATGTTGTTGCATAGAAAATTGCATTGATTTCAATGCATTACGGGCGGAAATAACTGACATGTCAATTATTTCCATGGCCGTAGCGAACAACGGCCGCTGTTTAATACACTGTGTGGACAACAGCCTCTGTGTGCATTGACACATTGTTTTATAACAAGGACGCCCATTGTTTTAATGTCCGTTCTTGTCACAAAAAAATATGAGGCGTGAACATAGCCTAAAGGATAAATTATACATCTTATACTACCGCCATCGTTTTTTTTTCTTAATATTTTTTTTTTTAGTATCACTTTTTTAGATAAAGTATTTATTAAATATTTCCCTTTTTTTATATTTTGGAAATCTTCTAACATCTTTTTTGCTGTCTGACTAGGACACATGTACATGTCATTGGCCATACACGTCTTTATTGCTATATATCACACCTATTAGCATAGCGCTGGCACCCATCCTATTATACTCGGCCTCTGGCCAAATGCATTATCGTAAGTCAACCCTAAACAAACTCAGCTCTGCTACATCTGTATCTCCACGACAATGGAATGATTCATGATGTTTGCATTCAAGGACTGACAAGTAAGGGACATAAACCACAGGCTGGCGGCAGTAAGGTAATGACTTGAAGCCATGAAGCCATGCCTAAGTGTCCTTGAGGTGCTGACAGCGGCCATGTTTGATTTGTGATGTCATATATGACAGTAGTTATTGCAGGAGAACCAGTGCCGGGCGCCTCTGTCATCTTCACCTTGACCTCGGCTATTAGCATCCATCAAGGCAGTCGTGTTAATCCTCCACACCGTGCTGAAGCTCAGGACATCTCAAATTAAGAACTGCTTTTCCGATGCTGCAGCTGATGTCATTTCTTATGTAATTCTGTTAATCGCTCCTTTCGTTGCTTATTTTGCTTTTTTTACCATACGTTATTGAGATTTTATTAAAGGGGTACTCTGGTATTTTTTTAATCAACTGGTGTCAGAAAGTTATATAGATTTGCAAATTACTTCTATGAAAAAAATCTCAAATATTCCAGTACTTATCAGCAGCTGTATGTCCTGCAGGAAGTGGTTTATTTTTTTTAAGTCTGACACAGTGCTCTCTGCTGCCACCTCTGTCCAGAGCAGTAGCAAATCCCTATAGAAAACCTCTTTTTTTATAATATTTTATCTGATGCATAGAGGTCACACCCGTAGTTAAAGGGGTACTCCAGCAAAAAAAAAACTAAAACAAAAACAACAACTTTAAATCGAATGGTGCCAGATAGTACCAGAGATTTGTAATTTACTTCTTTTTTTTAAACAATCTCAAGTCTTCTAGTACTTATCAGCTGCTGTATGTCCTGCAAGAATTAGTGTATTCTATCTAGTCTGGAGAGCAGGAAAGGCTTCTATGGGGGTTTGCTACAGCTCTGGACAGTTCCTGTCATGGATAGAGGTGGCAGCAGAGAGCACTGTGTCAGGCTGAAAGGAATACACCACTTCCTTCAGGACATCCAGCAGCTGGTAAGTACTGGAAGACAAGATTTTTTTTTAACAGAAGTAAATTACAGATCTCTGGCACTGTCTAACACCAGTTGATTGAAAATATTTTTGCTGGAGTACCCCTTTAATATCTTGACGTCAGATACCACGGGGCACCTTCACGGTTTCATTGCGCAGGGTTAGAGCACATAAAGGACCTACACTGTATCAGATGGCTTTAATGTTATGGCAGATCAACATATAAATGTCTTGTGTGTTCAGTGATACTAACATAGATTGGGCTCACGTCCTGAAGAGATGGCGGACAGGTCATCGGGATCATCTCCTCTGAAGGACTATAAGACAGGACGGGATATGAACAATACACATTCATTGTCACATAATCCCCTAGCCTTCTTGTCAGTCAGTATATATGCCATTTAAGATACAGATAAGCATAGGGACAGCTGAATGGGTCCTTTAGCTTTATGACACTGCATACAGCAGCATAGATGTCAGCTTCCTGGATAAAAAGAAGGACTTAAAGTGGTTATTAAAACTTTGTAAATATGGCCACTTTCTTCCAAGAACAGCACCACTTCTGTCCTTATTTTAGTGTGATATTTCAACTTAGTTACAATAAAGTTAATGGAGATGAACTGCAATACCACATACAACCTGAGGATGGGAGTGGTGCTGTTTTTGGTGGTTCAAGAACATAGCTGTGTGTTTTGTAATCCTGGAAAACCCATTTTCACTTCTGTTAAAGTAGGTCACTGGTGTGTAACAAACCAAAATAGCAAACAATTAAAGGGGCATTCCACTCAAACATATTTTCATATGTTGCTGCCCCTGGTGAGACTGAAATTGAAATCTAAACTTGTTGTTATCTATCTAGTCTCCGTCTTCCAGTTCTGAGCTGCTGCTTTCTGCCGAAGACATAAAAAACTGTGTGAGCTTTTTTTCGTACCCCCTCTCCCTCCCTTCTGAAATGGCTGATGTAAACAAGTCCCTATCTGCAACTTTGTAGCTTCTTTGTAATGCTGGGAGGGTTAATCTGAAGTCAAGTTGCTGATGAACTCACTGTGATTAATCCTCCCGGCATTACAAAGTTGCTGATAGGGACTTGTTTATATCAGCCATCTCAGAAGGAAGGGGGGAGACAGAGACAGAGAGAAAAGCTCATACATAAATTTTTGTGTCTTCAGCAAAAAGCAGCAGCTTGGAACTGGAAGAAGGAGACTGAATATATGGAAGGAACTGTTAGTCTCTCCATGGGCAGCAACATAAGGAAAGTTATGTTTCAGCAGAATACCCCTTTAATGCACATCACAAGACAATCACAAGAATGCCAAAAAGCATAAACACTGTATGCAATGCACCTTAACAATAATCTTCAATTTACTTTCACCGTTCTTTCACCAAAGTAGAATTATATAATAGAACATGAATATAATTTTCAATATAATTTTTCCAATGTTCCCATTTTACTTTTCACTTCTTCTGTTACTATCTCTACAACAAGATTAGATACCGAATAAGGACATGTTCACATGGCGTAAGACACCGGCCTTTCTGTAACCCAGCGGGGTCACAGAACGGCCGTGTCAGGGAAGATCATCCTGGCCGGTACTGCAGTACCGGCCTGATAATCTTCATTTCTGATTAATTGGGATGCGAGCGCACCCGTGTGCACCCGCATCCAGGGCCGGCGTCAGCGGCCCACAGCTCCTCTGGGGACCCCCTCGGCACTCGCCCGTCATGTCACAATGCAGACCCAGCGTTTTTATGGCACCCGGCCCGTGCCACTGTGCCAGGCTGCCGTCAGCACCCCCCCCCCATCCGCCCGTCCCGTGGGCGCATGAACTGCTCATCTCTCGCGATCAAGCCCGGCGTCCCTAGCAACGGTTAGCAACAGCCCGAGCTCGCCGTAACATTCGGCTACGCTCCGGCATGACGTCACTGGCTTCATCCGGCCGCAGCGGCGCGTAGTTGTTCCGCCTCCCGCCTCCAGCTTGCAAGCAAGACAGAGCTTCGGCAAAGACTGTGGTGAGTATTCTTGAGGGAAGGGGGGGGGGGGGAGTAGGGGGTTTTGAGAAAGAGTAGGAGAGTAGGGGGCCCGGGGGGGGGGGGGTCGGTTTTTGGTAAGGGAGTCGGGACAGAGCAGGGGACATTACTATGGGGAGCAGGGGACATTACTATGGGGAGCAGGGGGCATTACTATGGGGGCAGAGGACATTACTATGGGGAGCAGGCGGCATTACTATGGGAAGCAGGGGGCATTACTATTGGGGGCAGAGGACATTACTATGGGGAGCAGGGGGCATTACTATGGGGAGCAGGGGGCATTACTATGGGGGCAGAGGACATTACTATGGGGGCAGGGGGCATTACTATGGGAAGCAGGGGGCATTACTATGGGGAGCAGGGGACATTACTATGGGGAGCAGGGGACATTACTATGGGGAGCAGGGGGCATTACTATAGGGAGCAGGGGGCATTACTATGGGGGCAGGGGACATTACTATGGGAAGCAGGGGGCATTACTATGGGGAGCAGGGGACATTACTATGGGGAGCAGGGGACATTACTATGGGGAGCAGGGGGCATTACTATGGGGAGAGGGGGGCATTACTATGGGGGCAGAGGACATTACTATGGGGAGCAGGGGACATTACTATGGGGGCAGGGGACATTACTATGGGGAGCAGGGGACATTACTATGGGGCAGAGGACATTACTATGGGGGCAGGGGACATTACTATGGGGAGCAGGGGACATTACTATAGAAGCAGGGGACATTACTATGGGGACAGAGCAGTTGACATTACTATGGGGAGCAGGGGACATTACTATGGGGGCAGAGGACATTACTATGGGGGCAGAGGACATTACTATGGGGAGCAGGGAATATTACTATGGGGGCAGAGGACATTACTATGGGGGCAGGGGACATTACTATGGGGAGCAGGGGATATTACTATGGGGGCAGAGGACATTACTATGGGGGCAGAGGACATTACTATGGGGGCAGGGGACATTACTATGGGGGCAGGGGACATTACTATGGGGACAGAGCAGGGGACATTACTATGGGGGCAGGGGACATTACTAGGGGGGCAGGGGACATTACTATGGGGAGCAGAGGATATTTCTATGGGGGCAGAGCAGGGGACATCTACTATGGGGACATAGGGCATTTTTACAATATGGGGGGCACAACATGGGGGCATTATTACTATATAGGGGCACGGGACCTACAAACCTCCTTACTTTACTGCACATGACACAAAGCAGCAGAATTACTACTGTATGAAAGCCTATGGGTGGGAAAAAGGGAAGAAAGTTGCTGGAAATGTGCGGAGTCTAAGATGTTTGTCTGACAGGTTCTGAAGAGAAGAATTGTAGCTTGAAGAAATCATCATGGTGGTCTGGGCAAGACGGAGAGGAAACGGAGAGCGATCGCCTCAGATCAAAGAAGACGTCACATGTGAGTTACTGGATTACGTTCTTTTTCTGTATTTTGTCAAACTTTATTTGGTAGGTGTGCTCTCTCGCCCAAGGGCCCACAAAAACCTGGAGCCGGCCCTGCCCGCATCCCAATTTGCCGCTGCACTTAATGGTGTGAACCGACGGGTTCTCTGCAGCTGCTATTCAATGAATAACAGCCGCAGAAAACTGACATGGCTCAGTTGCCCCTAGCAACCAATCAGATTCAACCTTTCATTTTCCAAAGTGTCTGTGAGGAATGAAAGGTGGAATCTGATTGGTTGCTAGGGGCAACTGAGCCAGTTTTACTTTACACCATGTTGGATAAATCTCCCCCTTCATAACCCTATTACACATGCTGTACCCTGTCATGTCTTCTCACTACTTGCCCTTTTTAGAGGTTGCTTAGTATGACAGTACTACAAAGCTTTGCTTTCCCTCGGCTCCCCATCACAGCTCTCCTACACTTTAGAGGTTTACTTAAAGGGGTATTCAGTCAGCCTTGATTAATTTACAGGGTGAAGCAAAAGTAGGTGGACAGGATATACAAACACTCAAAAAAAATAGATTTTTAGTGGTTTCAGAACTGGGGAAGACAGCTAAGCAATGCATGTTCTTTTTTTTTTCTAGGATGGGTTCACACTGCATTTTTGCAGTCCATTACTTGTCCGTTTTATGTGGGGGGGGGTGCAAAAATGCAACTGTGTGTCTCCACTAAAATCCGTTTTTCCATTGACTTTTTTTTTTTTTTTTTAATTAATTTTTATTTTTTTTGGTTGACCATGTTTTTCTGTACATTAAGAGTAACTATTTAAAGCTGATCCAGACTGCAGTATGTATAATTATTTAATTTTTTTTATTAAGGCTCAGTCTACACTGTGTTTTTGCAATTCGTTCTATTTTTAATTGGTTACTTTTAACGGACAGAAAAACGTAGTCAACGTGTCCATTAAAAAGAAACATCCATTTTGATCCATTTTTTTTTTTATAATGGAAGTCAATGGAAAAACGGATGACACACAATTGCATCTGTTTTTGCATCCGTTTTTCCCCCATAAAACGTACATATTAAAGGGATTGCAAAAAGCAGTGTGAACCCAGCCTAACACAAGTCATTCAATAATTGTTAAACTTTTTACACTTCATAATTTTTTTAAATCTTTTTCCTAGTTTGTGTTATCAGATTTACTTTTATTCACACCAGAAATTCTTTGTATATTATAGCAGACGTCTATACCAGCTCATAATTGGCGTAGACCTCAGCATATGGCACCTGGACAGAGATAGAGATATGCCAAATGTATTAGGAAGTGTTCATCCCTGATATATCGGCACATCTTAGTCCAGCACTAGAGATGAGCGAACCGGGTTCGGGTTCGAGTCGATCCGAACCCGAACGTTCAGTATTTGATTAGCTGGGGCTGCTGAACTTGGATAAAGCTCTAAGGTTGTCTGGAAAACATGGATACAGCCAATGACTATATCCATGTTTTCCACATAGCCTTAGGGCTTTATCCAACTTCAGCAGCCACCGCTAATCAAATGCCGAAAGTTCGGGTTCGGATGGACTCCAGCATGCTCCAGGTTCACTCATCTCTATCCAGCACATCTTTTTATTGAGACCAACATAGGAAACACTTAATAAATTCCCCCATAGTTTCAATCTCTGTATTCTCAGTCACAACTACAGATAGCAGAATATTCACTACAAGACCCAAACATCTGAGCTCCTGCCTGTGGTAAGAGCACGGTCATACACTGCAGTCAGGTGTGAAGCAAACATAAAGCGAGAAGGTTAAACATCATAAAATCCACCGCTTTGCTAAAGGAATTACATACAAGTCAGCAAGAATTCAATGAAATGACAGCCCTATAGGCAGCTGACGCATTTCAGACCGTACCGTCCTTAGTATTAACAGTGCTTCTTCTCCCGAGAAAGAGAAAAAAAAATCACTAGCTATTCCTGGGTTATTTTGGCAAATATTTTTTTTTTCAGATTTTTTTCTATAAAGTTACATCAATTTGTACTATACCTTTATTAAAAAGGGGTGGTCCAGTGAAAATCTTTTTCTTTCAAATCTACCAAAGTTATATAGATTTGTAATTTATTTCTATTTAAAAATATCCAGTCTTCCAGTACTTATCAGCTGCTGTATGTCCTGCAGGAAGTTGTGTTTTCTTTTCAGTCTGACACAGTGCTCTCTACTGCTACCTCTGTCCGAGACGGGAATTGTACAGAGCAGTAGCAAATCCCCATAGAAAACCTCTGCTGCTTTGGACAGTTCCTGTCTCCAGCAGAGAACACTGTGTCAGACTGAAAAGAAAACAACATGTCCTTCAGGACATACAGCAGCTGATAAGTAAAGGAAGACTAGAAATTTTTAAATAGAAGTAAATTACAAATCTATAAAACTCTCTGAAACCAATTGATTTGAAAGAAATATTTTCACTGGATAACGCCTTTAAAGAAAAGAGTGGAGTGGCAGCAATAAGGGACAACATGGCCTCTATGCTGCCACTGATGGTTGTGTCAGGAACTGCAGGGCTGTAGAAGCACTGAGCCAGCAGTTACATCTCTAGGGCTACTGGATGCAGCATTAGAGATTGAGACTCCCTTGATGTCTATTCTAATTTATGTTAGTATTACAATAGACATTAGAATGGAGGAGGCAGCCTATGGCATGGTGCAACAGAAAGGGGATAACTGTCCATCATAATTATATAAAAAAAATGTAAAAAAAATAAATAAATATATATATATATATATATTATTTTTTTTTAATGGAATATCCCTTTAACAACATATTCTGCCCTCGGTTACTGGTTTCTCTCTTCATTGCTCGCTCATTCTCTCTCGCTTTTCGATACTTTCATCTCTTTCGTCCGCTCACCCTTGCTCCTTCCTTCACCCATATAATAGTTTAAAGATACCAAGCTTCCTTAATAAATCTCAAAACAACACATGGAGAGCCGGTCACGGCAGGCATATAGTCAATAGCCCTTGAAGATTGTCAGATAGTCAATATTAACTGTAATTAGCTACAGCTAAATTGGCTTAAAGTATATATACTACAAGATAGAGCTTGAAGGGAGCCCGTCACATTGAACATGTAGTCAACCTGCCAGCATGGTGTTATAGAGCTGGAGGTGCTGAACAGATTGATATATAATTTAGTGGAAAAAGAGTCAATTGAACTTGTTAATTTTTATATGTAAATCAAGAGTCCAGTGGGCGGTCCTAATCAGTGTCAATCACTGGTTAGAGCTGCCAAGCCAAGAATTAACAGGAATATACATTAGTAATTTACATTTCTGTCTGACATGGGAACAAGTACAAACAACTGCATATGGTTACAGTTATGTTAACTTTGTGGCTTCCAGTTACCATTGCATTGACAGATCCATCACACCATAGATACCAATGGCTCCCATGGACATACTATGGGGTTCAATGTGTTCTGTAACAGTGCCGGCTATTTCCAGTGCAGACCTTCATGCAGTGCAAAACAGAATGGAATCTGCGAGAGGACACCTGACAGAGATGTGATGGACTCAAGGGGGTCATATACCTTCAATAGCTGTACGGCAATGAGGGAAAGGAAATAGGCCACTGCCAGACACTGTAGGCACTGGCTTATCTCTTCTGAGACTCAAAGGGGTCATTTACCTTCAAAAGCTGTACTGCAATGGGGAAAAGGAAATAGGCCACTGCCAGACACTGTAGGCACTGGCTTATCTCTTCTGGGAGCACTAAGATTCACACTTCTTCCCAACATGATCTATTGGAAGAGAATAGATGGTCCTATCAAAATGAATGGGTTCTCCTGACTTTTTCTTCTTATGGTCTTTTACTATAGGCACTTTAATTCCACAATAGTCTATGGCTCGCCTTTTGAGTATACTATTTAATGCATTTTTTAATGTAAACAATCCATATCAATCTAAGTATATTATTATAAATATCATATTGTGGGAAAAAATGTGTTCTTTTTTATCAGTATAGAAAAAAAAATAATATATATATATATATGTTTATATATAATATATAATATATTTATATATTATATAATGTATATATATATATATATATATTATACATATCTCTAAATAACTGGATCCACATGAACAAAAGGAATAGAAATATAATGGATCTGTCAAACAGACACCAACTTTATACATCAGTATATCACATAAAAAGGATTAGTCACAAAGCGCATATAGGTGACATACAGTGCAGTGTGCCCACATATACCGTACATATATAGATCATCTATTGACTCCTAAATGGTATACAGCACTAGATATGGGTTTCAATCCAGTAGAATAAAAGGTATTCCAGCATAAGGAGGACATTAGCATTATACTGACCCCCTTAACGGATTATAGATAGATGCTTTTAAGATATCCGCTGAGAACATATTATGGCACATACGGGTTTGAGAATGTAAACAACAAACAGGATGTGAACAAAGTCTTAGTAATATAGCACTTGAGTTACGATAAGACACATATAAGCAAGCACTGTGAGAGTTATGCCGCTAGGCCCATAGAGAGAACAGAAGAGATTTTTCCACTCCAGTTTTGTATTACATGGAAGCAGTGTATTTCCACATGGGAACCATTATACCACATCAAAGCGCTGTAGATACGGGAGCAAAATCACAACTGGTTCAAAGGCATTGTCATGAATTATTATTGTACATCCTGATCCTTAATATAGACAGTACTGCCTGAACCCCTGCTACATAATGTAGTGATGGAGTAGTAGAACGCACTGGGTATTACTCACTTGGTTCTACCGACACATTATGCATCTTCAATCCAATAAATTGGTTAAGAAATAACGAAACTCGACTTTTGTACACAGTTATCTACGGTATATAGAGAGACGGAGCTTACAACTTACACCGCGTTATCTGTAGTTGTATATAGGGCTGCAGATAGAACTACTACAATATCTCAGATAAGTCATCATCATCATCATTGTATCCAGATATCTAAACAATCTCTAAGTTATAAACAACTTACACTTATTAGGAAGATAACGCCGCATTACCCTTCACCATATAACCTTTGCCATATGTAGGGCTAAATCAGACTAGTTATAGTTCAGACGCTTTTTCAGGTACAAAAATGACTGATGCATAAAACAATTGGTGTATATATTGAAAAAAAATCCATTTAGTTTATGATACTTGACAATAGGAGCAAAAATATCCATAATTTCCATGCAGGGTAGAGCTCAGTCTGGTTCAGCACCATGGACAGCGCCAGTGCTGATCCTCTCCCTGCCAAGGATCCTGACTGTATGGAGCAGTCTGGCTCCACCTGGAAACTCTTACCCAAACTTCAATGTCATCTATCTATCTATCTATCTATCTATCTATCTATCTATCTATCTATCTCCTATCTATCTATCTATCTATCTATCTATCTATCTATCTATCTATCTATCTCCTATCTATCTATCTATCTATCTATCTATCTATCTATCTATCTCCTATCTATCTCCTATCTATCTATCTATCTATCTATCTATCTATCTATCTATCTATCTCCTATCTATCTATCTATCTATCTATCTATCTCCTATCTATCTATCTATCTATCTATTTATTATCTATCTATCTATCTATCTATCTATCTATCTCCTATCTATCTATCTATCTATCTCCTATCTATCTATCTATCTATCTATCTATCTATCTATCTATCTATCTATCTCCTATCTATCTCCTATCTATCTCCTATCTATCTATCTATCTATCTATCTATCTATCTCCTATCTATCTATCTATCTATCTATCTATCTATCTCCTATCTATCTATCTATCTATCTATCTATCTCCTATCTATCTATCTATCTATCTATCTATCTATCTATCTATCTCCTATCTATGTATCATCTATCTATCTATCTATCTATCTCATATCTAGCTATTGCAATATATATATATATATATATATATATATATATATATATATATATTGGGATCACTGATTGTTCCACTCTGTCACGATGAAATTGGACAACACAGAGCGGAGGAGAAGGGCAGGCAACCCAGCTTTGCCAGTGTCTTTTATGTCTGTAATATCCCGCTGCTCTCTGTTATTAGATAATACAATATACATTAATACATACAGTATGTCATTCCCTTGTTACAAGCATGGACTAGTTTCAAGGTCATTGCTAAAAGCAAGGCTATAAATCACTCTCTGCAGATACAGGCTGCTTCCTTATAAAAGTGAGAAGACACTGTTTCAGTAGCACCAAGTCCTATGTTACATGAACATGGTTCTCTGCACATTGTAACCAACAGAACGCTAATATTCTAAACTGTAAGGAATCTATTGTCCACAATTTATAGCCTAATGGATATAATTGTTTTGCAGTATATGTTACAAAACTGTGTGCTAGTACTCTACATGGTGACAACTAAAATGATTGCACTTGCCTACAATGCAAAGAAAAGATCATACTGTACATAGTAAGGAATAGAATGCTCATACTGTACATAGTAAGAAATAGAATGCCTATACTGTACATAGTAAGGAATAGAATGCTCATACTGTACATAGTAAGGAATAGAATGCTTATACTGTACATAGTAAGAAATAGAATGCCTATACTGTACATAGTAAGGAATAGAATGCTCATACTGTACATAGTAAGGAATAGAATGCTCATGCTGTACATAGTAAGGAATAGAATGCTCATACTGTACATGTAAGGAATAGAATGCTTATACTGTACATAGTAAGGAATAGAATGCTCATACTGTACATAGTAAGGAATAGAATGCCTATTCTGTACATAGTAAGGAATAGAATGCTCATACTGTACATGTAAGGTATAGAATGTTCATATTGTAAACAGTAAGGGATAGAATGCTCATACTGTACATAGAAAGAAATAGAATGCTCATACTGTACATAGTAAGGAATAGAATGCCTATACTGTACATAGTAAGGAATAGAATGCCCATACTGTACATGTAAGGAATAGAATGCGCATACTGTATATAATAAGTAACATAATACCCATCCTGTACATAGTAAGGAATAGAATGCCCATACTGTTCATGTAAGAAATAGAATGCCTATACTGTACATAGTAAGGGATAGAATGCTCATACTGTACATGTAAGGGATAGAATGCCCATACTTTACAAACAGTAATAAGGAATAAAATCCCATACTGTACATGTAAGGAACAGAATGCTCATACTGTACATAGTAATGAATAGAATGCTCATACTGTACATAGTAAGGAATAGAATGCTCATACTGTACATGTAAGGAATAGAATGCTCATACTGTACATAGTAAGAAATAGAATGCTCATACTGTACATAGTAAGGAATAGAATGCTTATACTGTACATGTAAGAAATAGAATGCTCATACTGTACATAGTAAGGAATAGAATGCCTATACTGTACATAGTAAGGAATAGAATGCTCATACTGTACATGTAAGGAATAGAATGCTCATACTGTACATAGTAAGGAATAGAATGCTCATACTGTACATGTAAGGAATAGAATGCTCATACTGTACATGTAAGGAATAGAATGCTCATACTGTACATAGTAAGGAATAGAATGCCTATAATGTACACACTAAGGAATAGATTGTTCATACTGTACATGTAAGGAAGAAAATGCTCATATTGTTCATAGTAAGGAATAGAATTCCCCTAATGTACACGTAAGGAATAGAATGCTCATACTGTACATATAAGCAATAGAATGCTCATACTGTACATAGTAAGAAATAAAATCCCATACTGTACACAGTGGGGAACAGAATGCTCATGAGTGATATTGTAACAAACAGAAATCTCAAACTGTACAGTACACTCTAAGAAGCAACATGTTCATATGTGATATTCTAAGGGATAAAATATAAATATTGGATATTATACTGGGGAGGACATGTACTCTGTATATGCCAGTGCTCACACAGTTCTTTCGACTTAGCATAATGTTCATAGGTTACAGTTTAAATTATGGTGTACATTCTAAAGAATGCCCTTACAATATACTCCAACTAGTAGAGAGCCCATGCAGTATACTGTATTTCAACAATCAACATGCTTATATTCTATATTCTAATATTGTAACAATCAGAATGCTCATTTTCAACACACTAATGAATAGAATGCTCGTAGCTAGTATTCCATATTAACAGAACCCTCCTTTAATATACTCAAATTACCAGGAAACTCTAAATGAATCTACTAAGAAAAGAGGCTTCTACTGAATATGTAAATGATTAGAGTGCTCACACAGTATATCCTCAAAAAGACAACACTCACACTATACAGTCTAATAGAATGTCCCTACTGTCTATCCAAAAATACTAGAAAGCTCAGGCAGTCTATCTATAAATACTAGAATGCTCAGGCAGTCTATCTGTATATATTAGAATGCTCAGGCAGTCTATCTATACAGTATATATATATATATATATATATATATATATATTAGAATGCTCAGGCAGTCTATCTATATATATTAGAATGCTCAGGCAGTCTATCTGTAAATATTAAAATGCTCAGGCAGTCTATCTATATATATTAGAATGCTGAGGCAGTCTATATGTAAATACTAGAATGCTCAGGCAGTCTATATATATTAGAATGCTCAGGCAGTCTATATATATTAGAATGCTCAGGCAGTCTATCTGTAAATACTAGAATGCTCAGACAATATATTTGTAAATATAACACCACTCCTGCTCCATATTTGTAAATATTAGAATGTTATATATTTGTAAACACTGCAATCCTCAGACAGTCTCTCTGCACATAGGAATATTCTCATTCTGTACACTGTATAGAGAAGCCAGCAGTATGACTGATCAGACTGTGTACACCCAGAGCTGACATTCCATAAGTGTCAGGGACCTGCTGCATTATCCACAAGTTAGATAAAGTTGCTGCAGTCCTGGTATCTTCCTGTTATGCCAGATTCCCAGGAAGAGACCACACACAGGCACAGGGGCACACACAGGCACAGGGGCACACACACACACACACACACAGGCACACACAGCCTGGCATGCATGCACTTGCAAAGTCACCAGGTACTACTTGTGGCATCTGCCACCCATAAGGAAGCCAGGGATTACAGACAAGGTAGATTTGCATGAGATTACCTGAAATCACTATAGGGATGTATGATCCAAACGCCTGCAGTTTTAACCCTTTCTTGCTCTTTCTCCACTGCCTTTTGACTGCCAAACATGCGAAGGGAGAATTTATTGACTCCTGGCTGCAGCAGAGAGCTGAACTGTCTCTGCATGAACCCATATGGCCTGCTGGGCCCCTCTGCATCTTCAAAGCCAACCACGGGGTCCTCGCCATCTGTTTTGAAGCACACAGAGTTGCCATGCTCCTTCACGCTGGAACTGCTTGCAGTCAGACTTTTCTCTGCTTTCCCCTGGAACACGTTATTGCCTTCATCTCTGCTGTTAGACGACGAGTTTAATTTGCTTTCCATGCTCAGGAGTGTGCAGAAGAGGGGGGAGAAGATGTGGAGAAGAAGAAGACTGGGCTCAGCAGCGAGCTCCTGGTCTACACCTCTCCAGCTCTCATCTGATGCCCTTCAGGAGCTCAGCCTCTCTCCTCTGCAGCTGATGTGGGAGCCTTAGACCCGGCAGAGCTCTGCGTCTGCCTCTCTACACCGCCACCTGCTGGTACTGCGCCGCCTAGCAGTCTGTCCTTCCAGCAAGGCAGACTATTACCTGGTGACATTGAGATCAGTCCTTGAAAAAAAAAAATTGCGACAATCAGATTCATTCTTAAAAAAATATATATCTATATGGATAGAATACTTTAAAAATCCAAAGAAAAAATGTTTTACTATGTGTTTGTAGGAATGCAGGCAAGTAAATTAGGTTGTATTGAAGGCTATAGGAGGGGGGAAGGTCACATGACAGGAATCTCATCACATCACATGGCTTGTTTGTCCCAGGAATATATGGAAACAGTCAGCATGTAATCTCCGCCTTAGTTTTAGTCTTACTAATTGGATTCTGTCTCAATTTCACCAAAAAAATCAGATTCCTTAGAATTTTAATAATCTTTTTATTAAATTAAACATGGAAGTAAATGGATGCACTGGATGCAGAACAGCTTCCACTTACTACATTAGGCTATGTTCACACAACGCATATTATCGTAAAACCACGGCCGTTGTACAACGGCCGTGATTATTACGAAAGTATACGAAACCTGGCCATCTATGGGATCCTGTCCGGAGTGTATACACATAAACCCAGTCAGTGCACACAATGGAGAAAGTGGCTCCGGCCGTATGCTCCGTAGTGTGCTGTGGGGGCCCACGGAAGCGCCCGTATCAGAGCTCTGCGGCTGAAAACATCATTCAGCCGGTACTGCAGTACCAGACGGGATGATCTTTTCAGAGACTGGCCGTTCCATGACCTGGACGGGTCACGGAACGGCCGGTCTCTTACAGCATGTGAACATAGTCTAACAATGTCGTTAGTGAAAGCTTCACTGCATATAGCATTGATAGGTTACCAGCACCTGCCTTTGATAGGAGTCCCTGCTCCCGTATAAACCTTGCATGGGCAATCAGGGCACTTCCAAATCAGAATCCATCTATGAATCCAAAATGACATTTGGATTCATCAGATCAGACCTTAATTAAATCTTGTGAAATTTTTGCATTGCTAGTCATATATATTTGCTATATATTTGCTATATATCCACCGCCAGTGCTGATATTTCCTCTGCATGTAAAATAACCCTACATAACATGTATGGTATTATCTACAGATCTGTAATAGAGCCCATACTTCACTTCCATGAGCTTCCTAATAGATCCTGTAAGAATTTTAAAGATTTTTTTTTAGCATTGCATCTTCCTGATACATGGAAGCATCAGTCTAATGGAGCCCCCTCTGATAGGCGGCCTGCACCCACAGGGGGGCTAGCTGCTGTGTGTGGCCATTTGTCGAGTGCGTGAGGCCGTAAAATGATACACCCATCAATGACACGCATGACCAGCCCTGTTACAGTACTCTCTAAGTGCTATGTGTAATGCAACAAAGTGCTAAGTGCTAAGCAACAAAGTGCTATGTGCTGTGCAACAAATCCCCCAGTACTGTAATTGAGCCGACCATCTGTGTTATTGGGCGGCACTTTGTTGGTGAGTATCAAAATAAAAAACATTCTCCTATAATAAGAGGAGTTATCCTTTAGGGGTTTTCCAGGATTAGTTTGACTTTCTTGCAAAAACAGCAACATCCCCCCCCCCTGTGGTATTACAGTTAAGATCCATTCATTTCAATGGAACTAAGCTGCAAAACCGCACACCCAAACTGAGGACAGGAGAAGAAAGTAGACATTTTTTTTATTCCTTATTATATAAACATGTCTAATCAGTTATTTGTAATGTAGGGAGAGGTATCAGCCAATGTGGTAATATTACAGCTCCCATGGAGGGCGGTCACCTAGATTCCCAGACTTCCCAGACCTATCTACTTAGTTATATGCCAATAAAGGAACAAGGGTTGGATAATTGCTTACTGGATCTGATACTAAGGTGCCTGGCACACCTGCAATATAAGGGTACGTGCACACTATGGGTTTTCCGTTGCAGATTCCGCAGCTTGCACCCGCTTGCGGACTTCGGCGGCCGCGCCGGTCTTCGCCCATGTCATAGACTTCATTCTATGCACACGCGGATTCCGCCATCCGTCCAAACAATGAACCTGTTTATTCTTTGGACGGACGGCGGAATCTACCCTTGCATAGAATGGAGTCTGTGGCACGGGCGGAGACACGTGTGGCCGCCAGAGTCTGCGAGCGGGTGTGAGCTGCGGATTCCGTAGTGTGCACGCACCCTTGGTCAGTAATGGGGGCAGTAATGTCTGCACCAACCTAGAGTTTTTAGCAAAGTTTCTGGGAATATTTAATGAATCTATCAAATCTATCTATCTATCTATCTATCTATCTATCTATCTATCTATCTAATTTTCTATCTATATATCTACATCCTTTTTATCTATCTATCTATCTATCTATCTATCTATCTATCTATCTATCATCTATCTATCTTCTATCTATCTATTATCTATCTATCTATCTATCTATCATCTATCTATCTATCTATCTATCTACTATCTATCTTCTATCTATCTATCTATCTATCATATATCTATCTATCTATCTATCTATCTATCTATCTATCTATCTATCTATCTTCTATCTATCTATCTATCTATCATATATCTATCTATCTATCTATCTATCTATCTAATTTTCTATCTATATATCTACATCCTTTTTATCTATCTATCTATCTATCTATCTATCTATCTATCTATCTATCTATCTATCTATCATCTATCTATCTTCTATCTATCTATTATCTATCTATCTATCTATCATCTATCTATCTATCTTCTGTCTATCTATCTATCTATCTATCTATCTATCTATCTAATTTCCTATCTATCTATCTATCTATCTATCTATCTATCTATCTATCTATTTATGCATCCATGTATTATCTATATAAAATCCATGTATATAGCTACATATTTTCCATCTCTGCGGCATGCTGTAAGCAACCTGTGGCTCAGATACTACAAGTCCCAGCATGCCCAGTCCCTGATGCACAGCAGCAATATGTCCAGCTAGCCTTTTCCCACACAGAATATTTCGCATAACAATGGATGCGCCTGTCTCATGAAGCACCGTATGAATGGGCTCCTTCCAGTCCAGCCTGCGCAATGCAGATGTCTAGTGTGACTGCCTGCTATTTCCAACACACATGGATGTATCTGAGTCATTTTAGGTTCCTGTGTTTCCCCCCTCCCCCTCCTGGATGACAGCAGAATTTCTCAGTAGCAGGCTGGATTCTCTTTCTCCTCTGAGCTGGGCTTCACCTAACATTGCTGTTCCTTCCCAGCACATTATAAGATGGATTTAGTGTTGCCAGGGGTCTGTCTTGCCAAGGTCATGAGGGGCTGCAGACTGCCCCCACCCATCTGCAGGCATCACACAGGCTGCTATGCCGCTTAATGACACATGACAATTTCTGCTGTGACATGAAGGGTATTGCTGAATGGAAGTCCCCTTGAATTTGCTTCCCGCAGCTTTGATGTAGCAACAGTAAGTGGAGGTCCAATAGTATAATGCATTACAGCAGCCACTCTCACAGTAACACACCCTGCAATTGGCTGCAGCTTTATTAGCCGGTGCTTGTAAATAGTATGCCATAGGAAAATGGATTAGTGGGTTTACAAGGCTCAGTATAAGAATGAAGCAGGAGCTGGGATTGCAACAGGATCCTTGTAGAATGGTGCACAGAGCCAGGAGGGTGCAGCATAAGGGGGGGGGGGGGGGGAGGGGTACCTGCTGAGATACCTCTCCATTCACCTTGTCTATATCACAGCTGCCATGACTGTTCTGTTCTCATTGGGACATGTGATGAGACAGGAGCATTGTGACTGGCGGTGACTGGTGCTGGGCTACAGGGGGGCTGACACAGCGACAGTGTCAATGTGGATGGGAGGGGGTTAAACACATTACACGTAACTCTGTTAGGATGACAGGTTGTATAGCGTGAGCTGGGAAGGACTGCAACATGGGAAATGGTGTATTCCTCACATAGGGATTCTCCAGGATGGAAGAGGGTGTGCACATGAGGAACTGCGGAGAGTGGGGGTCAGTCAGCTGAGACCTGCAGAACAAATAGAAGGGGATCTCCAAGCAATTGATGCTTATGGAATCCCTCTACTCCATCTCTCATTGACAGAATCTATTTAAATGTAATTCCAACATCAGCTTTACATAAAGGGGTATTCCCATCTCCGATAATATACAGTAGTTATACTTGTGGGACTTGTCAAGTTTAATATTTTTGCAACAGTATTCATTTAGCAAACATTTCTCCTTCTCCTGATATGCTGCTCTTTCCCTCCTATTGTTGACAGCTTCTTGTCTAGGCTACGGACCACCACTCTGCTCTAAAAGCAGGGGTCAGGCTGGTGGATATATAGAGCTAGTATACTTATTTATATGTAGGGAAAAAGATATGCTGCTCTTTTCCTCCCATTGTTGACGGCTCTTTGTGTAGGTTGCCGACCACCACTCTGCTCTAAAAGCAGTGGTCTTTATCTATAATGTAGATGTACAGCGATAATAAACATTCATCACTAATGGTGCGTTTACACGGAACGATTATCGTTCAAATTTTCGCAATGACGATCACATTCGAGCGATAATCTGCTCGTGTAACCACAGCGAACGATCAGGCGACGAACGAGAAATCGTTCATTGTGATCTTTCAACATATTCTCAAATCGTCGTTGATCGTTCGCTAAAAATTCGCAGATCGCTTTGTGTAAACAGTCTTTCACAGATTCACCCTATGTGTGAGATAGGCTTAATCGTAATAGCGATTTTTTTTTACGATTTATTTGTCTAAATGCTGATCGTTATAAAAACCAAATCGTTGTTTCAAAATCGTTTAACGATCGATTGGGCAAATTATTGCTTTGTGTAAACGGACCATTAGAATGCTCCTAGAAGGATTTCTCCTATTTATCATCTGTCTAAACACGTCACATGGGCTGGATCGTTAAGTCTGATGTGCAGTGTTTTGACAAGTGATGAATAGGAGAAATCCTGCCTTGGGCATTCCTAATAATGAGGAGGGTGGGGAGGAGAGACGGAGAGGCGGTGCAAGTCTAATGCACAGACACTTTGGGCCAATTTAACACAGGGCTGGAAGTTTGAAAGTTGTTTTTTAGGACAATAACTGCATCACCTGCCGAATGGACCCCAGGACAGATCTTGGATTAAAAGCAGCTATCCGACAGTAGAAGCGGTTTTGGGGAAGGGGGCAGATTGTGGGTACAGAGTCACTTTAAGACAACCTAAAGATGTAGCCACTATTGTTACCATAGTGTAATATGCTATTGGAGTTGTGCATCACAAGAACGGAGGCATCTTCCTTTTGTCAAACCCCCTGTATCTGTAGGTACAGTACTCTGTGTCTATGAGCGGAGCATGGCACATTATTATTATTATTATTATTATTATTATTATTATTATTATTATTATTATTATTACTGAGCAGTGATGCATCACTGCTCACATACACTTCTCTGTATTGTACACCAATGGTGATAAAATGCTGGAGAGCCTCGGGTTACAAGACACTTCTCTATGATAGTAGACTGCATTATGGGGGAGATTTATCAAACATGGTGTAAAGTGAAACTGGCTCAGTTGCCCCTAGCAACCAATCAGATTCCACCTTTCATTTTCCAAAGAGTCTGTGAGGAATGAAAGGTGGAATCTGATTGGTTGCTAGGGGCAACTGAGCCAGTTTCACTTTATAGCATGTTTGATAAATCTCCCCCTATATGTTTAAAGGGGTTATCTTCTCCTTCAGATTGCAGAAATGTACAGCAGCAAGTGCTGATGGGAACTGTAGTCCAGTGCACTTTGAGAAAAGAAGTCCCTGCTTGCCATGGGCTGGACACAATGTGAATTAGTATGGTATCATATATTATAGGCTTAGAGGTCGGGGCATCAAAATGAACTGGAACTAACTGTACCTATGCTCTATCCACAGGGGGCGCTGTATCCTGATGCAAGACTCTACATATTTGTATCTATAAACAGTATAGTTACAGCATCACAGCTCACATAAATATGGACAGGTATGATGCAGTGTCTTGCAGTAGGTAGCCATGTTTTCATATCCTACAACTCATTTACTTTTCCCAATCACAACCATCCTGCGACCCTTAAAGGGAATGTTTCTGACTCCTGACCCGCCGTTTGAAGAACTGGTTCATGGCCACATTCAATTACATAGTAACTTTGCTGTTATCATTATACACAAGGGGCACATGGGTTATTGGCGAAATAACTCAAAACGTGATAAACGCCGGCAGCATGAGGCCAACTCGCTGTCAGCACAATTCTAGATTATAGGACGGTTTTATTACCATACTATATTATAAACAATATTGTATTCACTTATAGAAGAGAGTGGAGAATCCAGCGTCTGGGACGTCAGCCAGAAATGTATATAATAACGTTCTACAAGCAGCATGGTCGGTGGTAGTAATAGACAAGAGCAGCTTCCATGGGAGAAATATTTCATGGTGACATAATCCAACATTTGCCCCCACTGACCTTACCCCCAAGGGCAGGGGCGGATTAACTTTACCATAGGCCCCGGGCTGTTCACCAAGCCTGGGCCCCCCCACCCCCCTTTAACCACTTAAGGACAGAGCCAATTTCGATTTTTGTGTTTTCGGTTTTTCCTCCTTGTCCTTAAAAGGCCATAGCACTTGCATTTTTCCACCTAGAGACCCACATGAGCCCTTATTTTTTGCGTCACTAATTGTACTTTACAATGACAGGCTGAATTTTTGCATAAGGTATACTGCAAAACCAGAAAAAAATTCAAGGTGTGGTGAAATTGAAAAAAAAAACGCATTTTGTTTATTTGGGGGAAATGTGTTTTTACGCCATTCGCCCTGGGGTAAAATTGACTTGTTATATATGTTCCTCAAGTCGTTATGATTAAAACGATATGTAACATGTATAACTTATATTGTATCTGATGGCCTGTAAAAAATTTAAACCATTGTCAACAAATATAAGTCACTTAAAATGGCTCCATTCCCATACTTATAACGCTTTTATCCTTTGGTCTATGGGGCTGTGTGAGGTGTCATTTTTTGCGCCATGATATGTTCTTTCTATCGGTACCTTGATTGCGCATATACAACTTTTTGATCGCTTTTTATTACAATTTTTCTGGATTTAATGCAACCAAAAATGCGCAATTTTGCACTTTGGGATTTTTTTTGCGCTGACGCCGTTTACCGTGCGAGATCAGGAATGTGATTAATAGTTTGGGCGATTACGCACGTGGCGATAGCAAACATGTTTATTTATTTATTTATTTACTTTTATTTATAACCTGGGAAAAGGGGGGTGATTTAGACTTTTATTAGGGGAGGGGGCTTTTTACTAATAATGACACTTTTTTTTTTACTTTTACACTTATACTAGAAGCCCCCCTGGGGGACTTCTAGTATAAGTGCTTTGATCTCTCATTGAGATCTCTGCAGCATAGATATGCTGCAGAGATCCATGAGATCGGCACTCGTTTGCTTTCGGCTGCTGCAGCCAGAAACAAACGAGTGCCGAGCCGGGGACGGCGCAATTTTGGAGCGGTCCCCGGCCGGCTTCAGTTACGGAGATCGCTCCTCCGGGATAACATCCCGGAGGAGCGATCTCCCCACTAGACACCAGGGATGACGCTGCTTCCGGTAATCGGATGCAGCTGTTATGTTTGACAGCTGCATCTGATTACTGTATTAGCGGGCACGGCGATCGGACCGTGCCCGCTAATACCAGCGGTCCCGGGCTACAAGTGGCACCCGGGACCGCCGCGGTTCAGAGCGGGGTCGCCGCGCGGCCCCGCTCTAAACTCCCTTACCGGCATCAGGGCGTAAATTTACGCCCGATGTCGTTAAGGGGTTAACTATGGCAGCACTAGCCTGGCGTTCATAGTACAGGACAGATAATGTCATAATGTCCTGATTTGTGAAAAATTGCCATAAAAAACTGTGATTTTTTGCAAATCATGGCGGAAGTGTAGCCAGGAGACAGTACATAACTGAAAGTATAACTCTTTTTGGGTGGTCATGGGCCCCCCAGGAGCTCAGGGCCCCGGGCTGCCGCCCGAAACTCCCCTGTTGTAATCCACTACTGCCCAAGGGTGATTTGTTGCTTTGACTTGATCACTGGGTAGAGTTTGCAGAAATATAGAACCTTATGGGGTTAAGTGATGGCAGGTTTACATCGGTGACGCCAGTTGTTGACAGATGCGGTGTGCAGCAGTTTCCGGAACTGTGATATTTGCCGTAGAAATGCTGAATTCTGAGTTTTCATGGTGACCTAGGGTGGTCGCCACTGGCAGAGAGCTGCGATGTGACATTTCCGCTGCTTTCATAATTACTGATATTTTTAGCAAAAAGATGTCAGAATCTGCCTGGTGCTGTATACATTCTGAATTCTAAATCAGCGAAGGTGCGAAATATGGCTGAAAGCGTATTCTGGCTCATATATGAAGTCACATGACTCACGGTGCAGTCTGCATTATTGGTCTATTTTGTATATAAAAGGTCTGTTCACACCAGGCATCCTTTTCATTCTGATTTCACGTAATGGTAATCATTATTTGTTTTTTATTTTCTAGGTTTAAATCAGTAATATACATGCGGCCAAACTGTATCTATAACATTGTGCTGATACTTGGCCTTTTCTCTGCTCATAAAAAGAGACCAAACACAGGAAGTCCCAGTCCTTTGCAGCTCATTCAAGGAAAGACACCTGATCATTATGCAGGTTGTATATCAGCTGAGGGCAATTAACTTAGGATAATTATATTGTTAACCAAGGCTAATTATATTATCAGTTATCAAGCTTACCAGGAGACAATGCTTTTTTGTTATGCAACAATTCAGTGAGTATACTGTAATTAGGAGAGCTGACCATACAATGCAAGGATCCCCCCCCCCCAAGATTCTCTGCTACTGAATGAGGACGTGCAGCAGCTGTACACATGCACACATGTGCATGCTCAGGAATGGCTGTCAATCCATACCAAGCCATGTGTGTGTGTTTGATCTCTTTTTTTTTTTTAACAAAGAAAAGACCAAATATTGGCATGGAGGGAGCATGGACCATAGTTTGGCCATATGTATCACACTGATTTAAACATAGAAAACATAATAAAAAAAAAACTAAGCAGGTACCGTAGATTGCAAAACTGCTTGTGATTACAACCCTGTTAATTTCTTTAACCTCTTCAGGGCCATGCAAATTTTCGTCTTTGAGCTTTCGTTTTTTCCTCCTTTAAAAGGTCGTAGCACTTCCTTTTTTCACCTACAGACACACACGAACCCTTATTTTTTGCACCAATAATTGTACTTTGCAATGACAGACTTCATTTTTCCATAAAATATGCTGCAAAACCGGGGAAAAAATATTTGCACAGTGAAATTGAAAATAAAACACATTTATTTTTATTTTGGGAGGTTTCGTGTTTACACCGTTTGTCCTATGGTAAAACTGACTTGTTATCTATGTTCCGCAAGTCAGTACAATTACAATGATATGTAACTTGTGTAACTTTTACAGTATTTTATTTGATGGTTTTTGAAAACATTAAAACCTTTTTAAAAATCTAAATGCTCCTTAAAATTGCTCTATGACCATGCTTATAGCGCTTTTATCCTTTGGTCTATGCGGCTAGTTGAGGTGTCATTTTTTGCACCATGATGTGTCATTTCTATCGGTACCTTGATTGCGTATATGCGACTTTTTGATCGCTTTTAATTACAATTTTTCTGGATTTGATGCGACCAAAAATGTGCGATTTTGCACTTTGGCCGATTTTTGCGCTTATGCAATTTACCGTGCGAGATCAGGAATGTGATTATTTAATAGTTTGGGCAATTACGCACGCGGTGATACCAAATATGTTTATTTATTTTTTTATTTATTTTTATTTATAAAATGGGAAAAGGGGGTTATTTAACCCTTAGGGGACACAGCCAGTTTTCATTTTTGCGTTTTCGTTTTTCCCTCCTTGTGTATATAAGGCCATAGCGCCTGCATTTTTCCACCTACAGACCCAAATGAGTCCTTATTTTTTGCGCAACTAATTGTACTTTGCTATGGCAGATGTAATTTTTGCCTAAAATGTGCCGGGAAACCAGAAAAAAAATTATATGTGTGGTGACATTGAAAAAAAAATTTTTTTTTTTTTTTATTTGGGGGGGGGGGGGGGGTTTTTTTTACTCCGTTCGCCCTGGGGTAAAAATGACTTGTTAAATATGTTCCTTAAGTTGTTACGATTACAACGATATGTAACGTGTATTACTTTTATTTGATTTGATGGCTTGTAAAAAGTTAAAACCTTTTAAAGAAAATATATGTTCCTTAAAATCGCTCCATTCCCAGGCTTATAGCGCTTTTATCCTTTGGTCTATGGGTCTGTGTGAGGTGTAATTTTTTGCGCCATGATGTGATCTTCCTATCGGTACCTTGATTGCGCATATACGACTTTTTGATCGCTTTTTATTACAATTATTCTGGATTTGATGCGACCAAAAATGCGCAATTTTGCACTTTGGGATTTTTTTGCGCTGACGCCGTTTACCGTGTGAGATCAGGAATGTGATTAATTAACAGTTCGGGCGATTACGCACGCGGCAATAGCAAACATGTTTGTTTATTTATTTATTTATTTTTATTTATAAAATGGGGAAAGGGGGGTGATTCAGACTTTTATTAGGGGAGGGGATTTTGTGTTATTAAAAATACATTTTTCTTTTACTTTACACATATACTAGAAGCCCCACTGGGGTTAGGGTTATTCCCCCTGGGGTTAGGGTTATTCCCCCTGGGGGACTTCTAGTATATGCACTCTGATCTCTCATAAACATCCATGCAGTACAGTTATACTGCATGAATCCATGAGATTGGTGTTCTATTGCTTTTGGCTGCTGCAGCCAAAAGCAATAGAATGCCGAGCCGGGAACAGCGCCATTATGGTGCAGACCCCGGCCCGGGATGGATGCGGGGATCGCCCCCCTGCAATCGCGCCGCGGGGGGGGCGATCCCCCCATTAGACCACCAGGCATGGATATGAGCAAGTATTTAGAGGCAGCTGTCAACTTTGACAGCTGCTTCTAAGTACTTAATTAGCGGGCACGGCGATCGGACCGTGCCCGCTAATAGCCGCGATCCCGGGCTACATGCAGCACCCAGGATCGCGGCGACCCCCCTCTGAACTCCCATAGCGGCACGAGGACGTTCAGTAACAGCTGGTGCAGCTATGGGTTAAACTTTTATTATGGAGGGTTTTTTTTTACTAATGAATTTTTTTGGGGGGACTTGGGGGACTTCTATATACACAGCATTGATTTCCCATTTACATCAATGCTTCCTAATTAATACAGCATAGATCTATTAGATCGGTGCTCTATTGGTATGGTCTGCTGCAGACCAGATCAATGGAATAACGAGCCGGGATCAGCGTCATTCCAATGCTAAGGCTTGGCTGGGTAAGTTAAACGTATCGCCCTGTTGGGCGATCTGTCCAACAGGGATGGGGGAGAAATAGCAATTTAGAGGCAGCTGTTAGCCATGACAGCTGCATCTAAATGGCTCATTAGTGGACACAGTGCTATTAATAGCACCCAGGATCACGGCGGTTCAGAGCGGGGTCGCCACGCGGCCCTGCTCTGAACTCCCCTACCCGACTGAGGACATACAGTTATGTCCTTGGTCATGAAGGAGTTAAAAAAAAGCAGATTGAAAGGTTCACAAGTGAATAATTTAGTATTAGGATATAGTGTTCTATGTGGATGAAGCATTACAGTTATTTCCAGTTATCTTATCTTAGCATATGTAGTCAGGGCCGATTCAGAGACGGCCGGCATCGCCCTCCACCCCCCCCAGCCAGCCGCTCACCTGTCCCACGCCGCAGCCGGCCCGCGCTCTCTGCTGTCTCCACATCCCGTCAGGTCCCGCGACGTCACCCTGCAGCTGTCATGGACCTCCAGGCTGTGGTGAGTGAGTGGGGCGATCGGGTCGAGCGGGGCAGCCGGGGGGGGGGTTGTTGCAGCCCCACGCGACCCGATCACCCCAGCGCGTCCCCCACCGACCCTGGGCATGACAGCTGCAGGGTGATGTCGCGGCCCCAAGGTCCATGACAGCTGCAGGGTGACGTTGCGGGACCTGACAGGATATGGAGACAGCGGAGAGCGCGGGCGACGGGACAGGTGAGCGACCGCTGTCATTTTTGTTAAGTGATACTTAACTAAAATGACAGCAGGGGGGACATAATGCCGCCCCGTGACGGACAGCAAAATCTGCCGTCTGAGGCAGAAGGCTCATTCCGCCTCATGGCAGAAGCGGGCCTGTATGTAGTGTCCCACTACTTGTATTTCTTTTCATCTTACACCTTGGTAAAAGTGTCTCACTCTAGTGTCACAGGTTAGGACAGGAGGCAGCTGTACCTTACTCCAACCACTAGATGTCCCACTTACACAGCACAGCTGCAGATAACATTAGGTTCAGCAACACATACACTTCCTCTCTTTAGTCTGTACTTCCTTGAGGTATTTAGTCTGGTTTCAGAGAGAGAAGAAAGCAGGCCTGGTTTTTTTTTAGCTAGTTACCCAACCACTGTGGGTTGCTGGACAAGACGCCTAGGGAAACCAGAGACAAGGGAGTCTTCACCCCTTGCCTACGCCATGGATTTTACTGCTAAAACAGGACAGTTGACCACCTTAGAGAAAGGGACGGGCAACTCAAGACCTGCAGTGCCACAGTGCCAGTAAGCCGCTGTCTACTGACAAGAAGCTCAGCTTTGTAGGAAGAATTCTACAAGTCGGCACCATCCAGATCCGGGACCTGGTACTTCTATTACCCCAGTAGAACGGGGTAAATCGGGGTAAAAAAAAAACAGAAGTTATATGGCACATTACTGGTGGTACCACATACAGGTGGTGCTAAATACTGTACTGGTCCGTATTCATACTAGGCATCCTTTTAATCCTAATTGAACCCAATATTAATAATTTTATATGTTCATTTCTAGGGTTAAAAACCACTTCCAATCTACAATGTACATTTTGCAACTTTGTGGAGGGTGGGAAAAGTAGGAGGTCGTAGAGGGGTCCGACCTGTGTGCCCCCCGCCAATCTCCTTTTCAGGCCCTGCTGGCTCTGTTATGAACAGATCCACTGGTCTGGCACACAACCCGCGGCTCTATTGATTCCTATGGAGCCAATGGAAAGAGCTGAGTATGACGCTCTTTCGACGTACTTGGCTCTTTCAGTTGCTTCATAGGAATGAATAGAGCCATGAGTCGCGTGCCAGACCAGTGGCTCTATTCATAACAGAGCCAGCGGGGCCCGATAAGGAGATTGGTGGGGGGTTCAGAGGTCAGACCCCCCACGACCTCCTACTTTTCCTCTATCCTGTGGGAAAAGTAATTTTTCTTGCACAGCCTCTTTAAGGGACTGTCATATTAATAAAAATAAATCTGCATCCATCCTCTGCGGGTCACCCAAGAGCTCAGGATTACTACAACTGCATTAAGACTTTTCTCTAGGGAAACAAATGGTGCATTTTTTGTAATGGTCCTACTCTGTGTCCCCAAAAATAAGACATCCCCTAAAAATAAGAGGTAGTAGAGGTTTTGCTGATTTGCTAAGTATAAGGCCTCCCCTCAAAGTAAGACATAGCAAAGTTTTTGTTTGGAAGCATGCTTGCCAAACAGAACACCAGGGCATGCAGCTGTGATTCTTTTTAGCTCGCCCCCACTGTCCCCTACCTTCACCGTCTGTTGCAGAGCAGCTGCATGCAGGACATGAAGACCCCAATGTTCCCTTCTGTGGCCATCACTTGTAAATGTGCAGACAAGGCATCAAGAGGCCTGTTGCCTGTTGCCATCCCCGTTGTCCCCTACCTCCAGATGTATAGCTGCACACAGCCAGAGTGTTCTCTGGTGAACTCTCCCTGGTGGCTGGAAGCTGCCATACCGTATGATGTCCCTGATGTGCTGTACGAGTGTGCTGTGGTGAGCTCCCCCTGGTGGTCAGAAGCCGCCATACCGAATGATGTCCCTGCTGTGCTGTACAAATGTGCTGTCGTGAGCTCTCCCTGGTGGCCGGAAGCCGCCATGCCATGCTCTGCATGTGACGTGAATTCTTCTTCATGAAAAAATAAGACATCTCCTGACAAATAAGCTTAGTGCATCTTTGGGAGCAAAAATTAATATAAGACCCCGTCTTATTTTGGGGGGAAACACAGTCATTTCCCTCATAATGTAAGTATGTTTCCAGTCCACTAGAAGTGCAGAGGGAATCTCTATTCTGCATTATGGAGGATGACCCCAAGCTGGGGATTCCCCTCTGTGATGTCCATATAATCTTACAGCAGGGATGAGGAACCTTCAGCCCTCCAGCTGTTGCAAAACTACAATTCCCATCATGCCTGGACAACCAAAGCTTTAGCTTTGAGGGGAATTGTAGTTTTGAAATAACTAGATAGCTGCAGGTTCCACATCCCTGCCTTACAGGGTTTTAAAGTGATCTATCTGCATGAAATCTGAGTACTACAGCTGTAAAACAAATACTTACCATCTACTAGAATACATAGAGGGAGATTTAACAAACATGGTGTAAAGTGAAACTGGCTCAGTTGTCCCTAGCAACCAATCAGATTTCACCCTTCATTCCTCACAGACTGTTTGAAAAATTTAAGGTGGAATCTGATTGGTTGCTAGGGGCAACTGAGCCAGTTTAACTTTCCACCATGTTTGATAAATCTCCCCCATACAGTATAATAAGCAGGCAGCTTCACAATACAAACCTTTCAGGGCAGATTTGTTTTGCAGAGCTACAGAAAAGACTTTACAATCTCAGCAGACAAATCCCTGTGACAACATCTCTCGATAATTTCGCATTCTTTTCTTGTGCCTTTAGAAATCAAGTGTGAAACTGGTCTAGGCTGCAATCTGCTATGTAGGCCAATTTAGTCTCTGGACTCTTTCCCAGATCCCATGTATCCAGATGTCTCTAGTCACACTCACCAGAAAATCACTGTTGCTGCACGGAAACGCTGGCAGATGTGAAGCTTATAGACGCAGCTTATTCTTCGGAAAATTCGCAATTATTCAGTTACATGAAGAATGAGCAATTACCAAAGTGATTTCTACACAATCTATAAATATGGAGCAGGCTCCTTTCTTCTAGACTGTTTGCAATGTCTCATTTACAAAAAAACATTGGCCATCATCATCCTCACGTCCGCCTTATCTGCGTCTCTTTACGCCGCAGCCTCCCATGCAGATGGCGGTGGCTGCTGGCCAGGCTGTTGCGGGCTCTTATTATTGCCTGAGCTGAATGTCAAAGGTGAGCAAAGTGATTAAGTGCTTCTCTTGTGCTCTTATCACACTTATCTTTGACACAAGTGGATTAGTTGCCATTTTGCTAATGAAGTCAGACAGGAAGTCTCGCTTCTACGTGCAGGCGACAGTTGTGCTGGCTATTAATGCCATGTGGGTCACACTGCTGCCGGGTCTTTGGATTGGCAGCACATACACTGTGTTGGTTGAGCACCGCTCCCTGGACTCGGCTGGACAGTCACTTTCAGGGACAGAACTAAAAAAGGCTCGGCCCCATAGCAAACTTTTTATTGGGCCCCCCTTCCCGACTGAGCACTAAAGTGTAGTCAGGAGTGCTTGCAGTTAAAGGGACATTTGCAGAACTCAGAACTCATCCAGCGGGTGCTGCAAATAAACACAGCTTAGGGGGCCCAGTGTATTGCAGGAGGGGGCCATCAGGCTGCTACAGTAATAGTTCCGCCCCTGGTCACTGGGGCTCTTAGGGGTCTTCATTTTGAATTTTTAATGGAATAAGTGCAATTAGGGCAATAATGTTTGTAGCTTAGATGAACTACACTCCTGAGATCTCCAGACTGTATTACATACATATTTAGTATTTTGTTTGTTGTGATTTAAAGGGGTACTCTGGCACTTTTTTTATTTATTTATTTATTTATTTATTTATTTAGATCAACTGATGTCAGAAAGTTATATACATTTGTAATTTACTTCTATTTAAAAAATCTCCTGTCTTTCAGTACTTACCAGCTGTTGTATGTCCTGCAGGAAGTGGTGTATTATTTCTAGTTTGACACAGTGCTCTCTGCTGCTACCTCTGTCCAGAACAATAGCAAATTACCATAAAACCTCGTCTGCTCTGGACAGTTTCTGAGATGAACAGAGGTGACAGCAGAGAACACCGTGTCAGACTGGAAAGAATACACCACTTCCTGCAGGACATACAGCAGCTGATAAAGTACTGGCATATTTGATGTTTATAAATAAAATTATTATATAATATTTAAAATTATTATATAATATTTTTAAATAGAAGTTAATTACAAATCTGTATAACTTTCTGGCACTGGGTGATTTGAAATAATAATAATAATAATAATTATTATTATTTATTTATTTGTATAGCGCTGACAGATTCCGCATTCCAAATTGTATTTTTCTACTGAATATCCCTACTGTACAATTGTATCTAAGGGTTTCCATACACTTGAAAAATTTTGTTGTCCATCAGTATGAGTCCCCTTACACACCCGCCAATTCTATTTGCATTTGTGGACCTGGAAATGCGGACAGAATGCAGGTCTATTAATTTCCATTGCCCTATACACACATGTGTATGTGTGACGGACCTGTGTTGGTGCCGTAACACATGCCACAGCACGGATCCCCTCTCTTGAATGAAAGTGTCCATGCCAATGTAAACAGGTTTCAGACAGTTGCGAGTGCACGTCCATAGTCTGTAGCTGTGGGTCTGCGGCTACAGGCAGGACTATGTATGTGTGAATCAGGCCAAAGGTGTATGGGGCTCTCCTGACCGCCCACCGACAGATGATGTTGGACGTAGAGGAACGAAATGCTTGATATTCAACATGCCCGATCTTCTCGCTCTCAGGCAGATAAGCTGCTGCAATAGGGGGGATTGTGAGGGATATCTCTGTTGGCTGAATTAACTTTTGGCTGACAGCTGAACTTAAAGGGGTTATCCAGCACTACAATAACATGGCCACTTTTCCCCCTACTGTTGTCTCCAGTTCAGGGGCAGTTTGCAATTAAGCTCCATTTACTTCAATTGAAATGAGTTTCAAAACCCCACCCAATCTGGAGACAACAGTAGGGGGAAAGTGGCTATGTTTTTGTAGCGCTGGAAAACCCCTTTAACTGAACTATGTGGCTTGGTTAAGGCTGGGACATTTGTATAGGCACTATGACTAATATGAATAATATTTTGACTGCTATTATATTTTCAGGAGCTATCTCTTTTATAATTGAATAGTCACCATGTAGTGCATACAGGGCCTTAAAGCAAAATATATCCCTTGCTGTTACTGATTCAGGCCATCATATACCCACTATTTTGGGGCAGGAAAGCCGAGAACTTGTTGAACCCTACATTATACTGTATATTTTTTTCTAGGTAACATGTGACCAAGGCTTATTTCTTTTATACATAAATAGTAACACTTGCACTCTCAATATACTTTACTGTATACTGTTTTGCAGTGTTTAGCAGCATGGCATGAAAAATGGCAACACATGCAAAAAAAACATACAATACCCAAATACATTTATAGACGCTTAGCTAGAAATTCCTCAACCATACAACAACTCAAGGCTGGGATACGGGCACCAGTGTAACAGACCAGAGTATACCCCCAGTCCAGACTATATCTGTCAGGAACCGGACAGCAGGACAATACAAGACAGTGACCCCTAAGCTCAGCCCCGCCCACTGTCCTCTACCTACTTGCCACAATCCGCCCCAAGATGGCGCCAAGCAACTGGGCGACAGTCCCTGCACTGGCTAGGTGGGACACAAAGACAAGACAGACAGACAAAACACAATGAAGAATAGTCGACAGTCCGGGTCACAACAATCGGGCAGCACAGTAAGAAATCACAATCCAACAAGCAAGGTCAATAAACAGGCAATATGGTCAGGGGCAGGCGGCTAGCAAGGATGGTCAGAACACAAGGCAAGAAGGGTCAGAGAAAAGACAGATAATAGCAGAACCACAAGCAGACAGAGACAAGCTCACTATCCGGCAGTGAGAGGCAGGCTGGCACACACTATATAGGAGACCAGAGGTCCAGTGCAGGAGCTGATTGGACCAGACCCCTAATCTCCTCAGAACACCTGGGGCAAGAGCAACCTGACTGGCTGGGAGAACAGTCTGTCAGACTAGCTAACCAGTATCAGAGTTAACTCCGGAGTGGCCAGGAGTATCTCAGGCAAAGCGGGCGTGGCTGAACAAACACAGAAGGAAATAGAGCAGTGTTCAGACAAGGCTTAGGACACGCAAAACATACAAAACACTGAATATCAGCGCCATCTCAGGCGCGCAGCACGAGCCAAGGGGCGCACAGAGTTCGGCACAGGCATATTCATGACAAAGTTAAAGTATCTTAGGCTTGATTATACCCCAGGGTATATTTTGGCCTAGGCTAGATTATAACCCAGGGTATATTTTGGCCTAGGCTAGATTATACCCCGGGGTATATTTTGGCCTAGGCCCATTCATACCCCCTCAGGCCATATTATACCCCCATGAAATCTGCAGCAGTAAGTGATAGACAGAAGAACTACTTAATTTTTCAAAATTTTAGTGGGGATTCAGCTTTGTCTGCTAAGGTAAGTGAGAAGCTATAAAGTTTAAAAGTCTAAACATTCGAGGCTTTTTTATACTATGGGGTATACTCTGGCCTAGGCTATATTTTACCTCAGGGTATACTCTGGCATAGGCTATTTTATACCCCAGGCTATCCCAAGCTATCGCCAGGCTGGCCCAAGCTATCCTATACCTGGGGTATTTTCTGGCCTCAAGAGGTATAGTTTGACCTAGGCTATTTTTTACCCCGGGGTATACTATGGCCTAGGCTATATTTTACCTAAGGGTATACTCAGGCCTAGGCTATTTTATACCCCGGGGTATATTCTGGCCTGGGGGATTTTATTTTTTAACCCGAGGTATACTCTGGCCTAGGCTATTTTATACCCCGGGATATACTCTGGACTAAGCTATATTATACCTCAGGGTATTTATATTCCAGGGTATATTCTGGCCTGGAGGGGTATATTTTGTACCCTGAGGTATACTCTGACCTAGGTTATTTTATACCCCGAAGTATACTGTGCCTAGGCCAGACTATAACTGGGTACAATCTGGGTGGGGGTAATTTGGTCTGCTACATCAGGACATTGCACTTTGAGCATGGATACTTTCTGTTAAATATGCCTATGGAAATGAGAGGATATTTCTTGTGCATGTAACACATTGATAAAGGATTTTGTTTAGAAATGGGACACAAAGCAAAGAAGGGCTAAAACTAAGGCTGCGGCCTGCCTGGTTGATTATTAGTATTATTATTACTACTACTATAAACTATGGAAATGTTATATGATAGTGATGGGAAACCTTTGGCCCTTCAGCTGTTGCAAAACTACAAATCCCATCATACCTGGACAGCCAAAGTCTCTCCGGGCATGATGGATATTGTAGTGCTATGTTATATGCTGTACGTATGTCTACAACTTTTTACAGACACAGTATGGCACCTTTTTAGGTATACACAATAAGTAAATTTACGTTTCTGGAGCTGCAGATGAAAGATTAAGGGGATGCCCTTATGTTCCTTTCATGCCCAGAGGTATACTAAAATATCTAAACTGCGTTCTTCAATTTATCTGAGAAATAAAAAGACTTCTCTAAATGAGCGCATAAGTAACCATTACATCTGGGACTGTCAGTAAAGAACGCACAGCCAGATCCATCAGCAGACTGCCAGGATAAGGATGACAGTCTTAAATGATATCCAGACAGAAGTGTGAAAATGCTGAGGCATGAATGTAGTCATTTCCCAGAGTTAATAGAATTTCAAAAATGTGTATAAGTATATAATCAGAATCCCGAGACTCAATCTGTAAATTTCTGAAAACCAGGAGGGGTCTGCAACCACTTAAAATACATTATAAGGCGAGAAGTAAGTGAACGCCAGGTGACCGTCACATCTACTGTATATTGGCCTGTTGGACATTCTAAAATCATATGCATTAATATGGAGCTGGAGCCCCCTTTTACAACGATTTACAGCTTCCACTCTTCCCATTAGATTTTTGGAGTGTGTCTTTGGGTATTTGTGGCCATTCTGCTAAAATAGTCCATCATCCTATGAGTGACACAAAGTATTTTACTGCAGTAGGTCACAGAATCTGGAGGACATACTGTACAGTGACTTCATCATCAGTTTGTATATGAAAGGTGACTTGTATCCATCACAATATATTATGTAATATATTATTGTGTGAATCTGATGCTTTCCTGGAATTGATACATGGTGGATCATGTTTTGCATGCACATATGATTTGACTTTTTTCCATTTTTTATTTTCCTTTACTATTAGAGATTTGTTAACACAGACTAGTTTATACAGATGTAGCAGAGCTGACATTGTTTAGTATGGTACCTTGTTTAGTAAGTAATTATTATTATTGTTTAGTAAGTTTAATTATTATTAAACACATTTGGCTGATTATCGTCCATTATGGTATAGTAACAGTTCACTGCTGAATTTAGCAGTCCCATGTCATAGTATTGGGATATCAGCAACAAGTGTGCAAAGCACCATTTATAGGAACGTTATTTTCACACAGTGGCTTTTGAGGCTCAGAAATGTGCTTATTTTTGTCTAGGTTCTCAGTTATTATTTGGTATCTATTATTAGCCAGCACCAAAGGTGGAACCAACAGGGAAAACCTATAATGGAAAGATGAGACAGTGAGAAGCTGGCACCACTCCACACGATAGGAGATAAGGAGCACGTACTGAAACCCACAGCGGCCAAAGTAGGCTGTGGAGGTGTTCAGCAGTAGAAATAAAATCGCATAGTGTAAATACTCACAGAAACAGAAGTGGCACTCACCACATTGTAGCCAAAACAAGTCTTCATTGGGGTTGCTATACACTCAGCATGGAAGGGGGAAGATGGATACAGGCAGGTGCGTTCCTAAAGAAACATTTTCGCACCTGCCTGTATCCATCTTCCCCCTTCCATGCTGAGTGTATAGAGACCCCAATAAAAATTTGTTACTCACTTGGCTACAATGTGGTGAGTGCCGCTTCTGTTTCTGTCAGTATTTACACTATAATGGTAAGAGTTGCACCTTTTTCTATGGTTTGGTCCCACTCCTAGTATTGGCTATAAAAACTGACCGAAATACTGACCAACATAGTACAAATGAACCCGACCTAAATTATTGGCCAAATAGCCTGATTATTGCCTGGTGGAAAATATTCAGCGATTATCTGACAAGCAAGCAAGTAAAAATGATGACTAATCGCCTTATTGTTATACTCTCTATGGTAGATAAGGACCACTTTTATCATCTGGTTTGTTATTTTAATTCTCTTATGAGTCCGTAATTACCAACAGTGTATGGACTGTATTGGAGATTCAAGGCTGCTCTCACACAAGCAGATTGTACAATATGTGCATTTTTATATCCATATAACAAACAATCTCGACCTGACCTTATTTATAATAACCTGAACTAACAGTCCATATAGATCAACAACAGGATCACTCTGGTCAATTTTCTTGCAAAGGTTTTTTTTGTTTTTTTTTGGCTGTTCTTTACCTTCTTTCTTAAAGGGATTATCGAGAGAGAGAAGAAAAAGTCCTACATCTTCTGCTCTCCGGCGCTCCACTTCCTCCCTTTGACTGTGTCTGCTGATAACTTCCGAGAAAAGAGGGGAGCGGGATTATGTTGCAGGCAAAGATCAATAGTTCCCCGATATTACCGATGTTGCAGTGAAATCGGGCAACTATTGAAGATTGCAGTGCCCACAACATGCTCCTGATCCCTTTCATTTTGGAAGTTCTCACCAGACACGGTCAGAGGGAGAAAGAGGAGAGCTGGAGAGCAGAAGAGGTAGGACCTTTTCTTCTTTTCAGATAACCCCTTTAAAGCGAATGTACCAACAGTACATTGCTTTTCTGTTTTCAAATCAATGGAGCTGCGTCATAGAGGACAGGGGATTGTCTTCCACTGGGGGTGAGTTGACACCCCTCCAGTGCTTCAGGTTGGGCGGGTGCTCAGTAATAGCACCGTGCGGAGGAACTGGGCTGCGGCTCAAAGCAGGACCACGGCACCGGTGTTCCTGTTACGGCGCCAGTCTATTCATGGTAATAACAGCAAAGCGATGTACCACTGGTACATTCACTTTAAGCCTTTGTTGCCCGCCCGTATCTACTACACCCTGAGTGTGGGACACAAGACTTTTAGTGCACGCCCTAGGCAATGTGCACTAAAAGCCCCAGGAAAGGTACAGCTGTCAGTTTGGATCATCCCATCCGAGGTCAGTCAGGGATCTGCACAATATGGATGCAAAAAATGTGCATTTATTACTCTTTCGTGAAAGCAGCCTTAGTCTGGAGTTCTTTGCGCCCACCAGAAAATATTATTAGAATAGTCTGTGTATTTTCTGAGGCAATTACTTACCAATCCTGTTCAAAGCAAACAACTTACTGTACGCTGTGTTCTCACATTACAACCGAATCGTGTTTTCTTCCTTTTTTGTTTAGCAAAATACAGACATGTAGCATTGAATCAATTAGAATAGTCTGTGTATTTTCTGAAGCAATTACCCACCAGTCATAGAACACAACTTCTAGTTTTCTCTGAACAGGATGGATAGGTAATTGCTTCAGAAAATTCACAGACTATTCAAATAACTGTTTCATGGTTGCAAGTCTGCATGTCTGTCAGGCAATAATAAAGACTGAATCTAATACCTAAGGCAGTCAAGAGAACTTTCTAAAAAAATCAAATGCAGCTTTAGGCCATGTTCACACGACGTATGTTTTACATAAATTACGCAATTTGAAACAACGGCTGTGATTTATGCAAAACATATGTTGCATTTGAATTGATGGAATCCCGTCCGGAGCGTATACACATAGTCGGACATTTATGAAGTCCGGCGTTTTTTACGCTGGGCTTACAAATATCCCTGTAGCTCCTAAGCTCAGGGGATTTATGTAGCGGCACATTGCCTCTACATAAATACCGATCGCACAGAGCCTGTCCGTGCGAAAATTTCAAAATCTACGCCAGCTCAGAGCTGGCGTAGGTTTCAGTATAGTTTTTCCACGGAAAAAATTATAAATGTGGCGCACGCAGAGGTCACGCCCCCTCTGCGTGCTGCTGCACTCCCCATAACGGCGCCTCTCCGCCCCACTGGCGAAGGTGGCGCAGATGGGGCCAGTGCAAAAAAAATATTCGCAAAACTACCATTTGCAAATATTTTTACGCCAAACAGCCCCATCGCACCCAAAAAAAGGCATTTTCGCCTTTTCATACATGTCCCCCATAGTATACACTTCCCCCGGGAGTTCTTGACATGGACAAAGATGGCAGGAGAGAGTAGAATTGCATAACCCATGTGCCGCTACTGGGCTTCAAGAATGTCAGTCGGCACTGAATGTATGTTTCTTTTGGGTTCTACTATGATCTCCTGGGTATGGTGTAGTGTTGCTTTTTGGCCACAAGATGGCTGTTTTTCCCCCCATAGCCAGCATAATGAAAGACATTGTAGGGGTTAATTGTTGTGTATCACTCGTAAGTGCATGAGAGGAAGATTGTCAGCTAACGCCCTCCTCCTCAGCCTATCCTAGTAGCATAGCACTGGCAATGGTAAACACTGTGCTGGGCGGGGGGAGCCTTCCAAGATGGAGGTCCTCTCAACCACCTGCGTCATAAGGAGTGAATCTTGAGATGTGTTTTGTCCAAGTTGGTAAATCTGTCAGATTAGTTTTAAATCCGGATCCTGATTCAGACTCAGAGCTGCTACGATTGCCTAAGTAAGGCTATGTTCACACTGCGTACGATTCCTGACGCATTTCGTACGCCGCCGTACATGTGCGGCTGAAACTACGGGTGTGGGAAAAATCGACATGCGGCCAGATGGGTACAAACCGCAAACATACGCCCGTAGTACAGTTATGCTTCCTAGCTTGTTTCGAAGCGATCTGAGGCAGGTCATTTACTTGGAAATCTTTGCCCAGCCCAATAAAACCCAGAACCTTTTGGATCAAAAAATCAAGTTCAATTTGGCTGAAATAAGTACTTCGTACGGGACCGCATGGAAATCCACGGCCGTGAGTTCGAACATTTCCGTCCTCAAACAATGGTCGTGTTCATTTTTCACGGCGCCGTATACGATCCGGTCGTAAGTTCATACGTAGTGTGCACTGTGTGGCCGTATATCGTATACTTTTAAGCGAACGCATCAACCTCAAAACTACGTGCGTATATTCGCGGTTCGCACTACGGCCGGAAAGATACGTAGTGTGAACATAGCCTAAATATGTAAAGGTCAAGGACTCCTCATAGACAGGTGTCCCTGTAAAGTACACTGAGCATTGGGGCCGGGTTCAGTCCATGTAGTAACTTGAAGCTATCATACACCACTGACATCTATTACATCAACTTACAGTACATTACAGGAAAAGGACCCAAACCCCTATTAAATCGCTATACGTTTATACCCAAATTTATGCTGAATGGATTCACTTATCTCTATTCCCTACCAATAGATAACTAGTTTCTCTGTACGCTCAACCACTTCCTCTGGTGCTTATAATTTACTTATATAATTCGAACACATACAGCTCCTTAGAGATTCCTTTATAGCAGGACTTTAATAGCTGTCGGCTTTAAGAACCATTTACAGTCTAGAAATATCCCATCAATCAACCTAATAAGGCATCAAACTAGAGTTCTCAGGGGTCCTGCCATCTGTTCGGACAAAGCGTTTTAGATGAGAACATATCTCAGGTGAGCTCCTGGAGGCTTCACAGCCTGGTATATCCGGCAGTTCAGGGTTTGTTAACACAGAGGATTCTCCTTGTTCATTTTAGGATGAATGTGAAAACATGGCTGCTAACAGAGCGGTCCTAGGGAAACAGCATGAAAATAACACGTCCTTCAGAAATTCTGTATATTGTTATCATTGTAATAACTGGAGTATTGGAGGGGTCCTCCTAAGCTGATCACAGCATTTTTTACTGCTGGGACCCCTAATTGTAATTCAGCATTGAGTGATCATAAGATCATATGCGATGCCCTGCATGTCTTACCAGTGTAAATAAAGTGTATACCGACGATCCAATCCATATCTGCTATTACATGGACATCGCATTTCCACCATAACAAAATGGCACTTTCATGTGTTCTGTCAGCCAGCTCACTGGTGCATGTGGCCACTTTACAATCAGAAACCCTAATAAGAAGCTATAGCACATGACTGCACCTGCGTCTGGACCCAGATCATGCCATTAGCCCTAGACCCCCTGAAGATGCTTGTGTGGGCGAAACATGTCGGAGGCAATGTGTTTCAGTTTTGAATATGCATTTTACCAACAGCAGCACTAGGTAGACTGCAGCTAAGGTTACCAGTACATTGGTGATATACACTGTGCAGTATACGCAGGCTATAGCTAGGAGTATATAGAGTGTAGCTAACCTTACTCTACAGTCATTGGCTCCTATACAATTGATATCCTTTCTCTAAGTAGTTATTGGTATAGGTGTTATTTTTTAATTCTCTCTTCTTATCTATAAAACTAAGCAAACCCAATATTTCTTTTTATTTTCATCTTGATAAATGTAAAGGGGACTGATAAAAAGTTTTAAGGGGGCATAGTAGTTGCACGCAGTCCCTGGTGCCTGGTTCTATTCTTTTACAGCACATTAAAGCTTTATGATGGTCAAAGGAAAAGTCTGTCAATTTTCAAAAATTGTCAGCCTGCAGGGGCAGTAAGAAACATAATAAACAATAACTACTTCCTTTTACCTCGCCCCATGCCTTTGCAGTGCTGGCTTGCTGCTCTGGGATCTCCTTTGACTCGAACATCATGACCAGGTTGATGGACTGCCTGCTCAGCCAGTCACTTACTGAACCAGGACACCGCTGCAGTCACTGATTGGCTGATGGGGCAATCCAACAGCTGGGTCGGGTATTTCCCCCCGAGTCGTGACAACATTGGAACTCGTAGGAAAAAGCCTTCCGGAAGGGATCCTGAAACCTCTGCGGCTCTGTGGTTCATCTGTAATATTGAACACTACAGGGACTACACCTAAAAGGCGTGTGTCTGGGACCCAGGGAGGGCATATACAACTCAGGCAACAAGTGCCGCTGCGGTACACCAACACCTGCCCTTGCAAGATTCACCTACCCTGGGTTACCACATTCTACTTCTGGACAGGGTTGTAGCACAGCCCCAATTTTTGCATTTGTATCTCTAAATTATAAGACTAGTGCTCCAACTGAGACTGGAGGCCATAACATGGATACAAAAGGGGCCATAATATGATCGTGTAAAACCGCCCTTGCGATTAGACCCCCATTTGCTTGCTTCTACATTCCCTCAATCCTTAGAGAAACACTCTCCCTTTAATAGGAAAGCCCTATCTCTTTCATGCATAATTTTACTGTTTCTATTAAATTTTTAATATTGTTTATGTCAGTTTTTTTTTTAGTTCCCGAAACAAAAATTTTTGATCAAACAACAAGAGAAAACGTCTCTTTGGAAATTCCCTTTGATGCTGAGAGTTTGCAGGAAAGATCTCTGACAAGGTGACACATACGAGGCAGGAGCGTGCTTCTTACCTCTTTAATGTGCTCTTTTCAGCTCTTCTTGTGTCATCTGAGCATTGTCTTTTTTCCTTCTGACTTGTGTATCTAGCTCACATGAATGCCTCATTTATAACACCAGAAGTGCGGATTATGTGCTGTGATTAAACATGTACGCCTTGTAAGAGCTGCTGACAGATATGGAAATCCTCCTGCCGGTTATGGTCCATATTCTTGGAAACAGAGTTATATAATAAAGCAGCATCCCCCAACTTAAATGTTGAAAAACTACAACTTCCATCAATTAGGAGTTGTAGTGTCACATTAGATAGGAATTTGTGCCTCTCTACCTCCGTGCATCAGCTACCCTAAGGGTCGTATCCCACGGGCCGATGGGGGCCCGATCAACAATGTAAAGGAGCGCCGATCTGCTAGATCGGCGCTCGTTTACTGGGCCTATTGCACAGCCCGATAATCGTTTAGCGAGGGCTGCAGGGACATTGTTACCGATGTCCTTGCAGCCTTTGTTTAAACATCATACTTTACCTATCCAGGCTGCAGGTCTTCTCCTGCGCTCGTTCTTCCTCCTGGTCCCATGCGCAGCAGCTTCAGAGCGGCCTGTCTGAGCTGACAGATTGCTTAGCCAATCACTAAACGTGGCGGTCCCGGCCAGTGATTGGCTGAGCGGTCTGTCAGCTCAGACAGGCCACTCCAAAGCTGCTGCTGTGCGCGGGATCGGGACTAAGAAAGAGCGCAGGAGAAGACCTGCAGCCTGGATAGGTAAAGTATGATGTTTTTAAATCGTCGGTCGCCCAACGCCCACCGCTATTTCATGGTCCCTGATGATTTTAGGTTTGCACCTAAATAAACGATCAGCCGATGACACGATCATCGACTGATCATTGTCTCTATTCCAGGGAGCGATAATCGGCCAAATTGGGCCTATTCGGACGATTATCGCTCCGTGAAAAAGGCCCCTAAGGCTTGGGTCACACTGTGTCTTTGCAATCCATTTTTTTAATCGGTTTATACATTTGATCCATTAAAAAAAAAAAAATGGAAGGCAATGGAAAAACAGATTAAAGTTTTTTCATCCGTTCTGTGCATAAAATGAATTTGAAAAAAGTCTGCAAAAACGCAGTGTGAATCTAGCCTAAAGGGGCATTCACGTGTTTCGTGATTACAGTCCTTGCACGGAAAATGTGCTACAAAACAGAATGCAAAACATAGGGCGGAACAGAGCTCAAAAACAGCTTAAAGGACAACTCCGGTGAAAAGCTTTTTCCCAGTAATTGAAACACTTTGCAAAGTTATATAACTGTGTAATGTGCTTCAATCACCTATCTGCCCTCCTTCCCTATCTTTTCCCCCCTCAATCCCCCATCAGGAAGTGAAGTAAACTAATTCTTACTTAACCCCTTCGTGCTGCAGCTAGTTTTGGCCTTAATGACCAGGCTAATTTTTCAAAATCTGACCTGTCTCACTTTATGCTCTTATAGCTCAGTGATGCTTTAACGTATGCTAGCGATTCTGAGATTGTTTTTTCGTGACATATGGCACTTTATGTTAGTGGCAAAATTTGGTCACTATTTTGTGTGTTTTTTGTGAAAAACATCAAAATATCATGAAAAATTGAAAAAATTTGCATTTTATGAACTTTTAAATTCTCTGCTTCTAAAAAAAGAAAGTCATAGCACATAAATTAGTTACTAAGTCACATTACCAATATGTCTTCTTTATTCTGGCATAATTTGGTAAACATATTTTACTTTTTTAGGGTGTTATGGGGCTTAGAAATGTATCAGCAAATTATCACATTTTCGTGAAACTGATTTTTTTAGGGACCAGTTCTTTTTTTAAATGGATTTAGAAGTCTGGTATCCTGAAAACCCCCATAAGTGACCCCATTTTGGAAACTACACACCTTAAAGAATTAATCTAGGGGTATAATGAGCATTTTAACCCTACAGGGGCTGGAGGAAAGTATTCACAATTAGGCAGTAAAAAAATTGAAAATTTTAATTTTCCAATAATATATACGTTTAGATTAAAGTTTCTCATTTTCAAAAGGAATATGAGACAAAAAGCACCCCAAAATTTGTAATGCAGGTTCTCTTGAGTACAACGGTACCCCATATGTGGGCGTAAACCACTGTATGGGCACACAGCGGGGCTCAGAAGGGAGGGAGCGCCAATTAGCTTTTCCAATGCAAATTTTGCTGAAGAAGTTTCTGAGCGCCAGGTGCGTTTGCAGAGCCCCTGTAGTGTCAGCAGAGAGAAAACCCCCTATAAGTCACCCCATTTTGGAAAGTACACCCCTTAAAGAATTCATCTTGGTGTGTGGTGACCATTTTGACCCCACAGGTATTACAGGAAAGTATTCAAAAGAAGACAGTAAAAATGAAAACCTCGAATTCTTCCAATAATATGTTCGTTTAGTTTGAAATTTCTCAATTTCACGAGGAACAAGAGGAAAAAAGTACCCCAAAATTTGTAACGCAGGTTCTCCTGAGTACAATGGTACCCCATATGTGGGCATAAACCACTGCATGGGCACACAGGAGGGCTCAGAAGGGAAGGAGCGCCAATTAGCTTTTTCAATGCAGATTTTGCTGCAGAAGTTTCTGAGCGCCAGGTGCGTTTGCAGAGCCCCTGTAGTGTCAGCAGAGAGAAAACCCCCCATAAGTCACCCCATTTTGGAAAGTGCACCCCTCAAAGTATTCATCTTGGTGTGTGGTGACCATTTGGACCCCACAGGTATTAGAGGAAAGTATTCAAAAGTAGACAGTAAAAATGAAAAACTCAAATTTTTCCAATATTATGTTCTTTTAGTTTGAAATTTCTCAATTTCACGAGGAACAAGAGGAGAAAAGTACCACAAAATTTGTAACGCAGGTTCTCCTGAGTACAATGGTACCCCATATGTGGGCGTAAACCACTGTGTGGGCACACAGGAGGGCTCAAAAGGGAAGGAGCGCCAATTAGCATTTTCAATGCAGATTTTGCTGAAGAAGTTTCCGAGTGCCAGGTGCGTTTGCAGAGCCCCTGTAGTGTCCGCAGAGTAAAATCTCCCAATAAGTCACTCCATTTTGGAAAGTGCACCCCTCATAGAATTTATTTTGGGGTGTGGTGAGCATTTTGACCCCATAGGTATTTGAGGAAAGTATTCAAAAGTAGACAGTAAAAATGAAAAACTCGAATTTTTCCAATAATATGTTCCTTTAGTTTGAAATTTCTCAATTTCACGAGGAACAGGAGAGAAATGTCACCCCAATATATGTAAAGCAGGTTCTCCTGAGTAGAACGGTACCCCATATGTGGGCATAAACCACTGCATGGGCACACAGCCGGGCTCAGAAGGAAGGGAGCGCCAATTAGCATTTTCAGTGCAGATTTTTCTGAAGAAGTTTCTGAGCGCCAGGTGCGTTTGCTAAGCCCCTGTAGTGTCAGCAGAATAGATTCCCCCCAAAAGTCACCACATTTTGGAAAGAGCACCCCTCAAAGAATTCATCTTGGGGTGTGGTGACCATTTTTACCCCACAGGTATTAGAGGAAAGTATTCAAAATTGGCAAGTAAAAATGAAAAACTCGAATTTTTCCAATAATATGTTGGTTTAGTTTGAAATTTCTCAATTTGACGAGGAACAGGAGAGAAAACGTACCCCAAGATCTGTAACGCAGGTTCTCCTGAGTAAAACGGTACCTCATATGTGGGCATAAACCACTGTATGGGCACACAGCAGGGCTCAGAAGGGAAGGAGCGCCAATTTACAGGAGCAAAACCGCAGCTAGTAATGGTTATTAGAATAGCGCAGTTACTAAAATAAAATAAAAAAAATTAGATTACAGGTAATGTGGGGTGGTTACAGGCAACCAGGGGTGGTTATGGGCAACCTGAGGTGGTTACAGGTAATCTGGGGTGGTTACGGACAACATGGGGTGGTCACGGGCAACCTGCTGTGGTTACAGGCAACGTGGGGTGGTTACAGGCAACGCGGGGTGGTTACGGGCAACGTGTGGTGGTTATGGGCAACGTGTGGTGGTCACGGGCAACCTGCTGTGGTTACGGCAACGTGGGGTGGTTACAGGCAACGTGGGCTGGTTACAGGCAACGTGGGCTGGTTATAGGCAACGTGGGCTGGTAACGGGCAACGTGGGCTGGTTACGGGCAACCTGCTGTGCTTACAGACAATCTGGGATGGTTACGGGAAACGTGGGCTGGTTACGGGCAACCTGCAGTGCTTACAGACAATCTGGGGTGGATACGGGCAACGTGGGGTGGTTACGGGCAACCTGCAATGCTTACAGACAATATGGGGTGGTTACAGGCAACGTGGGCTGGTTACGGGCAACCTGCAGTGCTTACAGACAATCTGAGGTGGATACGGGCAACGTGGGGTGGTTACGCGCAACCTGCAGTGCTTACTGACAATCTGGGGTGGTTACGGGCAACGTGGGGTGGTTACGGGCAACGTGGGGTGGTTACGGGCAATGTGGGGTGGTTACGGATAAACTGAAGTTCTTATAGGCAATCTGGGGTGGGTACCTGTAATCTGACATGGGCACCGCAATCTGGAGGGGGTCATTGGCAATTTGGGGTGGTCAGAGGCGACGTGTGGTGGTCAGAGGCGACGTATGGTGGTCAGAGGCGACGTGTGGTGGTCAGAGGCATCGTGGCGTGTTCAGAGGCATCGTGGCGTGGTCAGAGGCATCATGGCGTGGGCAGAGGCAACGCGCGGTGGTTACGTGCAATCTGGGGGGGTTACATGTAATCTGGCATGATTACGGGGAACCTGGGGGGTTATGTGCAACCTGGAAGGGTTACAGACAATCTGGGATTGTTACTGATAAACTGAAGTGCTTATAGGTAATCTGGGGTGGGTACATGTAATTTGGGGTGGTTACGGGCAATCTGGAGGGGGTCACTGGCAATTTGCGGTGGTTACGGGCAACGTGCGGTGGTTACGGGCAACGTGCGGTGGTTACGGGCACCGTGCGGTGGTTACTGGCAACGTGCGGTGGTTACGGGCAACGTGCGGTGGTTACGGGCAACGTGCGGTGGTTACGGGCAATGTGCGGTGGTTACGGGCAACGTGCGGTGGTTACGGGTAATCTGGGGAGGGGTTAGGGGTAATTTGGGAGTAAACTGCAATTATTACTATAATAAAAAGTGTGTGTTTTATTTTTTTGTATGTTTGTCACTTTTTGTACTTTATACATTCATTTTCACTGTATTACTATGATTACTGTGATATTTTCTATCACAGTAATCATAGTTCAGTGACAGAGACTAAATTGGTCTCTGTCACTTTAAATTTTCAGAGCTTGGCTGGTTGTGGAGCGCATGCGCACTTCATAACCAGCCAGGACGTCGAGGAGGAAGGAGCTCCGTGGGTTCCGGTGAGTATATGGGGAAGGGGGGGTGACTGGGGGACGGGGGTGACAGGGGGGGTGGGGGGGCGACTTGGGGGGTGGGGGGACATCACTTTTTATCCCCTGTCACCAATCATTTATGGTGACAGGGGATAAAAAGTGCCGGGAGCACATGGTACAAGCGATCAGCGGTATATAGTATATACCGCTGATCGCTTGTACCGGGACCCCACAGGGGGGGTCCCCGATGACTGCCCCATGCTCTCCGCTACCTCCGGTGGCGGAGAGCATGGGGCTTTCATTCATTTTAACTTTTTCATCGCTGTGAACCGACGTTAGTCGGTTCACAGCGATGGCGGCGGCCATCTTGGAAATGATGGCCGCCGGGGGAGGGGGGTTAGTTATCGGGGCACTAGGGGGGTCTGATCTGGGGTCTGATATACACTTATTTCATCTCCCCCCGCCGTAGATTCACGGCGGGGGGAGATGAAAGGCGGCGGCAGCACCGGTAATCCTCTTTACCGACGGCCGCCGCTATAACGTTAATAGCGGCGATCGTCGGTAAGGGGGGGGGGCCGGGACGGACCCCACACACTGCCCCAACCCCTCAGCTACCTCCGGTAGCCGGGGGGATGGGGTGGGGGCCGTCCCGGCCCCGCAGCCTTATTCTCTGCCATCGCCGTAAAAAGCTGATGGCAGCAGAATAAGGCCCATTAGTGACCGCCGTAGAAAGCCGTATCGGCGGTCACTAAGGGGTTAATGACTTTTGACCCCAGGCTGCTATTTGGCAGCCATTTTGTGACAATGACATCATCAAGAGGGAGGCGGGTCTAAACTCTGTTAAGCCAGCCTCCCTTTGTCAGATGACACAGGTTGCTGAGCTCTGATTGGCCGACCAAGATATACGCCATCTAACAGTTGTACAGAGTCAGTTAGATATCACAGGAGACAAAATGCATAATGGGAAAGCCCAAATCAGGAAGTGAAGAAAAATTTTCCATAGGTATTTAATGTCTGACTTCCTGCTTTTCTGTCCTTTCTTAAAGGGGTTGTAAAATTTTATAACCTATTTTCATACACAGTATTAAGGAGCTCAGAGTTTATAGAGCGGAATCCTCTGTTCAGCATCATGTTTTGACCAGCTAGAGAGAACATATCAGTTATTCCATCCTTTTTTTTTTTTTTGCCAAAAGGGATTGCAAAAACGCAGTGTGAACCCAGCCTTAGTACTGGTAGTTGGTTTTCACTTCACATTCATCTTGTCCTTTCAGTTCCACTCCTGATTTAGGGTTCCTTCACACGTACCGGATCCGCAGCAGATTACATGCTGCGGGTTTGCAGCGAAATCTGCTGTGGATCCATGTAGTGTGAAGGTCTATGGGTTACATATCCGCAGTGGAACGAAAATTAATCCAGTCCCTTTAACCCCAGCTGCCCACAGCCCCGCAGCATACATCACATTACCTGCTCCAGGCTCCTGCAGGCCCCGGGGCCTCCCAGCCGGTAGGCTCTGAAGCAAGCAGAAGCCTGGAGCAGGGGAGCTACCCCTGGCCCGGAGCATCCATTACCAGCTCGGCTCCACGGCTCTGTGAAGCTCCCGGATCCCCTCACTCCCCATCAGCCAATCAGTGCACGGCAGCACTGATTGGCTGTTGAGGAGCAAGGGGAGCCGGGAGCTTCACACAGCCGCAGCGCCGAGCAGGTAATGTATGCTTCGGGGCGAGGCTGCGGGCGGCCGGGGGTTAAAGGGGCCGGGTCACTTATCTGCAGCAGATTTCGCTGCAAACTCGACGGGTGAAATCCGCTGCGGATCCGGTTCGTGTGAAGGCACCCTTAAGCTATAAATACTGACCAAAATACAATGTGTGAACATAGCCGCAGTTTTATGCCAGCTGTTAGGATCCATTTTGCATTGAGGGATCGAAATGGAACCCATGGACTCTTTCCCCACCCTGCATCATGACCACGTTTTTCTGTTCAAATAAACAATTGAACCCTGACCCGTTAGACAGCAAAAAGGCAGTGTGAACCTAGCCTTGCTATACTTAAAAAACAACACATTTGTTCTCTTTTTTTATAAATGTTTGTGGTACTCATCTGATTTCACCTTCTTTGTTTCATGTCACAATCCCTGCTTTGAGGTTCCCTGTGGTGGCGCTGAAGGGAAATGAACCACTAACTACCAGTTCTACTAACTGGACACAGCTGGAGATCCCAGTAGAAGGACACTTCTATGGGCCCTATTGCCCAGGGCAATGATTGGCTGACCAAGCTAATATCACTGAACGCCAGACCAGCAAGTGCCCATTCCCCTGGCTGATTATGTTGTTTTGACTGGTCAAAAAAATGATTACCTGTTGGCCTGCATCACCATGTATAAAGGGGATATACAGCCGATGCAGGATGAGTGAATCCTTCCAGAACAAATTTTTATTTATAATTGAATTTACGCTCTGAATAAACTCAACAAAAAGAATAAATGACAATCAATGTTCCTATTCATTAATTCATGAAAATCCTTGCTGTTGTCTCACTGAGCAGCAGGTATTGTATCCCCAATAACATGAGATGCGATTCCATGGGCATTATGTAGACTTGTATATATGTAATTATAGGAATAATTGCTATAAGTTCTATTGGTTCCGGCGAGTCTTTACCATTATGGAACGTTAGATAACAGACCTTGAAATCTCAATGATCTCGCGGTTCTTATTCAGCCTTTTCTACTTTATGTTATTTTCTTAGAACACTTGAGAGAGGCAACACTCTTTAAGATGTAGGTATAGGCTGTGTTTTATTATAGCTGTAGTGAAAAACATAACATCTACATTACAACTACAGATATTGTCCAGATTTATAGAAACCAGCGTCATCCCAAGTGTTTTCAAGCCTCAAGTACAGTATGGGCGTTCTCTGAGAACAGACTCAGAATACACTGGTTAGAAAGCCTGGATAGTGCCGCCATTACCAAGACCCACTGCCAATGACTATTTGTAGATATTTACATTATTGGTAGCTAAATAAATAAAAAAGAACTGTCACATAACTACATAGTGTTTCATAAGATAATATTAGATGTCACAATACAGTAGTCTGGAAATGAACTTGGCAGGCTGTATGATTTCATGAGTTAAAGGGGTTATCCAGTGAAAACCTTTTTATCTTTTTCTTTCAAATTAACTGTTTTCAGAAAGTTATATAGTTTTGTAATTTACTTCTATTTAAAAAATCTCAAGTCTTCCAGTAATTATCAGCTGCTTTATGTCCTGCAGGAAGTGGTGTTTTCTTTTCAGTCTGACACAGTGCTCTCTGCTGCCACCTCTGTCCATGTCCGGAACTGTCCAGAGTAGGAGAGGATTTCTATAGGTATTTGCTACTGATCTGGACAGTTGCTGTCATGGACAGAGATGACAGCAGAGAGCACTGTGTCAGACTGAAAAGAAAACATTTCCTGCAGGATATACAGCAGCTGATAAGTACTGGAAGACTGGAGATTTTTAAGTAGAAGTTCATTACAAATCTATAAAACTTTCTGAAACCAGTTGATTTTGAGGAAAAAGATTTCCTGCTGGACAACCCCTTTAATTGCAACATGTGTCATCTGAAAAAAAACTACTGTTTAAAGGGGTATTCTGGCAAAAACAAACATACAACAACAAAAAAGCACAGTGTGATGTGAATCATGGTATTTATATGTTGCTGTGAGCAGAGGATGTGAACAAGCAACAGTTGAGTCTTTTTTAATGACAAAAAGACCTAAAAGTTAAGTTGAAACATCGCTTGTTCTTATTGGATCAGCGATTGTATCCTAGTTTTCAGCCAGGAGTGCTGCACTCTTTGGAGTGGATTTAAGTATTTGGTGGAACCTGGTTCAGCCCCTGAAATTTGCACCCGGAATTTAAGTGTTTGACTTTGACAGCGCAGCTCTGACCACTGAAATTGAGATTGCTTCCTTTCTATATGTCGGCCATCTTATGGACAGACTCACCACAGAGCAGGACAGCACAGCCTGGAGGAGGGGAGTCTGATATTAGCTCTATGAGGTACACAAGGAGCTGCTGTCAGTATATACAGTGAGTACACTTACTAATACTGTACACTGAACTATTTCACTATAAAGTAGTCAACCCCTTTAATTCTCATTAATTCAGTAATATCAAATACATAAATCTTGAATGGCTGCAGTGCTATCCGTGTACTCACAAATTCATACAGGTTTTAGAGCAACAGATCTCCCATCCCTGCACTGATGTGATGCTTTCCTGAATGTCCCCTGTCAGGATTACAGATGTATGATGGGCATTATCAGACAGTGATACAAGATGTTCTTGATGCCAATAGAAAAATGGAGCAGCGAGGAGCTGCTTTTATGCAGAATAATATTGTGCTGTTTTCACCTTGGTAAAGACAGATATATATATATATATATATATATATATATATATATATATATATATATATATATATATATATACAGTGTTGCCTTGGATTACGAGCATAATTCATTTTGGGACTGTGCTTGTAATCCAAATCCACTCTTAAACCAAATCAAATTTCCCCATAAGAAATCATAGAAATGAAGACAATTGGTTCCACACCCCAAAAATAATGATTTATTATTCTGAATAACATGTAAAACTAATGAAACAAACATTCAGAAACAGCAGAATATGTAAAATTATAAAATACTGTACTGCAGGGAGCATGAAGGAATGAGCAGGGCAGATGTGGGCACATACATGCTGCACACTCTGTTCGGGGAAAGAGGGGTTACAGCTATGGAGAGATTACCCTCCACAGTCCTGTCCCCTGATGCAAGCCCTAGCCTGAAGTGGATATGCTATGATTTGAAAGGTGAGGGAGACTTCCTGGGTTTAGATATATATATAGAACAACACTTTAGAGGATGCTACATTTTATTTTACCATTGTTAGGATATAAAACCTGAGCTGTGATTGGTTCCTGTAGGAAAAACTTTTGACACGTCCTTGATCAGTCATGGTCTGGGTGTTCAGATTCCTGCCATATACTATACGTAATGTGAGTTTCGGGCAGCTTGATAAAGCTGGGCCATTGTCCTTTGCTGACACTATACAATGTGTTTTGCACAATGGAAGGCTACTTCTGTGTGTTTGCCTACTGTCCTACCTTCTGGATAACTATTGGGAAAGTGACAGTGAGGCCAACAGGGCCATGCACCAATCTACATAGTACAAGCATCAGAGAGCCCTGATGGATGTTGATTTTAATGCAGATTCAAATCCACTTTGTCACGGGCTGAATACCAATGGAAACTTTTTCCAGGGACACCTATAGAAAACATTCAGTGCATCCAAAAGAATTCAAATTTCTTTTCAGGATTTTCAGCAGACTGCATATATACAGGAATAACACTTTAGGGGGTGCAAAATTTTGGTATTTAACATATTGTGACAATCTACCTCCTTGTGAGGGTTTTGTTTTGGGGAATGGTAAAGTGGTACTATGGCAGGTATTGTATTGCAATACTATAGCTTTCATTGTGAGGATCCCAGGGCCGTATTACCAGCGGCTGCTGTCCTAGGCACTAAACCTGAAGAGGCCCCATCCTCACTCACTAATTAGCATAAAGATTTTCTAGTTTCTGGACATCATATTGATATCTGTTCAGTCTTAGGCCACGTTCCAACATTTACTGTACGTCACCACATGCAGCAGATGCCAGACCCTCATGCGGTAACCAATAGGCGTATGGCCAATAATTCTGGTAACAGCACATGACTACTGAGGAAGAAATGGGAGAGTGGTTTTGGCCACATACATTTTTCTACATGTAGAAACATTGTCTGAATCACGTTTTTCATGGTTTTTAACAGCTTAAAACATAAACAAATTTCCACATAGAATCAATGATTAGAGCCGTCTGCATATTGTCTGAGGGAATTCTCACCACAGGATTGGTAGATTGGTAGGTAATAGCTCCAGGCGTCACATTTACCACCACCAGACCAGACCTGACCAATACCGCCATACTGTGACTGGATAACACCGCCATACCAGACCTCACCAATACCAACATACTGTGACTGGATAACACCGCCATATTAGACCTGATACCGCCATACTGTGACTGAACAACACCGCCACACCAGACCTGACCAATACCACCATACTCTGACTGGATAACACTGCCATAGCAGACCTGACCAATACCATCACACTGTGACTGGATAACACTGCCATACCAGACCTGACCAATACCACCATACTGTGACTGGATAACACCACCATACCAGACCTGACCAATAACACTATACTGTGACTGGATAACACCGCCATACTAGACCTGATACCACCATACTGTGACTGGATAACACCGCCATACTAGACCTGACCAATACCACCATACTGTGACTGGATAACACCGCCATACTAGACCTGATACCACCATACTGTGACTGGATAACACCGCCATACCAGACCTGTGTTAGGTCCTGGTTTTATGTTTTGCTGTGATTTTGGGCATTTCTGCCTCTTTGCAGAGTGGCCATCTTAGCTGCTCTCTGAGGCTATATTATTGTGTGCACCTGTGCCCCTCCCTGCCTGAATATCAGTTAGAACTTAGCTTCTGTCTGCCTCAAGCTTACAGACTCTCCTATTTGTACATGCTGCAGTCCTCTTATTTCAGTGTCCTGCTACTAGACCTGGACAGTAAAGGCGGTGGGTGCAGCTCACTATAATCTCCGGGGCCGAGGTCACAACTAGGCAGTGACTACCCTGATCACTAAATATCAAACAGAGAATAAAAGAAAGAAGCCTAGACCTCAAAGCTAGTGTAGGTATGCAGATGGGTAAAAATTGGTATGTGAAATGAAAATTTTAAAATACCAATTTTTACCCATCTGCATACCTACACTAGCTTTGAGGTCTAGGCTTCTTTCTTTTATTCTCTGCTACTAGACCTCCTGATTATACTCCTGCTGCACATGGGCAGGCCCGCTTCTGCCATGAGGCGGAATGAGCCTTCCGCCTCAGGCGGCAGATTTTGTGGTCCGGCAGGGGGGCCGCATTATGTCCCCCCTGCTGTCATTTTTGTTAAGTATCACTTAACAAAAATGACAGCGGGCGCTCACCTGTCCCATCACCCGCGCTCTCCACATCCCGTCAGGTCCCGCGACATCACCCTGCAGCTGTCACGGACCTCCAGGCTGTGGTGAGTGCCCGGGGTCAGTGGGGGACGCGCTGGGGTCATCAGGTCGCGCGGGTCTGCAGGGTGACGTCGCGGGACCTGACGGGATGTGGAGACAGCGGAGAGCGCGGGCCAGCTGCTGCGTGGGACGTGCGTGGGACGACGTCGGCCATCACTCGGGGCGGCCGCCTGAGGTTTGCCTGAGGCGGCAGAGACCCCAGAATTGGCCCTGCACATGGGATCACTCTGCTGTTTAAAGTGACTGTACCACCAGGCCCAGGCTGAAGCACTGGAGGCGGGCCGACCCACCCTGGAGGCGGGCCTGGTGGTACAGTCACTTTAAACTCCTCAGCAAGATTCCCCTAGTGCTACACATCCTGCCTGCTGACTGTCAGTGGCGCTGCCGATCTTCTATCCAGGATCCGCTCCTGCCGTGTGCCACCAACCGCTACAACCACTTACCACCTCCAGCTCTGTTGAACCACACTCTGCTCACCTGCCGGACATTATCCTGCGCCACTGTAACTAAACATGAGTCTGCATATACTTACTGTGACTGTTATCTGATGTGTTCACCCATACCAGCCATAGGCTTCCACAAAGTATCCACACAAAGTGTAACAACCTGACAAATACCACCATACTGTGACTGGATAACACCGCCACACCAGACCTGACCAATGCCACCATATCGTGACTAGATAACACTGCCATACCAGACCTGACCAATACCGTCATACTGTGTCTGGATAACACCACCACACTAGACCTAAACCAAAACCGCCATACTGTGACTGGGTAACACCGCCATACCAGACCTGACCAATACCACCATACATCCATCCCCCCCCCACTCCCGAAAAGACACTGGATTTACTGACAAGTTTGAACGGGAGGTGGGAGACCCCCTGCAAGGTGCTGCCCTAGGCACCAGACCATGAGTGCCTAGTGGAAAACCGAGCAAAAATACAAAATTTACCACAGCACTCCAAACAGTTCAAAAAATAGAACTAAAAAAACAAAAACAAAACAAATAATTGGATGAAGCAAAGTTACATGTTCCGTAGTCCAACAGAACAAAATGTCCATAGAAAAGAAAAAAGTAACAGCATCCAGGCGATTAAAGTGCAAAACGCAAAAAGTGCTTTATTACCTCATGGCACATACACAAATAGCGACGTTTGGACCTACATGGTGTTTTTCAAGCTCGGAACATCGCTATTTGTGTATGCGCCATGAGGTAATAAAGCACTTTTTGCTTTTTGCACTTTAATTGCCTGGATGCTGTTACTTTTTTCTTTTCTATGCCTAGTGGAAAATACGGCCCTGGAGGATCCCTGACGCTAGACTTATAGAGGATGTGTCTAAAAAGGAGTGTGCTGGGGTGGGTGGGTTAAAAAAGTAAGGGCCCTATCACACTGTGAGATTATCTGCTGAATCAGCTAGATTCGGGCAGATATTGGTTTGTGTAATAAAGAAAACAATCAGCCAAGGAGCCGATCATCGACTGATCTCCGTCTTTCCACATCATCGGCCGCTACGTGTAATAGTTGATACATGAGAGGGGTACTTGGTGTATAGAAAATAATAAATATGTATACTTACCTAAATAGTAAGCTATATTCATTTTCAACTATATGCTCAGACTTTATTTCTTTTTATCCTCCATCTTTCATCTCTCTCCATACACAGCATGCAGTTATCTCCTGATGCAGATGTTCGGCCTTTTCATGTGGATGTTCAGAAAAATTTTGTAAGTATTCAGCAGAATAAAATGTATATAGACGATCTGTACTGCGTGTCTCATATTTTATACAAGCAAAATCTTTTATTTTGGTGTCTTTCTGTGTACTTGTGGGAGTGTGCATCCTTGCAGAGTCCATTCCCACCCATCTCTAGGGAGGAAACAAGGAAGAAAAGGAAAGACCAAAAAATAAGGAATGAAGGAAGGCGGAGAGAGAAAACTATAACTGAATTAGGGAAAAGAGGGAATGAAGAGAGAACGAAAAGAACAAAGGAAATGAGGAAAGTAGGACAGAAGGAAAAGAAATTGAGTAAGGAACAAATCCAAGAAAAAAGTAAGGAAGAACAGGGAATGCACAGGAATGGAGTAAACAATGGAAGGAAGTAACTGAAGAAGGAAGCAGTTCCTTTGACTACTGTCCTCCCAATTACACACCAAATGTAAGTGAAAAATGAAAAAGAAGGAAAGGGTGACTTTAAGACTTAAGAAAATAGGAAAGAAAGAACAGACAGCAAAGGTCTTAGAACTAGTTGCTCACAAGACAGAGAAAAGACAAAGACAGTGGATCCTGAGCTGAACCCCATCCACTGTCCCTGACTACTTGCCGCGGTTTGCCCTAAACAGTAGCGAGCAACTAGGTGACAGTCCCTGGCCTTGATCGGTGTAACAAATACTGCAGACAAGATATACAAACACAATAAAGAGGAGTTGACAGTCTGGGTCACAACAAACGGGCAGCGCAATACAGAAATGGAATCCAAAAACAAGGTCCAGAGGCAAAAGGAATAGGTCAGGGCTGTCAGCAAACAAGAATGATCAAAGAACAAGGCAAGGTCAGAGTAGCGTGAAAATAGCAAAGACATAGAAGCAGGCAAGAGGCAAAGCTCAATGACCGGAATCCTAGTGTAGGCAGGCACACACTATATAGTGGACCAGAGGTCCGGTCCAGGAGCTGATTGGAATGGCCCCTCTGATCCTCAAAACAACACATGGGCAGCATAAATCAGGAAAAAGGAAAGAGAGGAAATACTTAAAAATGGAGTATACATGGAACTGAAGAAGTAACTGTCCTTTCAATTCTATATCAAATACTGCTAGAAGAATTGGCACTCAAATGTGTAACATTGGCCCAGATGCCTGACTGCCTGACACCTACACTGATTGGTTTATCACAGCTTGTGTTTTATTTTACCATCGTTAGGATATAAAACCTGAGCTGTGATTGGTTGTCGTAGGGAAAACTTTTGACATGTCCTTGATCAGTCATGGTGTTCCGATTCCTGCCAGATACATGACATATTGTGAGTTTCGGGCAGCTTGATAAATCTGGGCCATCGTCTTTTGCTGACACTATACAATATGTTTTGCACAATTGAAGGCTACTTCTGTGTGTTTCCGTGCTGGATAACTATTGGGAAAGTGACAGTGAGGCCAACAGGGCCATGCACCAATCTACATAGTACAAAGATCAGAGAGCCCTGATGGATGTTGATTTTAATGCAGATTAAAATCCACTTTGTCACGGGCTGAATACCAATGGAAAAATTTTCCCGAGCTGCCTATAGAAAACATTCAGTGCATCCAAATGACTTCAATTTCCCAGAATTGCGCCAATTTCCAGAAACGTATAGATTTCAAAAGACGTAAACTACCGTCCTCTAAGCCAATATAATCTCAGAGTAATTAGTATTTTACTAAAGGAATTCCTGTTGATAAAAGAGACACACATGTAGATCTATGCGTCGCATTGATTTCTCTGATTTGCATTTTTTCAATTTATTTCACTTGCTCAGAAGCAATTATGTTTATGTAATAGACGCTCACAGAAAACTATTTCTAATCAATGTTATTGTTTTATTCCTTCCACGACGCTTTATTGTAATGGTGGATAATGTAATAGAATTTATCTTTATGGCTTAACCATGTGCGGAGGAAACCATTAGTGTTAAAGGGGAAGGATCACAAATATAAACCATTGTTGTTTATACACTTTGTAGCAGTAGAGGCCTGTAGAAAGGTATAAAGGATTGAGCATACATGTCATGTTAGTGTGAATGTTACCTAATGAAGGTGTCCAGGCCTGCCATCTTAGTACTGTTAGTACCCACAGAAAAAAAAAAAAACACCTTAAAAGGGGTATTTCGATCAGACATAACTTTTCACATGTTGCTGCCCATGGTGAGACTAACAATTCCTTTTATACTGGTTATTATTTATATCTTCTTCCCCCCGTTCCGAGCTGCTGCTTTCTGCTGAAGACACAAAAAAACTGTGTATGAGCTGTTCTCTCTGTCTTTCCCTCCTCCTTTCTGAGATGGCTGATGTAAACAAGTCCCTATCTGCAACTTTGCAGTAACTTTGCCAAGCTGGGAGGGATAATTACAGTGAGTTCATAAGCAACTTGACCTCAGATTAACCCTCCCAGCATTACAAAGAAGCTTCAAAGTTGCAGAAAAAGCCTGCCAGGGACTGGTTTACATCAGCCATCTCAGAAGGGAGGGGGAGGAGGGGGAGACAGAGAGAAAAGCTCACACTGATTTTTGTGTCTTCAGCAGAAAGCAGCAGCTCAGAAGAGGGGAAGGAGACTGATTAGATAATAAGTATAGAAGGCATTGATAGTCTCACCATGGAGAGCAACACATGAAAATTTATGTTTGAGTGGAATACTTTTTAAAAGAGTAATCTGGAGGGAAAAAAATATTTAACTGCTGTCAGAATGTTATTTCTGTAATTTACTTCTATTTTTAAAAAAATCCCCAATTTCCCAGTACTTATCATCTGCTATACGCTATATGGTGTATTCTTTCAAAACTGACACAGTGCTCTCTGCTGCCCCCTCTGTCCATGTCAGGAACTGTCTGGAGCTGTAGCAAATCCCTTTAGAAAGCCTTTCCTGCTCTGGACAGTTCCTGACATGAACAGAGGTGGCAGCAGAGAGCACTATGTCAGACTGGAAAGAATACACCACTTCCTGCAGGACATACAGCAGCTGATAAGTATTGGAAGACTTGAGATTTTTTAAATAGAGGTAAATTACAAATCTGATCAAAGTGATACAAAGATACAAAGTTATCTAAAAGTCCCATCTATTCCAAAATGATATCAGTAGAAGCTAAAGCTCATCCTGCAATAAACAAACCCTCACACAGGTCCATCAACAGCAAAACAGACAATAGAAAAGAGAGCTAAACTGCTATTACCGAACATAGCCGAGCCATAATAGGGCAGAGCTAAAGAAAAAAACTCTAAGCAACTAGAGCTGAAGAAATAATAGACTAGATAAGTATTATCCATAAGTCCTGGCTACATGTGTATTATCTGTATATATTGATTTTAAAGCACTATATGGAACAAAGAATAGAAGACAATAGATAATCCAGCTTCAGCCCCTGTCTTGCCTTTGTTTTCATAGACAGAAATCTTTCTCAGTCTATTTGCTGAGGTTTTATTGGTGCTCTATTTTATTTCTATGGGCCTGACATATTACAGCTCTGGGGAGAGAACGCATTTATTCACATCACTCTGTGCCTCAGTGGATTCATTCCTTATCGCGGAGCATTTATATTTAGAGGTGGCAGGATTATACCAGTATAACTTTTACGGCTACGGATTGAAACTTTTGTATCTGAAATAAGTTTATATGAAATGGACATATGGATGGACATCCCGCTGCAAGCTTGTCAGCAGCCCGCCCCGTTAACCAGCTAGAGCATATACATCACCTGGTCCCTGCTCCGGCTTGCTTTGGGGCTCCCAGTGTCTTCACGTCACGCTCAGCCAATCAGTACGCTGCGGCGGGGCAGCGCACTGATTGGCTGAGCGGGACGTGCCGGGAACCCCCGAAGCAAGTCGGAGCGGGGACCAGGTGATGTATAGGCTCTAGCTGGTTAACGGGGCGGGCTGCTGACAAGCTTGCAGCGGGATGTCCATCCTGCTGCGAGTTTGTCTGCCCATAGAGTGTACAGGGCAGGGATCCGCATCGGGTCTTGTTGCGAATTTGCAGCGAGAAACCCACTGCAGATCCGTTACGTGTGAACCCACCCTAAAGGGTTAATGGACGAATTTCAGTGCGCTGGCTGGTTCCTGACCCCGGCTGGGCCGACATCCTGTGTCAAGGATGAGCAAAGCTAGTGGTGGATCATGGGATCCATATTGTCATTGTCCTCAAAAGCTCAGCTAAGATTTATTACCTACTGACTTACCTAATGGGTAATTTGAGGTGAGTGGGTGAAGACTAACTTGTCTTGGGAGTTATAGCCCGTTCAGCCAATCATTGGCTGAAATGGGACAGCACCATGGCCAGTGATTGGCTGTCTGGGCTGTCACTCCCAAGACAAGTTAATCTCAGAAGCAGCAAAACTGAAGTCAGCGAAGGACACCGCAGAGGCCATATTAGGACAATGGGGAAGAGCGGAGAGGTAAGTATAACATGTTTATTATGTTCACCGACAGAGCAGCAATAATATTTATTTGTATGGCGCCAACAGATTCTGAGTGTGGAATCTAAAAACTGCAGAGGTGACAGAAGCATGGGGTTCAGACTTGGAGAAGAGAGAAAGTTGGCGGGCATCTGCCTCCATGGACAGAACCAGGGGCACTGCTGAGGAGCAGGCAGGACTGTATGACGAACAGTAAGCTGCAACAGAAGAGCAGACAGGACGGTGAGTAGAGGAATGCATCCATATAACATCGGTATAAGGAACTATCCTGCCGGCTGCCAGAAGGGAAAGGAACCTTTGATCAGAGAACCATCAGAGTAGCTGCGCCACCACACCAAAAGGGACCATGGAGGCTACAAATGATGATTGATAGAATTGTTCCTGCAAAGGTTGAGCTAGGGCCTGGCTGATGCCAGGACCCCTGTCAGGGACAACAAAGTCAATATTTCATATATCCTTAGGTTTAAAAAAACAACAACCCCTCTCTGTAGTATCAGACTAGCTCACAAGATCCTCAGCAGGCCCAGGTTCTGACCCTATAATGGGCTCAAAGCTTTCTGAAGACATTTTAGGCCGTAATCACAACATAATAATGATTGACAGTGGATCAAGCCCCCCAGCAACCAAGCCTGTTAATCCCATCAGATCTTTGTTCTACCTCCGATCCCCAGAAATCTATCCAATGATTCTACGGTATCATTTGTGACCTACACCAAAAGTCACAGCGGCCGAAATCTATCTCAGTAATGGCCGACAGGATGACAGGTCTGGAAACAGAAGGTGCGGTGGAGGTGCCATAATTCACAGCTAGCCTGTGCGTAGGGTCAGAGGGATAGAAGGCATCAGAGGATTAATGCATCCGCCGGGATTAGGTAGCTGTTGAATTTCTTGTTAATGGGCGCCGAGTCGATTTGTCGGCGCACTCCTCCTCCGTCTTCAGATCCTATTGTAGAATTGCACAATATTAATTAAGATACTTAACATATAAACACAAAGGGCTCGGCAGTGAAAGAGATGTTAGGGGCCTTTTTTCTGAACTATAAATACAATCTCACGTTATCACTTATTGATGGATTGAAAGTCTTGGGTTACAGTCCTTAACCACATGGCTAAGTCTGTCAGACTCACTGATGAAACAGCACTCCTGTATTATACACCAAGGTGGACAGTCAGTGTTCTCTGCCTAATTGAATGTGATACCGGGGACTCTTACATTACCTGTAGTTACTCCTGCCAGCTGCGCTACATCTTATAAACATTTTGGAGTGGCTTGTGGCTTATGTAGGTGAAGGGATCGATAAAATGTCATCAATTCTACAAATTTTTGTCGATGCATAAAAGAGAGTTGGTTTCTTATATAAAAACTATATAAATGGGACCAGTCACCAGGTCCGCTAGTCATGTCACAGGTAGGTAGGGATAGTGCGTCCCTGCTCGCTCCCATAGTCCCATTCCTACCTACTCAAACAATTCATTATAGACAGGGACAGATGCAGACAGACAAGATACAATAGAGAGTAACCAGACTAGTCAAGGATCAAACCCTAGATAGCAGCGCAGTACAAAATCAGAGTAGTGAAAATAAGAAAAGCTCAAACCATGAAAGTATAAAATCAGAAGGCAGATATAAGGTCAATAGAAGTCAATCAGGGTACTAGGAAAGTTGAGTACAAGGTAGACCACAAGGTAGAACAAAATACCTTGTCTAGTCTGGAGGAAAGAAGGGAAAGGGGAGACATGATCGAACCCTTTAAGTATGTTAAAGGACTAAATAAGGTTCAGTAGGGAAGAGTTTTTAGGAGAAAAAACTAAACACAAGAACAAGAGGACACAGTGAGAGGTTAGTTGGGGGGAAAATATCTGAAGCAACGTGAGAAAATATTACTTTAGTGAAAGAGTAGTAGTTGCTTGGAACAACCACCAAGCAGATGTGGTTGGTGAATCTACAGTAAGTGAATGTAATCCTGCCTGGGATAAACATATATCTATCCTTAGATAAAATGAAGGAAAATACTAAAAGGGCAGACTAGATGGACCCAGCGGTCTTTTTCTGCCAACAATTTTCTATGTTTCTATGGGATTTATCAAAATAGTTTTAAAAAGAAAGTGGTCCATATTATGCCTTTAGAGATTTAGATATTTTTCTGCAGTTTTACAGAAACTGTCCAGAGCAGGAGAGGTTTTCTATGAGGATTTGCTGCTGTTCTGGACAGAGGTGGCAGCAGAGAGCACTGTGTCGGACTGAAAAGAATACACCACTTGCTGCAGGACATACAGCAGCTGATAAGTATGGGAAGACTTGAGATTTTTATATAGAAGTAGATTACAAATCTACATAACTTTCTGAAACCAGTTGATTTAAAAGAAAACGATTTTCACTGTAAGCCCTTTAAGCTGTGATTCTTCTTTTCCTTTTCTTTGTTAATCTCCAGAACAGATCCTGGAGAAAAAGAGGAGCCTTTGGTACGAATACACGACTTCTGCAGAAGTAAGGTGGGAGAGCAATGAGCTTCTAGTGGCCCCCCCATCTGATAGCAGAGTAATGTAGGCAGGGAGATGAAATTATACTTCACTAATCAAGTTACTAATGGATGGCTCGCTATAGGGATTGTCTACTAAAAACCATCCTTAATTCAGATAGCGGAGATGTAATCAAGAAAATACTGCGTTCTGACTTCATGCTTAGCTTTATTAGCTAATGCAGCTTTTATCTGATTTTAAGAATCAGCTCAGGTGTAATTAGATATATTAACTGTGTTGTGAGCGGGCACTACTTAAAGGGGAGCGCCGCCTTCACAAACTGCTTATGTTATTCCTCCAAAACGAAAAACAAACATCTTCCAGACAGTCTTACTTACAAATCTCCAGCTCCTGTGCACATCTGTGTATTTCCAGGATAGTAGTGGGAGACAGTTGGAATTAAAACTGAAGGATGGGACTACGCAGAGGTTTTTTTGTAGTCTGTTACCATGGAGACAAATAGGCCTGTATAGGAACTATGGGCAAAAACAATACAATTTTTACAAGTTTTAAGCTAGGTTCACACACAGTACAACAATAGCAAAATACGTCGGTAATTTTGAGTAAAAATAAATCAATGTGAGAACAGGTTGAAAAAGAGGTCATAAATAATAAACGTGTTCATTATTGTGATGTAATAAATTACGGCCATTATTCTATAGCGTGTTTGCATTGCTGGTCAATTGACCATTGACTTTAATGGAGCTTTTTTTTTTAACTACCTGCTAAACTAGTGATAGGTTAATGTCCTCTCAATTATATTCTTATTCTTTCATAGGAATTTTGGAATTATGGACATTTATCCATTGCCCACAGGATAGGAAATAAATGTATGAGGGCTGGGGGTTTAAATCCAGCATCTCGAGAATGGATCTCTCGGAAGAAATGGGAGAGCATATACTTCTTCTCCCTGCTCTCTCTCCTGATCGGAAAGGATCTGAACACTCAGACCTGGATTGATCAAAACTTTTAACGTGTCTCTATTACATGTCAAAAGTATTTTTTTACAACGACAGGTACACTTTAAGTAACAGCAAGAAAAGATACCAAATGCAGGAAGAGATGTCAGTTGTCTCAGTGAAGATAAATTCTCATTGGCCTGCAACCATGTACTGCTACAGCTTAGTGAACTTAGGGCCAGGGGCGTAACTACCACTGTAGCGGCAATAGCGGCTGCTACGGAGCCCAACGCATCGGGGGCCCAGTGGCCCACTCCTGCAATACAGTGGGCCCCCTGAGCTCTAATCATTTGTAGCACTCCTGGCAAATGAGTACAATTATGAAACTATGACTACACTTGTTTGGTTAGTGGTCAGTCGGGAAGGCTTGGGTCCGTTCAGCAGGTGATGCAGTTAGTGTCCTAAAAAACAACTTTTAAAATTGTGTCAAATTGGCATAGCCAAGAGTGTCTGTGCCCTAGGATTGTGATGCCCCTCCGTCCCTCCTCCCCGCCCTCCTCAACATTAAGAATGTCCCTAAAAGGATTTCTCCTAATCATCACTTGTCTGAACACTTCACATTTGCCTTAACAATCCAACAAACGTGCAGTGTTCAGACAAGTGAAAACTAGGAGAAATCCTGCCTGGGGTATTCCTAATGTTGAAGAGGGCGGGGAGGAGGGACGGAGGGGCGTCGCAGGCCTAGGGCATAGATACTCTAGGCTATGCCAATTTGACACAGGACTGAAAGTATAAAAGTTGTATTTCAGGACCTCAGGACAGATCATAGATTAAAAGCAGCTATGTGACGGTACAAGCGGTTGGGGGGTATATTTATATTCATTATTTCTAAGTAGATTTTATATAGATTAATTACTTTTATAGAATAATATGACAGAATCATACTGAAAGTCCTAACACATAAGATTAGCAGGGTAACACACATGCAGCTTCATCCACTATAACATGCTTATTACAGGGGTGAATAAACCAACAGAAAAGACTAGAGGTGTCTTATTCTAGTTAAATGTCCGTTCTGAGTGAATTACAATACGCCCAGTGTAACAGGCGTCACTGAATCACACGATTGTAATTAACACAAATGGTCCGGTGGCAGAAGAAGACAGTGAATCATTACAGTCCTCTAAGGTTTCTGCCATGTGAGATCCCCTCCAGGTTACACGTGTCCCTATTTATTTGTGCTGTCTTAATAAATTAGACATAACGGCCATAAAACAACTGTTAGGCCGCAGTCACATTTGGCAGGTTTGCAGATTTTGTTTTCTGCATTGTACAAAAACACAGTTTTAAGGAACAGGATTTGTAATCTTATTTATAAGTATATGGGGTACTGCGGGAAAAAAAACAGCTGGTGTCACAAAGTTATACAGATTTGTAAATTACTTCTATATACAAATTTCAAGTCTTCCAGTACTTATCAGCTGTTGTATGTCCTGCAGGAAGTAGTGTTTTCTTTCCAGTCTGACACAGTACTCTCTGTTGCCTCCTCTGTCCATGTCAGGAACTGTCCACAGGTTTTCTATGGGGATTTGTTACTGCTCTGATATGGACAGGGGTGGCAGCAGAGAGCACTGTGTCAGACTGTAAAGAATACACCACTTCCTGCAGGACATACAGCAGCTGATAAGTACTTGAAGGGTTTGAGTTTTTGTTTTTAAGTAGAAGTAATTTACAAATTTACAGGAATTCAATATGATCATCTGCATTTCCCCTTTAAATCTTTGGCTGCATTTTGTCTTCCACAGTTGTCAGAAAGTTGCAGCAGAGCTGTGCTGAGAGTTGACATGAATCGTGACGCTGACTGCTGAGGGAATTCATTCTCATCTTCTTAGTTTGTTTTATCCAGTTTGTCATTTTTACACGGCGAATACATAAAATATGTATCACAGGCCACCTACACAAACTCCTCATGTCGCTGCCACTCCGCTAACTGTGTAAATGTATTGTTCTCTATGGGAGGGATTGATCCTGTCAGCAGTGCTGTAGTGAAGGATAGCAGGGTAGCAGCAGATTTTCTTCCTTACTATTTTTGTTGTTTTTTTGTCATAATTTTATTTCTAAAATATTTTTCTCTAAAGTGAATAAAAAAAAAAAACATTGCATAGTGAATCCAGGAGACATTAAAGAGACATAGACATTGTATAGCGTAAGCCTCTCAGTGAATCCAGCAGGGCAGGGACGGGGCCTTATTTAGGACCAGTGTATGAGTATGGCGATCTTTGTAAATGTCGCGCAGGGATTCCTGATGAGCTTACCGCCATCAGTCAGCAGTTATCTCCTGGGGAACTTTTCAGCAATTTTTTTTTTACTTCTGTGCAGCACCCCCGCAGGTGAAATGTGGTATTACATGGAACCCAGTGGAAACATTGAAAAAGAGCTTTCGAGTCCTCCACTAAACCAGATAACCCTTAAAGGGGTTATCCAGCACTACAAAAACATGGCCACTTTCTTCCAGGATGTAGAGAAACGGTTTTATGATCTGGTACAAGGAGTCAAAGAGGCTTAATATACTGCAAGCTGGAATGCCTCCTCTCTCCCCCTCCCTGCTTGACTGACACCTGGAAGCAGGGTCAGGGTCTCAAGCAGGGTCAGGTATGTGAGTGGGGAGTAAGAAGGTGTTACAGCCTGGTGCACTTTAGGAACTCAGGAATTACTTTGTGTGCTATAGGATAAAAGCATTGTTTTATGTGATTAGCAAAGATTAGCAACGAATCGGCCGAGTTTCGGGTTCGTATGAACCTGAACTCTCGGCTTCTGATTCCCGCTGTCTGCAGCCTCCCTGCAGCGGGTGGATACAGCCTGAGGACCGCCTAGAAAACTGGGATACAGCCTATGGCAATGGCTGTATCCCAGTTTTCCAGGCGGTCCTCAAGGTTGTATCCACCCTCTCCATGGAGCGGGCAGACAGCGGGAATCAGAAGCCGAGAGTTTAGGTTCATATGAACCCAAAACTCGGCCGGTTCGCTCATCTCTAGTGATTAGATACATGTATGACTTCATTAACCCATTTTCTGCCCTTGACCATCAAGGATGCAGATAACTCCTCTACTGCCCTAAACCTCCAAAGATGGTTATTAACCTCCTTTCTACTCTAGATGACCAGATATGCTAACATTGACCTAGTGTAGACACTTCTTTGCCCTAGTCCACTTTTGATGAGGATAGGGCAGTCCTTTGTCCAAGAGCCCCATAGCAGCTGCACAGTCTGCCCCTAGAGATATGCTCTTATGTATAAAGAAAAACTGTACTTGCTGGCTCACTGATGTTTCCCAAGCCCCATAGAAGCTGCATGGTCTGCCCTTATAAATATGCCCTTATGTATGAACTGTACTTGCTGTCTCACTGATGTTTCCCAAGCCCCATAGCAGCTGCATGGTCTGCCCCTATAGATATGCCCTTATGTATGAATTGTACTTGCCGGCTCACTGATGTTACCCAAGCCCCATAGCAGCTGCATGGTCTGCCTCTATAGATATGCCCTTATGTATGAATTGTACTTGCCGGCTCACTGATGTTACCCAAGCCCCATAGCAGCTGCATGGTCTGCCTCTATAGATATGCCCTTATGTATGAATTGTACTTGCCGGCTCACTGATGTTACCCAAGCTTTTCCAGGAACAGATACAGCTAGTCAATGATTGAGTACAATTTTTAGCATCCTGACAGAAGGGGACAGCTCAGTGATTTATATTTACTGGGGAATGTTTAATTTCAGATGTCACAACTATTCAATCGAATATCTTTTTTCCCCATAGTATTAATAGCTGAAGCTTTGTGATAAATCATCAGTGTGTATAGCTTGGGGTGGTTATACTGTAATTTACCTGGTCAGTGACATGTTCTGTTTGGCTTCAATTATCCCCGCCCCCCATCCCCACCCCCAGAAAGTATATACTGGAACTTTTTTAAGATTCATAAAGCAAAGTGACTCATATGAAAAGAAGTTGTGGGCATGCTGTGTGTCATCTGCAGTAGTGAGCGTTCAGGACGGATAGTGAGAGAGTACGGAGAAGATGAGCTGTGTTAGGATTTTATTAGACGGCCGAACTTGAAGCTAATTGTTCGTGTGCGCTGATAAGAATGGTTATAACGATCATTTTCAAAAATTTGAAAATGCAAATGTTTACGCCAATGTACGCAACTGTGTAATTTACGCTTTGCATCTGATAATCTGTACGCATGTGCGCAGACCAAAACGTACGCTTCTACTTCGTTATTTGTTTGTGAATATTCAGGGAACACAAACACGAATCGATCACGATCATTTTTTTTTATGTTCGTGTCGGGATAAGAAACAAACATCAGGATGTTCGCTCATCACTAATCGCTATTAGCGATGCGCTGTCGGCAGCCGATGATTTTCGTGTCAGACCATTTGACACAATAAGCTGAAGATGGTTGTCTCCATTACACAGTGATAATCGGCTGAATTGGCCTGATTTGGCCGGAAGATTATCGCTCTTTGTCATAGGTCCCTTAGTCTTCCATTTGCGATGGTTTTATGCTATGGTATTTGCCCCCAGCAAAATAATGAAGCACCTCTTTCTAAATTTGACTCCCTATTTTAATGTTTTGAGGGTAAACTAACTCAACTAAATCAGGCAGCACGATCCTAGTTTAAACCTTCAGTAGCTTACTACATGGGCAGCAGGACAACAGTGTTCCAGCTCAGGCACAGTGATGCCATCACTACATTTCAGAAGGGTGGCAAGGAGTCAAAGGAGCTTGGGCAACTCTATAGAAACAGGTCAAAGCTATAAGTTGAATATGCGAAAGAACACTGCAGAGACACCATCACATGTCTTAACGTCAGTGACCAGACCTTCCTCCGGGAAGGAACAACCAAGCCAAGGAATGTCTCCAATCAAGGAAACCACTCAAACAAGATATCCATCCACAGAGAGCTGTTTCGGGTTATTTGCCCCTCATCAGTGTGAAGTAGGAATCTGGCTAGTGGGAGCAATGACTAGTAAGTGCATGCAAAAGAACGCTAGTTGACCTCAGGGAGATCAACCAAAACACCAAAACATAGCTGGAAGTGGTCACAATGGTCTGGGATGGAAAGAGAATAAAACCCATGAACTTGAGACAGGCAGGAGTAAAGAATGGAGGTCATGGGGATAGGGCCCTTTACCACTTGACCAAAGTATTCTTCAGAAACCTATTGTCTGAACTTTATTTCCATTTACTGTATCTCACCTTTCTTATCGCAAGATAAATGTTATACAGATTTGTAAATAATTTCTTTAAAAATACCTACTTATCAGCTGCTGTGTGCCTTGCAGAAAGTTTTTAGTCTGACACAGTGCTCTCTGCTGCCACCTCAGGTAACGGTTTGAAACAGTAGCAAATCCCCACAGAAAATCTCTCCTGTTCTGGACAGTTCCTGTACAGACGTACAGCAGCTGATAAGTACTGAAAGACTTGAGATTTTTAAATAGAAGTAATTTACAAACTTATATAACTTTCTGACACCAGTTGCTTTGATTTTTTTTTTTTCACCGGAGTACACCTTTATGGTAACAGGGTTGTTTGAAACCTTATATGACCTACGTACAACATTGGCTGTACTAGGGAAAGGGAGCTGATAGAAATATTTTCTGCTGTCAGGTATTTTCCTATAAAATTGACATGGCTTATAGTTTGGATCAATTGAACGAACTATAAGAAATATAGGGTCACAAGCCTGGAATAATGGTCCCTGAGTGTGTCGTAGTAAGATTGGATACAAGTTTGCTGGAAGAGATTATTTTAATCTCTCTTTAGGGACACTTATGGCTCCCTGAACAGCCCAGAAGCACGGAAGATTAACCGATTATCTGGAACAATAACTGGAATGCTTGCAGCAATCTTTGTTATTGCTTTTTAAAGTACAACACGTCACAAAGGAAACCCCTGTATACTTTTCGAAATTATTTCACTAATTCCTGCAATATCTTCTCCAGTAGCTAAAACAAGATGAGAGCAGAGGTTAGAGATGAGGGAATACACAGTATCCAGATTGTATTTCTTGTGTATGAGACATGATATATGCATTTAAAGGGTTTATAGCATTTTTTCAGTCTTTTTGGTAGGGGGATCATTCTGTAACTGTAGACTAGAGCTGCACTATCGTCCTTCATTGTGACAAATGTAAGTCAATGAGGTTGTGCAGTGACCTCATCTCTGAGGAGGGGAATATTGTCATTTATAAAACACAGTCTAAGGCCGAGTTTACACTACTTAAGACACCGGCCGTTCTGTAACACGGCCATGTCACAAAATGCCCGCTGTCTGTGAAGTTCATCCTAGCCGCTTCTGCAGTACCGGCCGGATGAACTTAATTTCTTTAGAATTGGGATGTGGGCGCATTCGTGTTCCCGCATTCCAATGCACCATGGCACACAATGTAAAGTGTGATCGGAGCGGCACTTTACATTGTCTGCACAGTCAGTTTTGTGCGGCCACTATTCAATGAATAGAGCGGCACAAAACTGACATGTCAGTTTTCCCTGCGGCCGCTTGGGTCCCGGCTGCATTGTTTACTAGTTGTATACACTCCAGCCGGGATTCCATTGACTTCAGCTCAATGTAAGTTTTCTAATTATCACGGCCTGTGTTGCAATTTACAACTTTCAAGAAGCTTCAGAAAACCATCAGTGTTTCCTGACTATAAAAATGGAGAAATAAAAAAAATAAGCTGTACTCGGCTGCCGCAGACTGCAGCGGTGCTCCTATCTGCTTGTGCACCGCAACTCTGTGTGTATGTGTGTGTGTGGGGAGGGGCTCTTATGGCCACAGGAAGCATTATGGCGTGGGTTGGAGGCATTCTCTGACTCGTCCTCACCCTAGTATCTTAACACTGCATAGTGGAAAGAAGTGTACCTTTTGAAGAAAAAGTCTCTGTGTCTCCCATGTGCGTCTATGCACTAGACTAGACTACACTGGACCGGAGGGGAGACCTGGCAAAGCCAGGGCCCAGTTGGGCTACAGCAGGGGCCATCTTGTCTTGCGTCCTCTCTCCACCAAGACTTGGGTGAGACTCACACACTACCCCACCTACACACACTACCCCACCTGACCCCTTTACACACACTACACCACCTGACCCTCCCTACGCACAGTATCCCACCTGACCCCCCCATACGCACACTATCCCACCTGACCCCCCCATGCACACTATCCCATCTGACTCCCCCATACGCACACTATCCCACCTGACCCCCCCCCCATGCACACTATCCCACTTGACCCCCCCCCCCCCTATGGACACAATCCCACCTGACCCCCCCTACGCACACAATCCCACCTGACCACCCGCGCACACAATCCTGAACACTATATGGGGCAAATCATACTGAAATACCATGACCACATTTCAGCACCACATAATGACTAACACCATCATACTGTATACAATACACTATATACAGACCATTTATACCCCCATACAGTGAGCATATTATAGCACAGATACTATACATCCAATGACTCACAAGTGACCTCTTCTCTGATTGGAGTCTTCCTCTTCTGTTGTCTTCCCCACTTGGCCTAGACTGTCATGATGACGTCTTATGGTCCCAAGCCATCTGGAGAGAATCTGTGGGACACACATCTTAGACTTTTAACTTTTATAATACTTCCTACCCACCTCTATACAAGTGACTAGTTACTCCCCCCCATATAGTAGCTAATGCCCCCCCAATCCCCCAATAGTGCCTCATATAGTATCCTATACCCCCCAATAGTGCCCCATACAGTATCCCATACCCCCCAATAGTGCCCCATACAGTAGCCAATCCCCCTATAGTGCCCCATACAGTAACCAATCCCCCATAGTGCCCAATACAGTAGCCAATCCCCAATAGTGCCCCATATAGTAGCCAATCCCCCCATAGTGCCCCTTATAGTAGCCAATCCCCCCAATAGTGCCCCATATAGTAATCAATCCCCCCATAGTGCCCCATATAGTAGCCAATCCCCCCATAGTGCCCCATATAGTAGCCAATCCCCCCCATAGTGCCCCATATAGTAGTAAATCCCCCATAGTGCCCCATATAGTAGCCAATACCCCCATAGTGCCCCATATAGTAGCCAATGCCCCATAGTGCCCCATATAGTAGCCAATCCCCCCATAGTGCCCCATATAGTAACCAATCCCCCCATAGTGCCCCTTATAGTAGCCAATCCCCAATAGTGCCCCATATAGTAGCCAATTCCCCCATAGTGCCCCTGATAGTAGCCAATCCCCCCAATAGTGCCCCATATAGTAGTCAATACCCCCATAGTGCCCCTTATAGTAGCCAATACCCCCAAAGTGCCCCATATAGTAGCCAATACCCCCATATAGCATCCAATCCAGCCCACTCCCCACTCTGCAGTGTCCTACTAGTGACACCAGCCCGGCCCCCGCACTTTCCCATCAGGAAAAAAACAAACAAAACTCACCAGTCACCCGTTCCCAGCAGCTCCTCCCCCGGCAGCACGCGGTCTCCTGTGATCTTCCGGCGCAGGCAGCATGGTACAGAGAGGCTGCTTACGTCTCATGCCCCTGCAGCCTCTATAATTCATGATAGAGGCTGCCTGACACATCCGGCACAAGCAGCGTCTCTGTACTATGCTGCCTGCGCCGGAAGATCACAGGAGACCGCGTGTTGTCGGGAGAGGAACTGCAGCCATATCGCTGCCCGTTCCCAAAGTGTCTGGCAGCGGGCGGCCTCCTTTTGACAGCGCGGCGGCGGCTGTGGCTGTCAAAATACTCACCAGCTGGGTGCCGTAATTCCAGCGGGGAGAGAGGCACAGGGGCGCTGCCGGGCGCCCGTGCAATGGCCCTGACCCTGGAGCATGACGTTGGTAAGCAAAAGATTCGGGGCAGTGAACTTCTTATCCGGGGCACTGGCCCCGAATCCTAATGCCTAGCGACGCCACTGAACATACAACAACCCCTTGTTCACTACAGCTGTGCTACACACAAGTTCATATACAGATAACAGTGACATCTTGTGGTAAAACTTAGGTACTACTTCATTACCACGTTTACTTGAAGTTCAGACTTTTGCAGGGGTGTAAAAACTAGTAACACCCGTGGTGTCACACCACACTTCCTCTCCTGGCCATTGTCACAAGTCACCCCCAAAACACCAGCGCCCACCAGCTGCACACAACACCTGCAACCAGCGCCACAGGCCACGGCATATTGGCATGCCACATGGCATATAAGAACAAATGACATCTCGACCCACATTAGAAAGGCATCACACAGCTATGCCTACCAGAAAACAAATGCCAAAACTTAAATTAGCTGGTTATATAGTGCAGCTTTATAGTCAGCGCTCATTCTAGTCCGTTTGTCTTCCTTTACATTTCTGATGCTGAATGATAGAAATAGGGAATCCCGTATAGAGATAAATAATGTATATGGAGCGAGGCCAGTGCTGTGCACACTGCCAACTACCCAGAGCAGCTAGCAGAGGAAGTGAGCAGGCGGTGTCTTCCCTATCGCTGGTCTAACATCTGCTTCATCACCAAGGACGTGTGCATCACCCAGATTTTATGTGTGATCATAAATGAGGGAAATCATTGATGCTTGCGCAAATGCGTGCAGCTCCGAAGGCTGTTCATCTTATTTAAAGGGGTTTTCCGAGAAATTGGCTAAAGAACGGAAATGCTATAAAATAAAATATGCATTACTCACATGATAAATCCCCCACAGCTATGGCACCGCTGCTACACTGCCCCCTTCTGGTCTGTGGTTACTTGGCTACAGGTGCCGGATGGATATTTGGTCCAGTAATCCATCACTTTTTGTACTGTATCATGGTTTGTCACCTTTTATTTCCAATTGCTTCTGATTAAATTTATTTATTTTTTTGCATATGTATACAATATACTGCAGTATGTTCTAATTGGACAACCCCAGCCACATGTCCCATTAAAGGGGTACTCCAGAGAGAAAAAAAAATCTAACTGACTATACAGATTCTATTAAAAATAAAATCCAGCCTTCCAGTACTTGTCAGCTGCTGTATGTCCTACAGGAAGTGGTGTTTTCTTTCCAGTCTGACACAGGGCTCTCTGTTGCCAACTGTGTCCATGTCAGAGACTGCCCAGAACAAGAGAATTTTTCTGTTTCAATATATTTTATTCGATTTTCAAGATATTTTTAAAAAGGTGAACAACATTTAGTACAAAAAGGATAGAAAGCTGCAAAGTATTACAAATAACAGGAGAGTTTTTCTATGGTGATTTACTACTGCTCTGAACAGTTCCTGACATGGACAGAGGTGGCAGCAGAGAGCACTGTGTCAGACTGGGAAGAATACACAATTTCCTGCAGGACATACAGCAGCTGATAAGTGTGGGAATGCGTGAGTTTTATTTAAAGAATAAATGTATAAATCTGTATAACTAAAAATAATAATTATGTTTTTTTCCAGAATACCCCATTAAATGTATATAGCCATTTCTTTATGCAGAGAACCACTTTAAGGAGACCCTCCTCTAGGTCTAGCTAGGTCTTGAGAGAAAACACATTTAGATCATCAAGACATGGGAGGAAAGGAAAGTTATGCTTGCACATTTGCGGAATTGCTCCAGGGCACATTGGTGAGTGTGTATAGGAGCCAGGGCCCAAGCTGACTGCTGTAGGGAGCGTTCTAGCTTGCGTCCTTTCTCTACAGAATCTTAGGCAAAAAGACCTCACACTTCCTCTACCCATGTGACTTCCTTCCTACAGCAGGTGTAAACTATGCTGTGAGTGGGTGAGGAGTGCGTGCAAAGAAGTAAAGAGAAAGATGCTAAGATAGAAAAGGAAACAACTCTCATTGGGTTACAGATCCATGTGATACATAAACAAAACAGCAACCCTTTAGCTTCTACAGCTGTGCAATATCTGAATATACATACTAGTGACAACGACATCTAGTGGCGAAACTCTGGTACTACTACATCACCACTTACACTTAAAAGTACAGGCTTTTGCGAGGGTGTAAGCAATAGCAACCAGGGCTGTGGAGTCGGTAAGCCGCAGCTCCGACTCCAACTCCGACTCCTGAATTTTATCAGGACCGACTCTGACTCCCGACTCCGACTCCTGCTCCTTCATAAATGGCCAGTCATATACCAGGGGAGTTATTTATCACACTGGCTCAGCAGCTTCTCCCTAATGTCCTACATGATCCTGGGGAGAATTCTGAGGGAATAAGGAAACATATAAAGCAGCTTCTCCTGTGTGTGCAGTGGATGCAACCAGTCTCCAGCCTCCATGTCCTGAACAACTCAGAACTAGACTAGATGGAGCAGATGGTCTTTTCCTGCTGACAATCTTCTATGTTTCTAACTAAATATTCACCATACTTAAACACTGCTAACACTGCCAGATCCCTGTGATATAGAGGTCAGCCATAGTGATATAGAGAGGGGTCACACATAGTGATATAGAGGTCACACAGTGATATAGAGGTCACACAGTGATATAGAAGATCACTTTGGGGGCACGTACACACACACACACACACACAGCCTGCTGCAGCCATAGCATACACACGCCCACACAGCCTGCTGCAGCCATAGCACACACTCACACAGCCTGCTGCAGCCATAGTGTGTGCACACACACACACACAGCCTGCTGCAGCCATAGCACACATACACACAGCCTGCTGCAGCCATAGCACACACACACACAGCCTACTGCAGCCATAGCACACACACACACACACAGCTGCAGCCATTGAACACTGAAGAAAAACACACAATCTTCTCCCAGAGAGAAAACACCACACTGAGGACAGAGGTTACAGCTACACTACTTATGTCTTCTCCTCCTCCTCTATATTACACAGGATATCTTCATATTACACTGCTGCTCATATACAGTCATCCAGCATCCAGGAAGAGAACAGCACAGATCTCCCCCCACACAATGGACTCTTCCAGCTCAGAAACAAACTGACAAATAGTGACTGACAACTATTCCCCGACCACCCTTATGTAATAGGGCCAGTGTTCTATTACTGATATATTCCCCGACCACCCTTATGTAATAGTGTCCTATTATAATGTTGCTCATAATATACACTCACCGGCCACTTTATTGGGTACACCATGCTAGTAACGGGTTGGACCCCCTTTTGCCTTCAGAACTGCCTCAATTCTTCGTGGCATAGATACAACAAGGTGCTGGAAGCATTCCTCAGAGATTTTGGTCCATATTGACATGATGGCATCACACAGATGCCGCAGATTTGTCGGCTGCACATCCATGATGCGAATCTCCCGTTCCACCACATCCCAAAGATGCTCTATTGGATTGAGATCTGGTGACTGTGGAGGCCATTTGAGTACAGTGAACTCATTGTCATGTTCAAGCAGAAATCGAGACTCATCAGACCAGGCAACGTTTTTCCAATCTTCTACTGTCCAATTTCGATGAGCTTGTGCAAATTGTAGCCTCAGTTTCCTGTTCTTAGCTGAAAGGAGTGGCACCCAGTGTGGTCTTCTGCTGCTGTAGCCCATCTGCCTCAAAGTTGGACATACTGTGCGTTCAGAGATGCTCTTCTGCCTACCTTGGTTGTAATGGTTGGCTATTTGAGTCACTGTTGCCTTTCTATCAGCTCGAACCAGTCTGCCCATTCTCCTCTGACCTCTGGCATCAACAAGGCATTTCCGCCCACAGAACTGCCACTCACTGGATGTTTTTTCTTTTTCGGACCATTCTCTGTACTCAGACGAGCCCTTCTGGCACCAACAACCATGCCACGTTCAAAGGCACTCAAATCACCTTTCTTCCCCATACTGATGCTCGGTTTGAACTGCAGGAGATTGTCTTGACCATGTCTACATGCCTAAATGCACTGAGTTGCCGCCATGTGATTGGCTGATTAGAAATGAAATGGTAACGTGCAGTTGGATAGGTGTACCTAATAAAGTGGCCGGTGAGTGTATATTCATGAGCAAAACTTGTAAAATTCAATTCTACATTTTTTAAAGATTTTTTTAAAGCTGGAGTCGGAGTTGGTACATTTTTTTTCCAACTCCAACTCCGACTCCAGCCAAAGCTATCTCCGACTCCAACTCCGACTCCAGCCAAAACTAGCTCCGACTCCACGACTCCAACTCCACAGCCCTGATAGCAACACCCGTGGTGGGACACCACAGGTGAAGCCACTGATACACAGGAGAATAGAGACATCAACTACTACAGAGTTTGTTCCAGAAAGCTTTGCCATACAGTTGGACTGTTCCCGAAAAGGCTAAAACCTGTAGCTGATACCTGCACCTTCCACCATGATGTATAGCGGCAGACGTGCAGAAGATAGTGATAGTCTTAGTACATACAGTGGAAAATCATACATACTTAGTGTAACTATAAGCCAATGAGCTTCGGCTGACTGCCTGGAGACATGATTGTAAAGCCGCCAGGACAATGCTGCACGTGACTCCGCTCATCGGCACTCACCAGGTTGTTGTTATTGTTGTTGTTGTTATTGTTGTCGTCTCGGCAGAAGAAATACTGTCCTCAGCTTAAAGTCCAAGTCACGTTGAGCTCAGAGCCAGATGGGATTTCTTGTGCTATGTAAATGAGTGTGTTTAAGCAACATGATATTGTTCCTACTATTTCAGCCATCTTCTGGTTTAATTACAAATGAGTCTGATACTTGATATTTTCGGCTCTGGAATCAGGTACCTGTCAGATTGTGGCTATTGTAGCACATAAAACTCATCTAACGCCACCCGACCTATTTATTTTCTATATATCAGCTGTAATCCATTGCTTGATCAGAAGACATAGGGCAGGGTATATGGAACCCTCCAATGGAGATGCAAACCTAAACCTGGAATTGGGCCCCTATGCCTATAATCGGTTATACGACTCCATACCCCGTGTCATTTATAACACCTATGGCACATCAAAATTACTAAGGCTTTTTACCTGTTTTCCAATATTGTTAGAGAATTTTTTTTTCAAAAGTTCACTTCGACGGATTCACCGAGCTTTAAAGCAAAGTGTAGGTTCATATGAAGCAAACCTTAAAGTGTCACTGTTGTTTAATTATTATTATTTTTTTTTTGCAGAAATCAATAGTACAGGCAATTTTAAGAAACTTTGTAATTAGGTTTATTAGCCGAAAAATGCATTTTTATCACGAAAAAGCAGTTTGAAGCTCTCCCCCCTGTCTTCATCATTGTGTATGGAGAGGGGAGGGGTGGAGGGAGATGAGGCACCAAAACAGGACAACAAAGAGTTAATTTACAGCTACATCACCGGCTATCTTCTCTGACAGTCAGCACTGACCTCTCTGACCTCTTAATACCACTTTCATGCAGCTCCTGGCTGTGTAATCCTTTGTTCTCTGCTCTCTGCTGCCAACTAGTCTCCCTCCTCCCTCCTCCCTCTCTCCTCTCCATAAAACAGACAGGGGCATATCTGATGCAACAAGTCACAATTTCCTGATATTTTGCAGTGAATGGAAAAGATGAACGAGGGAGGGGGGGGGACCTGGGAAAAGGCTTTTTAAATGCAGATAATAGCATATTTGCCTAATAAACCCAATTACAATGTTTTTTAAAATCGCCTGTACTATTGATTTCTGCAAAAAAAAAAAAACGACATTTACTCTTTAAAGTGTAAAAGGGTAACTGTCATTTAAATGTCACTTTTCAGAAATCAATAAATATCAATAGTACAAGCAATTTTAAGAAACTTTGTATTAGGTTTTAAACAAAAGAGTTCCCTTCTGTACTCCAAAAGCTGTTTTGTTTTTGTTAGGGTTGTCCGGGGCTTCCTACACTCCAAGCTGAAGGTCTACTCAAGCACCTGTAGCAAGGAAAAATGGCTAGTCAAGAGAGATTCCCTTACTTCATAGCACAACACATACTTCTCTCTGCTATGCCATGACATTGCACTGGACTTGACAGGCTTGTACTGTACTATTGGGGAGGAAAGGGTTACTGATGCGCTGTTTTTTACAAGGTACTATGCAAGCCAAAATGAGAGAAACAGCAGTAGCAGTTGCACAGAAAAAAAAAAGTTGCTGCTGCTGACTGGCTAAGCAGACAGGTCATACCCCCAAGTGGTCTTCTCATAATCTAGAAGAGAGAAGATGGGGGAGATAGGGGGAGGCAGATGAAGTTGACCAGGAGCTGTGGGGGAGCAGTGGTGTATTAGGACTAGGTAAGATTTATTTATTTTTTTGCTCTTCTGCAAAGGACCCCTTACAATATAAATTTAAAGACAAAGATGACATGGAACAAGTGTGGATTTTGCTCAGTGGAAACAGCAAACTACTCAAGGAGGCAAAGTAATCCCCCCCAACACCACCCCCATCTATTGTCCATTTCAGAACCCAAAGAAACCACTTAGGTGTGCTCATCCCGAGTAATGTTACTGGTTTACATAATTAATAGAGATCCACAGTGAGACACATTAATGGAGAGATGATCCGTGCTATATATATATATAGTGTATAGCAAACATACTTGCACTAATATGACATGGCATGTACCATACAACACAATCATTGGGCTATATGAAGCGCTGCTGCTCGGTTGCTGGGGGAATAGGCAGCACTTACATAATAACTGCTCAGAACTGTTACTAATTGTGACGCATGAAACGCCGGCTCATTCTATAGACTCTTCTGCCATCTGCTGGAATTTACCTGAAAAAGCAGCCAACTGTTCTAAAAGGGGAAAGCTATTTTTCTATTCCATTTAATAATATTATGATGACTATGTATAACTATAACTAAGGTTACATTTTAATATTTCATATATTTTATTTTAAAAAAAGTTTGACTGAAGTTTGTGTGTGTGTGTGTATATATACCTGGACACAGGTGGCAGCAGAGAGCACTATGTCAGACTGGAAAGGAAACACCACTTCCTGCAGGACATACAGGAGCTGATAAGTACTGGAAATCTTAGGCTTTTTAAATAGAACTAAGTTACAAATTTGTATAACTTTCTGACATCACTTAATTTAAAGGGGGAAAAAAATCACCGGAGTCCCTCTTTAAGTATGAGAAACCCTATTTTAGTATGCAAATTAACTGTATAATTAAAAGGATTGTCTCTGGACTTGAAAAAAAATTATATGGGTGGGCTAAGATATATAATATAGTACAAACAACACTGGTTCGAATTCTGTAATTCCTACTATTATTACTACTCACTTGTAATCCTCAGCTGTAAGCCTGCACTGTGTTGACCCTTCATTGTATCTTTCTTCCTCCCTCTTATCTTTATAGAGGTCTTAAATCTAATTAGCTAAATGGTGCCCAATGGCATACAGTAGATATCTGTGCTGATGTCTGGGGAATCATGGGAATACTGCGTTGCCATTGGTTAAGTCTATTCTGCCGTACACTCATTGGTGGATCAGACAGTGGATTAGCAGGAGGATTTGATTTGAACTTCAGTCCTGTTCCAGCCTTTACGCATTAAAGATCAGCGCCTGCCCTCTTTGCCCAATTTATTGATTTTAGAATCATTGTCATGATTTTTTTTTTTTATTAGAGGGGTAGTCACCAGCCCATGCTGGGCGAGGAGCTGTGGTGTTATATACTTAGCGAGATATTAGCGTTAAATGTATCTTTACAGTGTTCAATTATATACGTAACTCTAAACAAGAAATACACAGCCTTATTTTATCCACAATATGCAGTATGTGGTCACTTATTATTTACAGTGTTTATTGGTATGTTTTGGTGGTGGGGTGATGGATATGATATGGGACTGCTAAGCCCGGGAATGTAAGGGAGATAAACTCTCTATCACGTGGTGTCCTACCACGGGTATTGCAGTTCTATGCACCCTTTGCAAAAGTCTGTACTTACTGTACTTGTTTGGTGATAAAAGTAGTAATAAAGTTTTGCCACTAGATGTTGCTCTATAAGTTATATGTATTTGGAAGCTGCACAGCTGAAGGATGTAAAGGGTTATTATTTCTTTATGTGTCACATGAATCTGCAGACCAGTAGAATCTGTTCTTTTTTTCTCAGCTCTCTCTTTACTTCTTCTATTGCACTCTTCACCCACTCACAGCGCACCTAAGATGCTGGGAGATAGGAAGTCACGTGGGAGACAGGAAGAGTATGTCAGTCTTAGCTAGAACCTCGTATGGGTAGGAAGCAAGACAGTACCCCTCTAACACGTTCTTCTTCGGTGATGCAACACAACACTATGCAGTGCTAAACCACTCTTAGGCTATGTTCATACAACGTATGTTTTTGTAAAAGTACGGCTGTTGTTGAAATTGGCAACAACGGCCGTACTTTGTGCGAGAACATATGTTGCCTTGCTTTGTATGGGATCCCGGCTGGAGCGTATACACATAGTATACTCTCCGTCCGGGATCCCCAGTGGCTCCGCAAAGAGCTGACATGTCAGTTTCCTACGCCCGCTATTTAGTCAATAGCGGCCATAGAAAACCATGTCAGTGCACACTATTGAGTGAGTGGCTGCACGCTCAATGGTGCGGAGTGGAGAGTTATGATGTGGGCGAGCACGGAAGCGCCCGCATCAGAACCCTGCGGCAGGAAAGATTATCCGCCTAGTACTGCAGTACCGGTCGTCACGGAACGGCCGGTCTCTTACGCCATGTGAACATGGCCTTAAGAGAGGACAAGTCAGAGACAACTTCAAGCCACGGCGTGGACAAGGAGAGTAACAGATCAGGACAGTATCCACAGACAGCAGTAAGCTAGGAACTGATCCGGATAGAGCAAAGTTGCGATAAGCCTAGGAACTCTATCTCGCAGCGCGGGTGTCAGCAGGGAACCCTCAGCATTCCACTCATCCCAGGTAACAAGGTCTGGGGCCTGTGTAATCTTCTAGGAAGTTTCAGCCGAGTCTAGTGGGCATAAGGTGGTGTGAAGACTATTTAAGTTCAATACACAGGCACAGGTGTTCTTCTTCTAAGTCTTCTACCTCATCCTCCAACATTCTGGCAGAGCACAGTCCTATGCAGTGTCCCAGAACATGCAGACTACTACTCCTATTATGGCCATTTCTCTTGCTGTGTCAATGCCTGTTCTGGTAAGTGTTTGCACTGCAACTGCTGCTGGTTTTCCCCTAGTATTCTCTAGTAATGTGCATTCTCATGTGTATTCTCATGTATTCCTGTGTATTATTACAGTGTACAGTGGTATGCAAGGCTGTTGATCACGTGACCTGTAACCATGGTTCCTCCAATGGCCGACTAGCTCTGGCCAGGAGCAACCATGTGACCTCCCACTTCCTCCTAACAAGTTAGTCTTCCCCTTGCTGCTGAGCAAGGAGGTTGTGTGTGTCGTCCCTCTCCTGCCTCAGAGGAGTTGTGGATCGAGTCTGCTGCTGTATTCAAGTCTTCGGCTGTATCTGCCTGCTCAAGTGTCCGGAGTCTTCTCTCTCATCTGGGTGTCATTCCGTTATCTCTCCTCATCGCTACAAGGATTCACAGCAAGTATTATTCTCAAGCTAATCCACCCAGCAACGCTATTTCTCTCATACTCCTACTCCCATCATCCGGCACGTATTCTCACAGCCTATGCAGCACCACTCCTGCTTTATTTGTCAAAGCCTGCTATATACCCGGTTGCATCCAGACAGAACTGTTGCTACTAGTTACCTCATCTATAATAAAACCGCTGTTACTGAACCCTGGCATTGGTGTCCACTAACTGGTGCCCTGACTAGGTGCAGCGAAGAATCGCATGCCCATCATCACCCGCAGATTCCACAGACCGGCCCTACAGCTGTGCTGCCCTCAGACCTATACCGTGACAAGTATAACCCCTGCAGCTGCCCCGGTCATTGCCCACTCATAACACCAGCACTGCGGAAGTGGCCCCCAGGGGCCAGGGCATCGCATTTTTGGCGTCACGAACAGGATCCGTACACCCCGCGGTGTTCATATTTGCTACCCCTCATCATGTCCACCGGCCATCACAGTGACTCTGACGGGTCCGGCAGTCCGCCAAATGGCCCAGGCGCCACCCGCAGCTCCCGTTGCTATGGCTACCGCAGCGGTTCCGTTCTTCATTGGGCCCAACAACCTTCCCTGTTATAAAGGAGAACCCCACACGTTGGCTGATTTCAAGGAAAAAATTTCCCGCACCCTTGAACTTGTCTCACTCTCTCCCACTCAGCAGGTGCAGTTGCTGCTAGGACAACTGGAGGGTCCCGCTGCAGAGGAGGTGCGGTCATGGCCAGCTACGGAGAAAGCTAATGTACAACAGATCCTGGCCCGGCTGAGTAAAGAATTTGAGGTACAGTCACCCACGGAGGTCCGCCTTAAGTTTTATGATCGACGACAAAGGCCAGGTGAGACCCTCAGAGACTATGCACTAGCACTCCAATCTGCCTACCGGGCCCTGAGACAGGTTGATACCATAGACCCCTCGGCTGTGGAGAGTATGATCACTGACCGCTTCATAGAGGGGGTGGACTCTAGACTCATCCAGAGCCAATTGTGTATGCTAGCTGCCCAAAACCCTACAATGCCTTTCCTGGACTTCAAGACTCTGGCTCTAAGGGTGGTTGGCATTGACAATCCCTGTGCCGGCTGTACTCCAGGTTCAGATTGCCCGGACCCGGTGGGATCTATACCCTCACCTCCAGTGCCCACTATGGTTCCGCCGGTTTCCGCTATACAAGCTGCCCAACAGTCTATCCCGGCTAGCTCACCAGCGATCCCTGCTCTCCTTACGCAAGTGGTTGACTCTCTCTGCCAAGCCCTAAGGGGGCTACAAGGGGCCTATCCAACACCTCCACCACCACAGGACCCCTGCCCTGAGTATGCAGTTCCCGATCGGCCTCCTCCACAGAGACTTAGAGCCCCTGAGCGCCCCTATTGCCGCCACTGTAGGCGACATGGACACTACCGCTCCCAATGCTATCAGTTAAACGGGCTACCCCTGGGTCCGAGGGCCAACACCCAGGAGGTCGAGATTCAGGCCCGCAGGAAGCACAGTGGTTCTCAAGGTTCCTCTCACAATGCCCGCATGTGACTCTCTGGGTGGACGGAGTCCCCCTGGAGGCTCTGGTAGATACAGGTTCCCAGGTTACCACTATCCCGAGGCATGTGTTTGAAGAACATTGGGATCTGAGAACCCTAGGTCCAGTTGAGAAATACCGTCTGAAACTTATTGCTAGTAATGGTCGTCCTATTGTGCAACTAGGTTACTGGGAACCCACTGTCTGCATAGGGAAGCAAGAGCTAGCACGTCAGGGTATCATTGTTACTGAGGCTCAGGGAGATAGTGGGACCGTGGTATTAGGCATGAATATTATCCGTCATGTATTCACTGAAGTGTTGGATGCCTTGAATGCCTCTATGTCTTGTGCTTCTCCTCAGTACAGGCAAGCCGTCCAGAAGACCATTAAAGTGCTCACCGCTCAGCGGAAGTTTGCCAATCCTCGAGGAGAAATCTGTCGTGTCCGCACTAGAGATGCTCGTCCGATCACCATCCCAGCTAACAGTGAGTTCCTCATCTGGTGCAGGGTCCGTCCGGGCCTTAACAATGCTGACTATGTGGCCCTTCTGGATGCTATTGAAATTGAGGGGCAACCTCTTGTCAGGGCTGCTAGAAGTCTGGTGACCATCTCCAATGGTCAGGTCCCTGTCCGTCTGGTGAACCTTGGAGACTCCCCAGCTGACCTACCCAAGTTCACCACCGTGGCCATGCTATACCAACTCGATCCTGAGGACATCGTCTGTGAGGAGACCATTGCCTATCAGAGATCCATCCGTGGCACTCAAAGGGACTCAAACAGGGCTCTCGCCCCTTGGTGGGACGAGCTCCATATTGGCGATGCCAATACCCCACTTGAATACCTCCACGGCATCCTCAAGGTGGCCAAAAGGTATCACGAGGCCTTCAGCAAACACTCCCTCGATTTCGGAAAGACCAATCTGGTCCAGCATCGGATCAACACTGGGGACCATTTGCCTATCAAAGAGAAACATCGGCCAATCCCCCCTGCCAGCTATCAGCAGGTCAAGAAACTGCTCAAGGAGATGAAAGACTCTAACGTTATCCAAGAAAGTCAGAGTCCGTGGGCTGCCCCTATTGTCCTTGTGAAAAAGAAAGACGGTAACATCCGGTTCTGCGTGGATTATAGGAAGATAAACACAATCACCCACAAGGATGCCTATCCTTTGCCTCGGATCGAAGAGTCTATTGCTGCTTTGGGGTCAGCCGCCTACTTCTCCACCTTGGACCTCACCAGTGGGTACTGGCAGGTGCCCATGGCACCCGAAGACCGTGAGAAGACGGCCTTCACCACCCCCATGGGGCTCTTTGAATTCACCAGCATGCCCTTCGGTCTGTGCAACGCCCCCGCTACCTTCCAGCGGTTGATGGAAAGGTGTCTTGGCCATCTCAACTTTCAGAGTGTCCTGCTATACCTAGATGATGTGATTGTCTATTCACGTACCTACGAAGATCACGTCCATCATCTGGCTGAAGTGTTCCAGGTCCTAATCGATCACGCCCTGAAAATCAAGCCTTCCAAGTGCCACCTTCTCAAACCCCAAGTGAACTATCTGGGGCATGTTGTGAGTGCTGAGGGGATACGACCCGATCCAGAGAAGATCTCGGCTGTGGAACACTGGGATACCCCTAAGACCGTCAAGGAGGTGAGAAGCTTTCTGGGATTTGCCGGCTATTACCGCCGCTTTATTCCCCACTTTGCCCAAGTGGCCGAGCCCCTCAATGAGTTACTCCGGGGTTGCCCTCGAGAAAGCTACAACCGACGACTCCCCGTCGAGTGGTCCGAACGGCAGGAGGTTGCCTTTCAAACCCTGAAACGTCTGTTGACCACGCCTCCTATCCTGGCCTACCCGGACTATAACCTTCCTTTCCGGCTCTACACGGACTCCAGCTTCCAAGGCCTGGGAGCTGTGCTGTCCCAGGTTCAAGATGGCCAAGAGAGAGTTGTAGCTTATGCCAGCCGGAGTCTTCGGGGCGCTGAAAAGAACGACAACAATTATAGCTCCTTCAAGTTGGAGTTACTAGCCCTAGTGTGGGCTGTCACCGAAAAGTTCAAGGACTACCTGGCTGCCACCCCTGTTACCATCTATACGGATAACAACCCGTTGGCGCATCTCAACACTGCTCGGCTGGGCGCCCTGGAACAGCGGTGGGCTTCTCGACTGGCCAATTTCCAGTTTGAAATTAAGTACCGCAGTGGCAAGGCTAACGTCAATGCAGACCTCCTGTCCCGACTACCCAAGGGCGAAGAGGCCCCAGAGGACAGCGATTGGGAAGATGTAGAAATGCCTCCCTTCTATCAAAGGTTCGCTACCCAGAGTGCTATTGATGCAGCTAGGCCTGAAACGCCTTCGCCTCCACCTAGGGCCCCGCAAGACTTGGCCAGGTGGCAGACCATTCAGGAAGAGTCCCGTGTCCTGGGGGAGATCTATGACTACCTCTCTACTGGTCGGGTCCCCATGCGGATAAAGAGGCCCTATCCTGATGTCGAGCTAAGGCGACTCTGGAGGCAAAGAAAGAGGCTCTTCCTACAGAAGGGACTGATCCTGCGGAACTCTCTTGACCCGGTCTCTGGGGAGAGGTGCCACCAGATCCTCATTCCCCGACGAGACGCTAAGATGGTGCTAGATGCCTACCATGACCGGTCCGGTCATTTCGGGGTACACAAGACGGAGGCCACTATCCGACAGCGGTTCTACTGGATCGGGATGAGGGTTGACATTGAGAACTGGTGTGCTGAGTGCCCTGCCTGTAATATCTCCAAAGCTGGGGGAAGAGAAGTCAGGGCCCCTTTGCATCCAATCACCTCCCACCGGCCGAATCAGCTAGTCGCCCTGGACCATGTGAAGCTGGCCCCTACAAGATGCGGGTATACCTACGCCCTCACCATGGTCGACCATTACTCCAAGTGGGTAGTCGTGGTACCTGTCAGAGACTTGACCGCCAAGACCACCGCCCTTACTTTTTACAAGGAGTATGTAAAGCACTATGGGTGACCAGAGTCTCTGCTGACGGACCGGGGTCCGGCCTTCGAGTCGCAACTTTTCCAGGAGCTGTGTGCCTACCATGAATGTAAGAAGCTCCGTACCACGGCCTATCACCCTCAAGGGAATGGTCTGTGTGAAAAAGTTAACCAGGTCTTTATCAACATGCTCCGAACGGCTTCAGTGACGAAGAGAGTAGAGTGGCCCCACTTGTTGGATGAACTAGTGGAGATCTATAACAATACCACTCATTGTTCCACTGGCTACTCACCGTTCTACCTGATGTTCGGCCGCCCAGGCCAAATTCCTCAGGACCGTGCTCTTGGAGTCCAAGCTCCTGACACCTTCAACCCCCTACCTGAAACTGACTGGGTTCGGGAGCATCAGAGGAGAATCCAGGATGCCCGGGAAATTGTTGACCGGAGGATGGGGGAAGCTCAGCAGCGCCAAGAGGATGCCTACAACCAAAGGGCGAATGCCACACCACTACAAGTGGGAGACAAAGTTTGGCTAAAGAAATATCATCGCTCTCACAAACTTGAAAGCCTTTAGGAGCCTGAGCCCTATGTCATCTCTTCTATCCCTTACCCAGAGACTGATGTGTATGAAGTAAAAAAGCCAGGGCTAGCCCCACAGACGGTGCACCGGAATAGGATAAAACGTTGCACTAAGGAGGACCTACAGGGCCTTACAGCACCGTGTCCGGTACCTGCATCCACACCTCCGGCTCCCCCAGCAGCTCCAGCTAAACCTCTCTCTCTGGAAGAAATGTTCCAAGTTGAACCGTTCCTCATGGCCATAGGCTATCCAGCGGTCCCTGTACACATTCCAGTGGCCCCTCCACTTCCAATTGTGCCTCCAACAACTCCATCTCTACAACCAGACACTGGGGGTGATCTTCCACCAGTACCTGCACCAATCACTGTTGAAGAGGATCCTCCGCTGAGACGGTCTGAGCGCTCTACCAGAGGAATTCCTCCACTCCGCTACAGAGATGAGTCCTTAACTGTTTCTGTTGTCTAACTGTTTAATTGTTTCAGGTTCCTGCTATGCAACGTTCAAGGTTCGTGCCTGGTCCTCCTGACCAAGTTCCCTGTACTAACCAGCCATGAGCTGATGGACACTTACCATAACAAAAGGTTCTCTAGTGCCTGTCCCAGAAGCTTTTACATGGACGATGTTCCAATTGCCTAAAAGAGACTCTACCTAACAGAGACACTTAACCCATTCCTTCCTACTGCACTTTCCTGTGATTGTGTGTTCCACACAGGGTATTATTGCACTTATTTCATTATTGCACTTTTCCTACTATTGCATTCCAGTGTTATCGAAGTCTTTGTATTTCCTCCTCTGAGTAAGCACAAGGTTACATAGATTGCCTCAGAGTAGAGCGCCTCTTTTGTAAAACAGTATATTTTTCCAGTGTCTAAGTCAGATAGCTCCTCCTCTGAGTAAGAGAAGTCAGTTTACATATACCTCAGAGAAAGTCCAGTTTATGTAGGAGTGTATTTTCTCATCCAGTCTCAGTATTGTGTATTATTATAGTATCTATAGCTGGAAAGATTTAGTTGAGCCAGTTCGTATGCAGATTTTTCTCAGATTTTCATTCAGATTTCTCTCAGATTTTCATTCAAATTCATGTGAGCCAGTTCTCCTCAGGACCTCGCAGTATTTATTGTCCCTTGTGTTTCCTTTCCTTTTGTTTCCAGTATTTGTTCCCCTCTGTCTTGTCCCAACACAGTAGTAATCACACATAGTCTTACTTAACATTCACACTGGTCCATACATATTGCACCTTGGATACCCTTTCGTGTGTTTGACCTATTGAGTAATTGTGTTGTATGATTGACCCGTATGCATGGGCGCCCAGATGTATGCTTGCTTTTATTATTTTGTTCTATTCTCTTCCAGGTATCCAAGACATTTCACAAACACGCCAAGATAGTACACAGGTCTTCACGTTCTCCTCCAGTAGGGTAACACATTTAACAGAAAACCTACTGTCTAACTGGCTGGAATATGGAGGGTCACCCGCCAGCAGTTAAGTTGTCCTGGCTTACACGTCAGATGGTTCACGCACTAGCTACCTGGTCGCCAGAGTACGTTAGGCACCCCTAGGTGAAGTCCTGCCACTAGGGTTTCTCATCCTCTCTCTCTTCTCACCTGTGCCTTGGGCGTGGGAAACACACACCTCATCACACTCACTCTCATCATTCATTCCTGTTGTTTGATTGTCCAGTCTATTCATGTTTGCTGCCTTCTAGATTCGCCGAGGTCGGCTCAAATTTGCTAGGGAGGTATGCAGTGTCCCAGAACATGCAGACTACTACTCCTATTATGGCCATTTCTTTTGCTGTGTCAATGCCTGTTCTGGTAAGTGTTTGCACTGCAACTGCTGCTGGTTTTCCCCTAGTATTCTCTGGTAATGTGCATTCTCATGTGTATTCTCATGTATTCCTGTGTATTATTACAGTGTACAGTGGTATGCAAGGCTGTTGATCACGTGACCTGTAACCATGGTTCCTCCAATGGCCGACTAGCTCTGGCCAGGAGCAACCATGTGACCTCCCACTTCCTCCTAACAAGTTAGTCTTCCCCTTGCTGCTGAGCAAGGAGGTTGTGTGTGTTGTCCCTCTCCTGCCTCAGAGGAGTTGTGGATCGAGTCTGCTGCTGTATTCAAGTCTTCGGCTGTATCTGCCTGCTCAAGTGTCCGGAGTCTTCTCTCTCATCTGGGTGTCATTCCGTTATCTCTCCTCATCGCTACAAGGATTCACAGCAAGTATTACTCTCAAGCTAATCCACCCAGCAACGCTATTTCTCTCATACTCCTACTCCCATCATCCGGCACGTATTCTCACAGCCTATGCAGCACCACTCCTGCTTTATTTGTCAAAGCCTGCTATATACCCGGTTGCATCCAGACAGAACTGTTGCTACTAGTTACCTCATCTATAATAAAGCCGCTGTTACTGAACCCCGGCATTGGTGTCCACTAACTGGTGCCCTGACTAGGTGCAGCGAAGAATCGCATGCCCATCATCACCCGCAGATTCCACAGACCGGCCTTACAGCTGTGCCGCCCTCAGGCCTATACCGTGACAAGTATAACCCCTGCAGCTGCCCCGGTCATTGCCCGCTCATAACACCAGCACTGCGGAAGTGGCCCCCAGGGGCCAGGGCATCGCACCTACATGGGTTGAGACTCTCACGACATCCTCCTCTCTGCTACTCTGCTTTTTTGTATCACTCAGTACACTCACTCAGTCGGCACGACTGTATCCTACACTACATCCCTACTGCAGATAGCGGTATTGTCAAGTATTTGTCGGGAACTATTGTCAAGTGTATTACTAAGTGCATTATTAAGAGAAACCTCATAATCATGTAACCCTGCCCCCTAGCACGTATCATCTTAGTAAAAACAAGCTTATTTAAGTTCAAGGACTCTGTGATCTTTGGCCTTCCACTGTCACAGCACACACCTAACCTTGGGACACTTCCCCTTTCTGTGGGTGGCAGCTCCGATAGTCCAAGAGGCTTACTACACCACTCTGGCCATTCGTGATCAGTCTAACCCAGGGGATCCCGTAGCAACCCGGAAAGACACTGTCCACAGGGGGAAAAGGTACAACTGGTCATGTCAAATAAAAGCAGGCGTGCCATCACACCTGTGTGCCCACTCGGCACTGGCGTCACAAAGTGACAAGGTCCTGCCAACTACCTCCAGCATGGAGTCACACCTCACCACCTAGCAAGTGATCGGCCGCTCCTCAGATATAACATCACCTCGGGGGTACACTTAGACTCCATGTGCCATAAAAGCAATATACATGACTGCAATGGGGTATTCTATAGGAGGGAGAAAAGCACTTATCCACGATTGGAAAAAGCACAGCTTTCTTGAAAAAACAACATCACCCCTGACCTCAGGTCATATGTGGTATTACAATTCAGCTTCATTTCAATGGAATTGAGGTGGAAATCCCACACCCAAACTGAGGACAGGAGTTTTCTGAGGGAAAAAAAGTGACCATGTTCTTCTAAGCCTGGATAATCCCTTTAAAGGACAAAGGAATATTTTTATTAAAGTATTGTATTGCCCCCAAAAGTTATGCAAATCACCAATATACACGGGAAATGCTTATAAAGTGCTTTTTTTCCCTGCACTACTTCTGCATCAAGGCTTCACTTCCTGTATAGCATGGTGATGTCACTTCCTGGATAAAATGGTGATGTCACGACCCAACTCCCAGAGCTGTGCGGGCTGTGGCTGCTGGAGAGGATGATAGCAGGGGGATACTGAGGGACACAGGGCACTGGAGGGACAATGAACATCCCCTCTGCCATCATCTTCTCCAGCAGCCACAGCCCGCTCAGCTCTGGGAGTCGGGTCGTGACAGCACCATGTTATCCAGGAAGTGACATCACCATGTTATCCAGGAAGTGAAGCCTTAATGCAGTAGTAAGTGCAGGGATAAAAGCAATTTTAAACATTTCCAGTCAGAAGTGTATATTGGTGCTTTGTATAACTTTTAGGGAGCAATACAATGCTTTAAAAAACTTTTTCGCCAGGTTTCTCCTTTAAGTGTTTTTCCTGCTTGTCTGATGTAGTGGATACTTGAAGCTACTACTTGGGATTTTCATTGCATACAAATTTGTATAGCTCACTTAAAGGGGTAGTGCGGCGTTTACCTTTTGCTCACGAAATAACACTCATACAACGTTGTCGACCCAAGATTGCGTCCGGGGTCGATAGCAAATACGTAAGTATAATGCACCACACTTCCGGGGTGGGGGGAACACGGGGAAGGGGGCCATTTACTTAAATAACACACGTTACAAAGTTGTATAACTTTGTAATGTGTGTTGTTTAGTGAATAAAAGTTAAACGCCGCACTACCACCTTAAAATCAACCCTAACTCCCTCTAGTGGTGGCTATAGACAGCCAGAATGATATAATTTATTTAGATGGTAAAAAGAAAAAAAAGGCAGATATAGTAATAAACACATCGCTAGAGAATAAACTTTTATAAGTAATACAGATGACAGATCCCTCAGTAGAACGTAGGGGCATTCTCTGTTTTGCCACAGGTTCCTATAACTTCTCTATGTACCCCGTCTATGACTTCTCTATATGTACCCAGTCTATGACTTCTCTATATGTACCCAGTCTATGACTTCTCTATATGTACCCAGTCTATGACTTCTCTATATGTACCCCGTCTATGACTTCTCTATATGTACCCAGTCTATGACTTCTCTATATGTACCCAGTCTATGACTTCTCTATATGTACCCAGTCTATGACTTCTCTATATGTACCCAGTCTATGACTTCTCTATATGTACCTAGTCTATGACAATTACTTTCAGACACCTATTATTGGATAGTTGTGATTGTGTAGGATATCTAAGGCTCTCTATATTTTACCCACACTGCCTTTACCTACCGACATACCTGTTCTCGCGTACATTCTTGTTTATATGAATCCATCCCATAGGAAGTATACGGTATGCTCTGTGTATAATATACTGTATATACAAGGGGTGAATTTACTACTTTGATGCATTAACTTAGATATGCAATCTTGTCTTTCTTTTCCTCTGTTTCCTCGACTCTGATACCTGTCTGGCTGGATAATAATTTTGTCGATTTGCGTCTATTTTGGCCCAACTGGGGATTTTTCGGTGAAATTAATAAAAGATACGTTTTATGTGTGTGTCGCAAATCATTCGCATTGAATAAGACGTCGTTCGGTCGTTCGCAGTAGTGACAAACGCAATAGGGAGGACAAGACGACCGCAAGAACGATCATAAGTAACGATTATCGTTCCATGTAAATGGGTGAAAGATTTCAGGTCGTTTGGATCGTTTATCGTTAACGATTATGCGAACGATAATCATCCCGTGGAATAGGGCCCGTATAGTCAGGAAAGTCTAATGGAATTGAAAAAGAGGTGGCTGAATTCCTAGCTAAAGTGTAGTGTACACAGGAACAGGAAGTCTGTTACAAGGCATACACCAGATAAAAAATTCTTTAAATACTGTTAAAATTATATGTTTTCTATTCTTAAAATACTGTCCGGTCTATCTGGAGAGTTCTGTTTTGTCTCTTTGAGACCAGGTTGTGGTATTAAAAAAAAAAAAAAGTATTGTACTCACCTTTTCTTATTCCCACTGTCATCACCAGATAGTCCCCAGGTTCTTGGTCTCAACACAAGGAAGTGTCTTCTCAGTCCTATTCACAGCAGACACAGGATTGGGCATAACTAGAGTTCAAGGGGAAATAAGGGGGGGGGGGGTCTGACTGCTGCACCCCCAACCCTACCCCCCAACAATGGAGCTGAATATATAGAGCACTGCCATGCATGCCCCAACTGCGGCTTCATTTAGCGCAGGGATGGGGAACGTACGGCCCTCCAGCTGTTGCAAAACTACAATCCCCATTATGCCTAAACAGCCAAAGGTTTAGCTTGATGGGATGATGGCATGTTGGGAATTGTAGTTTTGCAACAGCTGGAGGACCGAAGGTTCCCCATCCCTGATTTAGCAGATCCTTGCTAGGACAAAACGATGCACCAAGGGGGAAATGTTGTGATGTAACACATATCGCATATGTTTATGGCAGTCTACCAGCCTACAAGGGCACCATATTGACCTGTTCAATATGACTACTGTGCATTACTGTTGAGAGAGGAGTTAAAGAAAGAGCACTCTAGTAGAAGAAATAGGGGGAAAAAACACAGACTTGGTGTCAATTGTTTAATATACAGTAGATATACAGTGTCATTAATAAACTGTGTGATAGTATACTGCAAAAGGTTCTTATTAGTCCTGCAATAAAATACATTACATTATAGTACAATATACAGTAGTACTATATAAAGCACAGCTTATGTTTTCAAGGGTTTTTTTTTAGGAAGAAAAAATTGATGGTCTATTCTTAGGAGAAGTCATCAATGTGTTATTAGCGGGGGGTCCAAGTAAATGGGGCTGAGCTAAGGATCCCGGCACAGCAGGGGGTGCGGATGTGTCAGGGTATATAATGAAGAGCTCCATGGTCCATATGTTCTGCTGAGCAGTATGAGTCCTAGAAGACTGGGCCATCAATGTAGATTCCCTGAAAAATCCCCTTTAACATGCAGTACTCTCCTATAATACAACCACTATACAAAATATAATGTAACAATCCTACGATTACCTTGATGCTGTGGAAAAACACTGAGCATAGAGTTGGCAGCTAACTGCAATGCATGGGGTCCTACAGTAAATAAAGCTGCTGTATATTTGCATAAATCGCTTAGGCTGGGTTCACACTACGTTTTTTTCCCAAACATTTCCCCCCCCCCCGCCCCCCCTCAAAAAAATGGATGGAAAAATGGATGCATTTGGATCCGTTTTGATCCGTTTTTCAATTGACTTGCATAAAAAAAAAGGCTCAAAACACATTCTTTTTTCATGTTCATGTTCATGTTTTTGTGTACGTAAAAAAATGGGTGCATTTTGATCCTTTTTTTTTTTTAAATGGAAGTCAATGGAAAAACTTATCAAAATGGATGCGCACGAATGCATCCGTTTTTCCATAAGTTTTTTTCTAAAAACGGATGAATAAAACGTGGTGTGAACCCAGCCTTATACGTGTACAACATTAAATCGAACAGTCCTTTATGTGCCATTGATCTGCTTATCCAGAATTACAGTACATAGTTACAGTGACTCTGCTGTACAGTGTCTATAATACAGGGAAAACTAAAAATAGTCATTTGCATTATAAAAATGATGGGGGGAATTTATCACCATTTTTACGTATGTCTTTAGATGTAGAAAAGTCGTAAATGTTTGCGCTATCGCTTTAATACGTTTACACAGCTCAAGTTCTATTTTTGCCAGCCATGACGCATGACGCCATAACTGCGACTTTTTAAAACCTCCATTACAGAATAATGCCAAAGACACGTCAATTGTGTGATACGGTGTGTCTCCCAGGTTGCCCCAAATTTATGAAATTTTGATAAATTTGGCACACAGAAAAGAAACTTGTACAACCAAAAGTATAATACATATACATTAACAACTACTTTGATAAATCCCCCCTAATCCAGCTTCCTGCTATATTTGGTATACTTTTTTATTTCATGTATTACATATGTACAGTATGCAGCTCAAGTAAAAGGGGTATTGCCGTCTCAGCTAATATAGTTATATTTGTAGGATTTTTGCAAATACATTCATCTAGCGAACTCCTGATATGCTGCTCTTACTTTTCCATTGTTGACAGCTCGTTGTTTAGTTTACAGACCACCACTCTGCTCTAAAAGCAGTGGTATGGCTGGTGTATATATAGGGATAGTACATATTCATTTATATTATACAATTGATATATACACTATGAGGGACATTTATTCAGTCCGTCCTTTTTTATCGCTGTGCTTGTCCCTGCAACGCCAATGCTGACCGCATTTATATAGAGGCGCAATTCTCGCAATTTCTCTACATAAATCGTGTGTGCACACAGTGAAACCTATGCCAGCTTAGAGCTGGAGTAGGTTTCTGTTAGTTTTCCACTGAAACGCACGTAGAGGGGCATGGCTGCACCCCCTTTTATGCGACCTCTCCTCCCCTCTGGCGCAAGTGGAGAAGAAGGGCCTGATGCGAACAAGATATTCACACAAGCGTGTACCAATAGATATATTTTCTCTGTGCCAGAAAATGCAAGTTTCGACGCTTCTTAAATGTCCCCCCATACACATGTACATTATATCTATATATACACCAGCCTGACCACTGCTTTTAGAGCAGAGTGATGATTGGTAACCTAGACAACGAGCTGTCAAAAATGGGAAGGAAAGAGCAGCATATCAGGAGATGATCGGAAATGATTGTATTTGCAAAAAATATTTCACTTGATGCGTCCTACAAGTATAACTATATTAGCTGGGATGAGAAAAGCTGAAGTGGCGATGACCATTGTAGGACGAATACTTGGATTATGTGATGTCTAAAATTGGCTAGGATTCCTGTCACAGACTGAAAGCAGCTAAGATTATCAATCCAGAGACCATATATAATATTTTCCTGTTATATCTTGGAAGACGAAAACAAAAACTAAGGATTCCCCCTTGACATCCTTCCCACCATAGAAGGAACAGATATCACTCAGAGGACAGGAGCATGGCTATGGTAGCTGCAGAGGTAGAAGCTACACCTGGACCCAGGTGTATGAGGGTGACCCCCTCCGCACTCATATACACTAATATTACACATAGGACCAGGAGGAGGAGACCTTTACATTAGGAACAATGACATAGAATAGACAGTAGTTTGCGTTAAAAGACTCCATAGGTCGAGTAAAGGCCACAGATCAGGGAAGATCAGGCTGGAGGCTGGAGGGACACAGTGATCACATCTGATTCTAAGATACGGAGCTGCGTCAGCATTCACTTCACTGTAGACGAGAAAAAATAAGATTAAGATGGAGCATAACATCACATAGACTTAAACATCAATGACAGTATGTCTAGGTTGTTTCTAGAAGGGTTTGCCAATCCTAATGTGTTCATCAATAATACAGGTTTAGGTGAGAATATTGCCATGCTGCTTTTCCCCTCCTTTCTCTCATCTGCTGATTGGATTAGTCAAATCTGACAGTCTGGTTGCTATGGATACCCATGCTGACAAATGGGGTTGTCAGGCAGAATGTCCCTAGCAACTTATCGTTCTTAAAGCAATCGATTCTTCCGTTTAAAGTGACGCTCCACCGTTCATCATTGTGTCATCTTTACGTCCAAAGGGGGTAGTTATGATTGATTGACAATAAAACACAATTTAAAAAAAAAATCTATGGGAAGGAGGAGAAGTTTTATCTGCTATCTACCCTGTTTCTCCAAAAAGAAGATCTACCAGAGAATAGACACACTGTACAAATCCTGGACAAGTGTGCCGCTACCTCCCACCATGGCAGGGCAAAATTCACTCACCCATTCACTCTGGAGTCTTTGAGCGGAGAGCGGAGACGTGCGAGCCCTCCCATTCAAACTGAAAGAAGGCAGGATTTGGTGCCAAGTCTGCGCGGGGAGATTCCGCACAGAATTTTGCCACTGATTCCACAGTGTGAACAGTCCCTAACTGGTATACTGTATAGGAAACTGGTATCCTGTATAGGTAACTGGTATATAGGTAACTGGTATACTGTATAGCTAACTGGTATATAGGTAACTGGTATACTGAAGGTAACTCGCATATAGGTAACTGGTATACAGTATAGGTAACTGGTATATAGGTAACTGGTATACTGTATAGGTACATTTTTACCACCAGACAACATTCCAAAAGAAAAAGCTACTTGGTGAAGTCCAAGAAAAGAATCGAGCATGAAGTGTGATTATTGATCATGGGGAAAAGATAAGTCCTACCCCAAAAAAGAAGCCCTAGCCCTTTTTACATAAGACAGTTCCCATTGCTTGTAATTTTTATACAGAGGTAAATAGGCGTTCTTGTTCCATCACATATTACAAGGTATTCTGTCCAGTATTCCTTATAGGCGAGAGTAAGGTGCATTATGGAGATAGCACATGGTGGTCCACCGAGTCCCTATGAGTCTACGCTATAGACCTGTAAGGACTGTGTGTGCCACAATACAGGAGCTCTGCATGCCTCAATAAGTCCTTTAATATGTGCAGACAGAAGTCTAATATACACTCAAATCTAATAGATTGGCCCTCATTTATTGAGCCTTTTACATGGTTAAACAATCACTAGATGAACTATTCGGTTCTTCACTTAGGATCATTGTCACATACCCTGTTTACACAGAGAGGATTGAAGGCGACCAATGATGATCTTTAGGGCCGCACAACCACAACAAACTAGCCTATGTGTAACTTCCTTTAAAAATTCTCATTGAGAACCAAATTGAGTTTTGTGCAGATTGAGAACTGACATATCAATGCGTATGATAACAAAAGATATCTATAAGCACCACGTGTTTCCATTACTGATCATACTGAGTGTCTTTTCTTTTTCCCATTCCATGACTATACAGCTATATATAGAAAACACATGCGATACCCATCCATCATTCTCTTTTACAAGGCTCTTTCTATTACAAGGATACCCAGTCAGACGGCTTTCCCTTACATGTAATGAAAACACTGACTTCATCTTGACATGAATTGTTTCTGATATCCTTAATACGGAAGAGGAAATATTGATTAAAGAGATGAATAAAATCTTCTACTAATCAGATGGAGATATCAAAGTGCGGATGGAGAGGGAGGAGGTCCATCCATTATTAATGCTGCTTCTAATAATAACTCCTCGGCTCCCGTTCTAGCCTTGGGTTCTCCTTATCACTCTGCTTCACTTGTCAAGTCATTCTTCCTTGCTACTGTGCTTCTTGTTAGGACTGTATTAGATGACCTGACATTTCCCTGTAAGCGAACATGGATCTGCTAGATCAGCGATCGCTTACCAAGCCTATACATGGCTCAATAATCATGCTTTTTACATGAAAAATAATAAGATTATACTTGCCTATTCTCCTCCAGTGTCCTGCAATCTTTTACTCATGTTCTCCGGTCACCACTGGTGCTTCTGGCCCTGTCTGGTCAGTGACAGGCTGCTCAGCCAATCACTAGCCGACACGGGACAGCGCCGCGGCCAGCGATTAGCTGTGCGGCCTGTCACTGAAGGGGCCAAGGGCGTCAACGCTAAACATGGAACAGGGGCAAAGTCTGCAGGACACTGGAGGAGAACAGGTAAGTATAATTTTAATATTTTTAAACTGTCACCAGCTGTCAGCCACACACCACTACAACGCATTGCTGACAGCAGATGACTTTTAAACATGTTTAAAAGGCAACGATCAGCCGATGATGGCGCTTCTGCTGATTGTCTCTATTACACAGAGCGATAATCTGCCGAATCAGCCTGATCGGGCAGATTATCGCTCTGTGTAATAAGGCCCACAGCGGTGGCCACTGAGTTTAAAAGGTCCAAGCACTCACTAATCTGGTATATGTCTCAATATGTTTTTTTTTTTTCAATAAATAGAAATTAATGTAGTGCGTTACTTTTTTTTTAAATTAGAAACTTACTTTGTAATGGCGGTCCATAAATAACACATGCAATAGGGTGGCCTGTATCTGATACATCCGGGCTGGATATATCTGGGCCCCATTTATCAAATAAATTGATTAAATTGTTAAATTTGAGACTCCCCCTCTACTGTAGTGTGAATACATACCTACTAAAACAGTTCATGCATACAATGCCTGTTAAAGCTACATCCGTAGTAGAGATGAGCGAAACCTCAAGCACGCTAGTGTTATTCCGAGCATGGATACAGCCTAGTATACGGCTGTAATGAGATGACAGTTATTGAATGCTGCATGATTGGGTTTGGATGAACCTAAGCATGCTCGAGGTTCGCTCATCTCTTTTCCATAATTGTTAAACCTTGACTACCACAATGCAAAGCAAAAACCATACACCTCCTCACTACCCCCCTTCAAAACACTTCTGATAAGGACTATTGCTGCATTCTACGCTCCCTACAATAGTAATAACATCTGGTGAATAATACGTGATGCTATTACAGATATATTGACATTTACAATCAGTATAGCGGCACTTCCTGTAGTCACCTTCGCGAAATAGTGGAAAAATAGAAAAATAGAAAAAACTTGGACTGCTGCTCTGACACCCGATTTACTAATACATAATTTATAGTCAATTTTGGCTGGAAACGTCCTTTAACAAGGACTTATCCATTGAAACGTTTAACACGTATAAGCCATTAGAGCTGTCTAGCGGGTTATTATAGTACCGTATACGCTGCCTAATATGTCTGGAATAGCACATTTAAAAAATTCCCTCGCTTTGTATATATCAATATATATACTGATAATATGAAGAATTATATCATTGCAGCTTCCCTGGGGCTTCCTTTCTGGCAGTGGCCTATGCATGTCTATATACTAGGATGGTAGAGGAAACTGTCAGGATACATCCATCCAATGGAAGACTAAAGCCCAGCCTTATGGACATGTTTTCTAGTAAATTGCTCCAATCAATCCGCTACAGATGACAGATGTAGGAATGCCTGCCTGCACGGCTCTCTGTAAATGATATCACCTTTAGTATTACACCTTCCTCTGCCTCGTGGTGCCGGCTTCATTTATACTGCTGTCCTCCGACTTTCTGAAGAAGAAAGCAAAATGACAAAATGCAATGAGTCCAAGTCATAAAGGAAGAGCCACAAGTTTAAGAAAGTTCTGGAAATGTATCCTTACAGTTGCGACATTGGTTCATAGTCTTTCTTCACATCTGTAGGAAGGAAGAAAGATAAGAAATATTGTGAACTAAAATGCTCATACAGTGAAATGTTGTATACAAAGTATTCAGAGAACAAAAATATGAGAATCATTTCACATAATGAGGCTACTACAAGATATGTGACCGTCCTAAAAAAGCAGTATAAAAATCATAAAGGGAATCTGTCACTGGGTTTATGCCGCCTTAAATGAGGGCAGCATAAACTAGTGACAAAAAATGCTGAACAGATCGGTGTATTACTTACATCATTCTGTTCAGCAGTTCTCCTAATATGTAGGAGAATAGGATTCTTGCCACACCCCTTCCCAGCCCTTCATCTGCCTATATACAGCATGGATAGACAACTGCGAATCAGCAGCTGGTGGGCGGAGTTTTCTGCTTCTCATGAATATCCAGGACTACTGGGCTCATGCACATAATGGAGAGGACTACTTATTGTCCATGTTATTCAGGAGGATCTCTCTGAATCAGCTGCACAGAACAATATAAGTGATACATCATTCTGTTCAGCTTATCTGTCACTACTCTATGCTACCCTTAGATAGGGCTGCATAAACCTACTGACAGAGTCTCTTTAAAGTAAGGCCCTACCATTTAAAAGGGTTGTCCAGGAAGCAGAAAATGGCTAAAGCTTTCTGCAACCCAGCACTGAAAGTCTTTTAGTCTCTCTCCCCCTTCCAAGACATGGAGGGGTGGGTCTGAATCCCAATCATTGTGTGAGGGCAAAACTAAGGCCGCATACAATGTGCAATAGCTGCAAGGTGTCCCTGTAACATAGGAGAAACAGTGCAGCTAGTGGAAATTCCCATCCACTTCTTGGAAGGGACACTTCAGAGGTGTGGAATGACAGGAAATAAGTTCATTTTTGATTTGTTTCCTGAATGCAAAATTAGGCAATTTAATATTCATAAAAAAATTCCTACCATTTAGCTGCGTCCCTGTTATAGGCATTGGGTATCAGCTGTATGTTCCCGGGAAATTAACCCCATGCCTACTGTTTGCAGCATGGACATAGAGCCCTCACAGGTATTGATCCGATCCAATCAAATCCTGTCAAGGTTCTGAAAGGTACAATCGCAGCAAAGAGTATGGGTGCCGATTGGTTGTTAGGGCTGCCAGAAGGTAATACTTACCTTCCATGGCAGCCTGAGGATTGCTACTGATTAAATGGAGCCTGGGGCTGATATGGAGATTGCCGGGGAGTGTGGAGATAAAACCCCCAGCAATGTCTTTCTTGTCCCCTATCCTATCGATAGGGAACAAGTCAGTTTTAGGCTATGTTCACACTACGTAAAACTACAGCCGTAGTTCTCGCCGCAGAACTACGACCATAGTTTTGAGGAGTTGAACATAGCCTTATGTGCAATGGGATCCCGGCCGGAGCGTACACACATCGTATGCGCTCTGGCCGGGATCCCATGTGGCGCCGGAAAAAACTGACATGTCAGTTTTCTGCGGACGGAATTCACTGAATTCCGGCCGCAGAAAGACCTGTCAGTTCACACAGTGAAGCAAGCGACTCCGGCCGCTTGCTTCACTGTGGGCTATGGGAAGCTCTGATGCGGGCGCACGCTAATGCGCCCGCATCAGAGCTCTGCGGCCGGGCGGATCATGCGGCCAGTACTTAAGTACCGGCCGCGATGATCCGGGCACAGACCGGCCGGGGTCACGGAACGGCCGGTCTGTTACATAGTGTGAACATAGCCTTAAGTTGGAATGCCCCTTTAAACCCTCATATAGCTCACTATATGGAAAAATATAAGAGTTATGTCTCTTTGAATGTGAGGAGTTACAAATTGGCCAAAAATCTTATATGGTGGAAGGGCTTAGATAGTGGATGAGTGGTAGAAACCCTGGAGGACAGCTCATATATACTGAAAATAGTTAACACAGCAGGTACAAGGCAGTCTGCTGGAGGAAGGTATCAAAAATTCTATTTCCTACCTTCCTGCCCCTTTTTCTTTTTGCTTATGACCTCATAAGCCACTATGATGACCACTAGGATGACAACTTCAGCAGCTATCGCCAGGAAGACCTTCAGAGGAACCATGTAGCTGAGAACTTTAATCTGAACTTGGCCTTTACTTTCTCCAACGGTAAAGTCGGCCTTGCACATGAAGCTCCCGCTGTCAATTTCGGCAAGATCTGTAATGCGCAACTTGGTTTCGTTGCGTTTTGTGCTAAGCTCATCGTATCTTTCCAAAGAGAAATTTACAGGCACCTACAATAGAAGATATAGGTCGTGAGGAACGTCAAGAAAGGCCAAGTGTATGTATTGCTTTTAATGAGGCTATCATTACTCATAACCTTATACTGACTCACCAGAGTATAGTAGGATCCTCCAGTGGGCTTAGGCCATGACATTAGAACGTTCCAGCAGAAGGCAATTGTATTAGGAGGTGACTTTGAAGACAATTACTTACCACTAGGGTCTATTTCATACAGGTAGATTCACTAATAGCCTACTAGTGTGTGTCCCGATGATTCAATAAAAAGTAAATGTGCACACGGTCTGTTTCTACGTAGGGTGGAACATTATTATCATATCTTCTGGTGGGCCCATAGAATTCCAATATAACACAAATCTCTTAGTAAGCAGTCTCATATTTAGTAACCTGGGATCTATAGTGTTTAGTGGAGTTGGCAAAGGTTTACATACATCAGCCCATGTGGCTATTATTAGGCCCATGGAACAAGAGGGTGCAGTTCTGATTGGTTATATAGTGGACTTCTCCAAAGGAACACAGGGGCTACAAAAATTCTTACTGAATTAAAGGAGGTTTCCAGGCAGAAAATATTGATTTAAAGGGATTATCCAGTGTTAGAAAAACACGGCCACTTTCTTCCAGGGACAACACGACTCTTGTCTCCAGTTCAGGTGTGGTTTGCAATTAAGCTCCATTTACTTCATTGGAACCAAGTTGCAAAACCTGCACCCAAACTGGAGACAAGAGCGGTGTTGTCTCTGGAAGAAAATGGCCATGTTTTTCTAACACTGGATAACCCTTTAACAGTTGATAAACTGGGTGAGGCATCAATAGTGGCTGTGGTGCTAAAATATATTCTTTATTAAATTTCCGTCTAGAAGTTTGGGTTTCCGTAGAAATGTCCCACGCATCCTGAGAGTTATGTGCACAAGCCCTACTCTAACTACTAAAATTGCCTGAGTGGGGCTGTTCTTCAGACATCGGTAATCAAATGCTGAATACTCTAATCTCTACCTTTGTGCATTCTGGTGACCATAATAGCTTCACTGTTGTCCTAAATTTGTGCTTGGTATTTTATTTTAGTTCCACTAAGGCACATGGATCCAAGTTCTAATACCACACACAACCTGAGGACAGGGGTGGTGCTGTTTTTGAAAGAAGGCAACAACACTCAGAAGACAAGAAGTCATTCAGAACTGCATAACCAGGTGAAATCCAACAATAGAACTGTAATGAATAATAACTCACCAGTTCCCCCTCAGTGATCTTGTACCATGACCATTTCAGGGGTTTGTAAGTTGAGGTATCGCACTTAAGAACTAAGAAATCTCCATTGTAGCTCACTACAGCCTTGCCCCCATCGTGAACAGCAGGCACTAGAAAAGATATCATAAAATCACAAATTTCACGTGGCAGAAATACAAGATGGATGACCTGGAATTATGGTTTGGATTGTGCTTGATGTTTATGGTGAAAGAGGAATTATGTGAACCCCATGATGGGCATATTGCATTAGAAACCCATGTAAAGTACTGCAGAAGACCCCATCACATACTGTCACAGGCCAAGCTGCTTCAATGAAACATTGAACATTGCCAACTAAGCCAACTGGTGACTGCAACTCGGTTGCTGCTGTGACAATATTTCATACCCCACTCCCAAATGTTAGGGATTTGGGCAGTGAAAATCTGTGATGATGGCTGAAGAGTGAGGAAGGTAAGTATAGCTTTTCTATGTTTCCCAGCTGCCTGTGTACATTTTTATTTAAACTTCTTTCATTGCACTTTGCGTAACTTGCAGATTTTGCTATTAATTTGCCATGGACGTCATTCTCGACATTGCAATTGTATAAAATAGGAGATGCTGTAGATCTGAAATGCAAGTCCTAGAAAACAGGTGTGAAACGCATGATAGGTATTGTAGTTCTGCAACAGCTGGAGGTTGACAACTGTGCCCTAAAATCTCTTCAGATTAGTGTTGCGCGAACATGCCAAAAGTTTGGGTTCGGCAACATTCGTCCGAACCTGAACGCTCACCATTTGACTCCCAGCGTCTGGAGAAGTTGGATGCATATATGTTTCCCTGGACTCCCCAGGGCGGCATCAATGTCCTCCAGAAACTAGGAGTCAAATGCCGAGTGTTCAGGTTCGGACGAACATTGCCGAATCCAAACTTTCTGCAATTTTGCTCAACTTATTGTATTAGATCTTTTCTGTGACGTGTGCACAGTCTTTCATTAGTATGGCACTATGCTTTGTCGCAAATTTTTGGTTCAAATTCCCTACACCCTCACATAACCATAGTGAACAGAATGAAGCAAAATGATTAATAATGTTTCTGTCTCACCTTGTAAACTAAATGTTCCATTCACTTTTATGGCAGAACTGAAAATACATGAGTAATTCCCAGTCTGGTTCGTGCCTGTTACTTGAAATCTGTGAAAGGAAAGATCAAGGCTAAAAGTTTACTATACAGTATTTAAATCAGGAGCATGCCTAGAGGGCGCTGGAGGGGCATGTGGCCTAAGGGCTAAAAGGGGTCAATAAGCCACTTTAGGTATGTAAAGTCAACACAAACACAGAGTATCAAACTTTTTTTTGTTTTGCTTTGTATTTTTTTCCTGGTGCTTATATAGCGCCAACATATTCAGCAGCGCTGTACAAAGATTACTCATATAAATTCATGTGCCAATGTGGTTTCCAATTTTCTTGGTATATTAGAGGAAACCAGTATAGCTGAAGAAATTCCACAGAAATACTGTGTCGACCAGTCTAAAGTCTTCTCCAAAATGCAGGTGGACACCTTACAGAGGTGGACACATATTTCCCTGTCTTACGGTGCTATTACAAGGAGCGCCAAGGGAGGAAGAAGGGAGTGCCGTCCTGTCAGATCAACACTCGCTTGCTCCTTGTTCCCACTTGCTGCTGGTGCTATTACACACAATGACATCGAGTGGGGAACCGCAGGGAACTGCTTGCCCATTGGAAAGAAATCTCGTTCATACCTTTATTCACCTAGGGAGCCCATTGCCCCCCTTTAGTCATGGTCAGAGGTGATATACACGTGTTATATACTCACTCATAGGTGGTATGCCATTGGTTATCGGTATAATTGTATGTGTACTGGTTGCTGCTGATTTCTTCCTCTCCGTGTTTCCATAAAACTTTCATCTGTGAATCCATGGAGCCAACAACTAAAGTACACTCAAGCTTCAGATGGAGGGCATCATGGATGACTATTTTCTTGGTGGAAAAATCTTTGAAGAAGAAAAAGACTATAAATCAACCAAAAGGCAGAATAAACCAGGCACTGATAGAGTTGTTCTTAAAGGGGTTTTCCTAGAAGGGAATTATTTTTAAACACACACTAACCTGCCTGATGGCGCCCACTGCTCACCACTCTCTAGAGACATGCCAATACAAATCGCTGCCTGGGGAGGGTCGCCACTATAGCCATTGACTGGGCTGTTTGGACAAGCCAATTGTAAAGGTGAATCGGGAAAGACTGCTGTCTGATAAATAAGTTCAGCACCAGCTATTTACTGTGTGTTGCTAGTAGAGAGGAATACAATTCAGGCATGCTTGAGTCTGTCCAAACCCAGGACTCCTTAGGGTTGAATCCAACTTCTTCAGCCACCGGTAATCAAATGCTGAGACTTCCGGGTTCAGACAGACACAAGCGTGCTTAAGTTGGGCTCATCTTTAGTGGCTAGTAGTGATGAGCAAATAGTGAGATATTCGAATATTTGATATTCGTACGAATATCCCGCGAATATTCGATCCCATTAAAGTCTATGGGAACAAGTATTCGATTAGTATAAAACATCTATTTGACCATTTGGAGGGTGAAACCGGAAGCTGGGGGATTTGAATGCTTATCGAATAGTTATCAAATATTCGCGGGATATTCGTACGAATATCAAATATTCGAATATCTCAATATTCGATTGAATATCTATTCGATCGAACAGTATTCGCTCATCACTAGTGGCTAGCTTTAGCTTCCATGATCTTATGGTGGAATGTGCTGCTATTTTAATAACAGGGGCGTAGCACATGTCTTGTCCAGTATGGGTTTAAATCTTTTTGTCTAGGCCAAACTTTTTAACCCATGGTAATACTATGTAATGTTTTCCATTCTTTCTTCAATACCCAATTCTCTCATCAGTTAATCTACGCATATCATAAGCGCTCACTTGGAGGAACTTGTTTATCTTGAAAATACTGTATAACTAATTCAATGAGTTAAGCGCTATTTGCGATATATTAATATCATTTGAACCTTCCAATATCAGTTCAGCTGAGCATCTAAGGTATGCTGGCTTCACAACTTTCTTCCAACATCAGACATGGATATAGGATATCTAGCTGATTGGTGAGGGTCCAACTGCTGGTGACCCCACTGCTCTTGTCCCTTGAATGAATAATCAGCCCCCACTCAGTCGACACTCTATTCAATGTCTATAAATGAACAAGCTCAGCACTAGGCAAAGTTCTGTAGTCAATAAATGGAATAGTAGCCAAAAGTTCACATTTGGGAAAAATTGGCTGCCGTTCCAAGGATCAATGGGAATCCCAGTGGTTGAGGACCCACCAATTCATTCGGTATTCCCTATTCTGTTGACAGGCAGTAACTTTCAATCTTAGGATAACTCCTTTAAATGGGGATGAGCTGCAATGCCAGACACTTTCCATTGAAAAGAATGTCGATTTTGTTAGAAAGCAGATCTTTCCTTCAAATTTTATATATCACTGTTGACATATTGACATATCTGACAGTCCATATGGGGGAGATTTATCAAACATGGTGTAAAGTAAAACTGGCCGCGTTGCCCCTAGCAACCAATCAGATTCTACTTTTCATTCCTCACAGACTCTTTGGAAAATGAAAGGTGGAATCTGATTGGTTGCTCGGGGCAACTGAGCCAGTTTCGCTTTACACCATGCTCGATAAATCTCCCCCATAGAGTCTATACTACTGTGTAACCAGGAACAGTGATTTCTGCATATATAGATACCATGCACCAACCTCAGAATACCAGATAGTCATCCAAATGTCAATAAACACTTCAATGGATCGATACTTTGCTCCTTCACATAGTCGTATGTAGCTTTGAGGCCTTACCTGTTATCAGTAAGCTATGTATTGCTTTGGTGTAATTAGAAAAAACATCTTCTCCCATTTGCGCAGCCTCCGGTGTCATATCTGGACCTGGGAGAGAAGACATGGAGGATTAGATTGGCCTAAATCCACTTTATGTTTGTCTAATGCCATTGTGCTCACAGCTTGACCTTCAGCCCCTCTCTGACAAATCAATATTGTGTTTTATAGTCTGATTAATGTGCGCCGTCCTCCTCCAGCGGCTTAACCCTCCTTCTTCAAGTGTTCAGGAAATAACAGCATTATGGGCCGCAGGTGCTGCAGTTAGATTGGTACGGTCTATAAATAAGGAACCTTGTGTTCCGCACGGCTCCAGGGATTCACCTTCCTATGTAAAAGTGGAGCAGCTATATTTATATTCCTATCTCTGTCGACTGTATAGAATCCATGCATGGTTCTGGTTATACTAAACCTTACATATACACATATTATATTGTATGCCAAAGAATGTCTTTGTATAATAGATTTTTCGATCACCTTAAAGGAACACTATAAATTCTTATTCTGTGCTAGGTATCATTCAGAGTCTAAGGGGTGGAGCATGACACCAGGAACTCCACTAAAGAAGACCTGCAAGAAGTAATCTAAAATTCCTAAAGGTGGGAGAGAAGGGGTTGCAGGTGCCCACGATGGAGACCCCAATGGTGTCCATGCATTAGACATCACAGTTTTTCCCATAAACCATCTAATGCCTTATTTCTACTGTGGATGTACTGCAGGGGAATTTAAGTATTTGATTTACATGTACATCAAATGACGGGTCGAGATGTGTGTGAACTTCGAAGCTATCTGTAGCTGACACGTTTTATCGACAGCTGGTATTGGAGATAGCACAGATAACAACAGTGACTGTGGCGTCCAAGTGGTTAGATGCTGGCTGTCACTCCTGCCTGGTTTCCAGTCATCCCTACTTTGCGACAATCATGGGATGCTGATCTTTTTATATGAAAGTCAAGAACCTGGTGGAGGCCCCTGTGACTGGCATGTTTGTGCTTCTATCAGACCTTGCCATAAAAGTACACTGCAATAAGTATTGCAGTTAACTGTATAGGCAGCGTCAGAAGTGCCTTTCTTTGTTGCCTCACATCCTAGAAAAATGGGATAAAGAGCTATCAAAAAGTCTCATATACTGCATAAAGCAACAAATAAAAACTACAAATCACAACACAAAAAGCAACTCCAACTCTAAGTCATAAAACATAAAAACGATATAAATTTAGTAGTGTTGTAGTCATAGTGATCCTCTGGACAAAGCTAGGACATGGCCACACAATGTCTTTTTTTCTGGCTGTTTGACGGTCATAATGTATATAAAACAAAATGACGTCCCTAAAAAAAATAAATAAATAAAAACATTTGTCAAATGGCTAAAAAAAAAGACGTGTGGTTGTGGCCTTTGGCCATGGTTGAAAATACAGCAACAGTGCACATCTTTCCATTATAATTTTGCCCTGTCATTTCCACTCCTGGTTTTGGTTGAAAAAATTCTGACAAATACTATGGAGGGATTTATGAGTATGCCGGTCTTAAATCAGCCCACATCCCCTTTCTCTCAGCTGGATTCAGCTGGAGCCCGAACCTGCGCCCGCCATACCAAACCTACAAGCAGGTGTAAATCCTGATAAATGAGGCACAGGAGGAGGTCTCCTCCCACCTTGCCATGCCTCCCTGAGTCCCCCCCTGCCCGCCCATCAGGCCAGAAAGGGATATGGCAGGAGTAGGCCAGGAAGAAGGGGCAAATCTTCACCTTGTCCCTGGTGTACTTTGTATAAGTGTCCCCCTATGTGTGAACAGAGCCTAACGTGTCATTTTTTTCCACTTGGTGAGCTCAGTAAAAAAAATCAAAACCCAAATTATATAGCAAAATGTAAAAGGATTTTTAAAAAGTACAACTTGTGCCACAAAAAAAAAAGAAAAAAAAAACAAACTAATAAAATGGTTATCCTAGAAGGCAAAAAAAAGAATAGCAAAGATAATTAAAAAAAAATTGCTGTGCCAGGTAATAGTTAAACCGCATGCATTGTATTTGCATAAATTGCCCATCTCCAGCAATAACCGGACTACGCTTCAGCTCACAGACAAATGACTGGACTTTCTCCTTAATATTTCATACACTTAACTCATCATTTCTTCAGTAATGGCTCTTTGTCCGGATCCTAAGCCTGTGGATGAGCGCTGATGCAGAACACTGGTGTCTGACTTCTCACTCTCTAGCTTTCTAGTTTTCTACAATTTGAGATCTGAGTCGTTTGGGGTCCTATTCGGATGATTTAGCCCTTGAATTGCAATTGGATTTGAAAAGTCCCACCTGTCCATCCAATCCAAGTTAGCCGAATGGAGGCTGACAATTGCAGCGGGTCTCAGGACGTAGAACTGGTGCACGTGTGCACAACATCAAAATTTATATAAAAGCCAATAACACTTTAACAACCCAAAGGTGCTGTACCCGTCTTGCCTTTTTGCCTTTAGGGGGGTTCTCCAAGATAAGAAAAATATGGCTGCTTTCTTCCAAAAAGAGCATGACTCTTGTCTCCAGTTTGGGTGGGGTTTTGCACCTAGGCTTTTGGTTCTTTTAGACGGATCGATAATTCACCCGTTTGCACGATTAACGATTTTGAATGAACAATGTTTTTTTTATAACGATCAGCGTTTAGACAGAACAATACATTGTATGGAAAAAGTTTTGCGATCATTCACACATAGGTGAAATTGGTGAAAGACTGTTTACACTGAACGATCTGTGAATTTTTTGCAAACGATCAACGACGATTTGAGAACATGTTGAAAGATCAAAATGAACGATTTCTCGCTCGTCGCTTGATCGTTCGCTGTGTTTACACAGAACGATTATCGCTCAAATGCGATTGTTATCGTGCAAATTCGAACGATAATCGTTCCGTCTAAAAGGACCATTAGGGTCCATTTACACAGAAAGATTATCTGACAGATAATGGCCAAAGATTTAAAGCCAAAGCCAGGAATGGAAAATGAAAATCTCAGGCTTTCCTTTATTACCTGATCTCTGTTTATAGTCTGTTCCTGGCTTTGGCTTCAAATCTTTGGCAGATAATCTGTCAGATAATCTTTCTGTATAAATGGACACTTATTCACTAGTGAATTGCAAAACTCCACACCAAAACTGGAAACAAGAGTGGTGCTGTTTCTGGAAGAAAGTGACCATGTTCTTTTAAAGGCCCTTATACACCAAACCAATTGTTTGGGGTAATAGCTCAGGTTAAAAGGCAACGATTTTGTGACATACAAGATGTTGGCTGTTCCTTGTCTTTCAACATGTTGAAATTACATATTTATGACAGCAACGATTTGCTGCATGTTGCTCCGTGTAATAGAAGCGGCAGCACAAGACCACCATTGACTTCAATGGGCATCTAAGGATTCCAGTACTTGTCAGATGCTGTATGTCCTACAGGAAGTGGTGTTTTCTTTCCAGTCTGACACAGTTCTCTCTGCTGCCACCACTGTCCATGTCAGGAACTGTCCAGAGCAGTAGCAAATCCCCATAGAAAACCTCTCCAGCTCTGGACAGTTCCTGACATGAACAGAGGTGACAGCAGAGAGCACCGTATCAGACTGGAAAGAATACACCATTTCCTGCAGGACATACAGCAACTGATAAGTACTGGAAGGCTTGAGATTTTTAAATAGAAGTAATTTACAAATCTTTATAACTTTCTGGCACCAGTTGATCTTAAAACATTTTTAGCATTAGGCGTCATGCCCAAGCCAAAGCAGACACCATCTTAACCTTTCCACTTAGCTGTAATGGCACTGTGTGAATGGGGGGCGTCATGCAAAAAATAGTATACTGCTAGACAGTCCAAGTGACTGCTGCACTGTGTGGTGTCTGCCTGCAGACCTAGCTAAGGTCCCATTAACCTGCTATAGGAGAATCTCACTGCCGAGTTGTCAGGGCAAACTACACGTTATGCAGTAGTAATTATGTGCAGCCTATTTCTAGACTGACTTTTTTTGCACTTTTTTTTTTGTACCTCTTTTCCACCTTCTTTTCATTTCTTTCTTTGCCTACAGATTCTAGTTCTGCCTCACAATTCTGAAGCCGCAGTCATTTCAGGCAGATATAAAGTCTGCTTTGCTTCCCTGACCAGCTGGGGTGACCTTCTGTTCCAGCAGCTGGTACAATCTGTTATTACCATAGGTTCCTTCACGTAACAACAACACAGAACAAAATCTTTTCTTTTTTTTATACTTTCTTTTTTTTTTTTATACTTTTTTTTAATACTTTTTGGGGGAGATTTATCAAACATGGTGTAAAGTGAAACTGACTCAGTTGCCCCTAGCAACCAATCAGATTCCACCTTTCATTCCTCACAGACTGTTTGAAAAATGAAAGGTGGAATCTGATTGGTTGCTAGGGGCAACTGAGCCAGTTTCACTTTACACCATGTTTGATAAATCTCCCCCATTATACTTAAATTGATAGAAAATACATGATTAAATGACTATTTGTTCTATTTATTCATTTAATATACACTCTACAGCAAGCGGTAGGGAACCTTGGCTCTCCAGCTGTTGCAAAACTACAACTCCCATCATGCCTGGAAAGCCAAATCTAAAGGAGTGGATTAACTTTACCATAGGCCCCGGGCTGTTCACCAGGCCTGGGCCCCTCCAACCCACTGTAACCATGGCAAGACTAGCGTAGTGTTCATAATACAGGATAGATAATGTCATGATGCCCTGAATTTTGCAAAATTGCTGTAAAAAAGCTGCAATTTTTAGCAAATCATGGCAGAACTGTATCCAAGAGACATTACACCTCTAAAAGTATAAGTCTTTTTCGGTGTCCGTGGGCCCCCCTGGAGCTCAGGGCCCCGGACTACTGCCCGAAACTGACCTATTATAATCTGCTACTGGCTTTGGCTGTCCAGGCATGATGGGAGTTGTAGTTTTGCAACAGCTAGAGAGCCAAGGTTCCCTCCCCCTTGCTGTACAGAGACTGTTCTGGCTGCTTCCAATCTATAATATGTTTTTATGAGTGTAGGAGGAAACCGCTGTACCTGGAGGAAACCCACAAATAACAGGATGAGCATACTGACACAATGCAGATGTCGCCCTTGATCAGTCTCTAAATCAGCATCCAGCAGTGCAAGTCAACAACACTAACCACTGAGCCGCCATGCTGTTCCAGCTCACTGCCACATGTTTTTAACTCCTAGACGACAATTTGAAAGTAGTAACTAAAGGCCTAGAACACCCCTTAAAGTAATCTATTGCTTTTCTCCCTGATCTCTGTGCATGCAGCTGCCACATTCCCATAGACTTACATAAAATTATTCAAGTCAACTGATTAAAGAAAGTTATTCAGATTTTTGAATGACTTCTATTTAAAAATCTTAAGTCTTCCAATACTTTCAGCTGCTGTATGTCCTACAGGAAGTGGTGTATTCTTTCCAAGCTGACACAGTGCTCTTTGCTGCCACCTCTGTCCATGTCAGGAACTGTGCAGAGCAGTAGCAAATCTCCATAGGAACCCACTACTGCTCTGCACAGTTCCTGACATGGACAGAGGTGGCAGCAGAGAGCACTGTGTCAGACTAGAGAGAATACACCAGTTCCTGCAGGATATACAGCAGCCGAAGTACTGGAAGACTGGGGATTTTTAAGTTGGTAATTTACAAATTTGTATAACTTTCTGACACCAGTTAATTAAAAAAAAAAAAAGACATTTTTTTTCTCCAAAACAAAATATACCATACTAATGCTGCACCACTGATCCAAATCACCACTGGTCTAAAAGGGTTAGTCCAGCTAAAAAAAAATTTCTTTCAAATCAACTGGTGTCAGAAAGTTATATAGATTTGTAATTTCCTTCTATTAAAAAAATCGTAAGTCTTCCCATACTTATCAGCTGTTGTATGTCCTGCAGGAAATGTTTTATTTTCAGTCTGACACAGTGCTCTCTGCTGACATCTCTGGCTGAGACAGGAAGTGTGCAGAGCAGGAGAGGTTTTCCATGGGGATTCATATAGCACTGTGTCAGACTGAAAATAAAACAACACTTCTTGCATGACATACAGCAGCTAATAAGTATGGAAGTATGAGATTTTTTAATAGATGTAAATCACAAATCTATATAACTTTCTTATATCAATTGATTTGAAAGAAAAAGATTTTCACTGGATAACCCCTTTAAATGGGGCTTCTGATTACTTAGCCAGGTGACGTGTTTCCTAGTAATGATCCGAGGAAACTCACTGGTTGGCTACAGAACATTTGGAATGTCATTGACAGAGGATGGAGATCTCATCATCAAGTTAAGCAAACAGATGGGCTGGACCTGATACAAGGTATGCTTTAAAGGGGTTATCTGGCATTGAGAATTTTTTTTTTTATAAAATGCTACTATTATGAAAACATAATAAACATCCAATGCTTACCTCTCCACGTTCCCCTGGTGCAGCCACCAACTTGTCTCAGGAGTGACAGCTTGCTCAGCCAATCACTGGCCGCACCACTGTCCCATCTCACTCAGTGATTGGCTGAGCAGGCTTTCACTCCCTAGAGTGATAACAGTAGAATACCTCACTAACATTCTCTATCGACTAGGGCTTCTTAACAGTGTCGGACTGGCCCACCAGCAGACCGGAGAATCCTTCGGTGGGCCCCCCGCATTAGAACTTGCACAAACTCTGATTGACATGTCGTGTCTTACTGGTTGTTCATTGGTGGGCCCCCAGGATCATTCCCTCTGGTGGGCCCCAGATACCCCAGTCCGACACTGCTTCTTAATCTTCCACTAGGGCCTCACTGACCAGAACATGGCTGCCCTTTACCATCAGAGCTGCACTAGGATCTATCTGATAATCCACAATCTGACCTTATTGATGACATTGCCCGTCTGCACAATGACAATATCAAAAATTACAATGTAATAAAATCCACATCAGCATACATTGTACAGAATGAGGGTGGATGTCTGTGGGGTCCAGGGAAACCCAATCCAACACTGAGCAGATATACTGGTATCATTTACACTGTTATGGTGCCTGGTGTAGAAGGACAATGGGGTGACCTCTACCCTCCCCCAACACACCAGCTGATCAATGTCTCTTTACCTTTATCTGGATAGATAGATAGATAGATAGATAGATAGATAGATAGATAGATAGGAGAGAGATAAATAGATAGATAGATAGATAGATAGATAAATAGATAGATAGGAGATAGATAGATAGATAGATAGATAGGAGAGAGATAAATAGATAGATAAATAGATAGATAGATAGGAGATAGATAGATAGATAGATAGATAGGAGAGAGATAAATAGATAGATAAATAGATAGATAGATAGGAGATAGATAGATAGATAGATAGATAGATAGATAGATAGATAGATAGATAGGAGATAGATAGATAGATAGATAGATAGATAGATAGGAGATAGATAGATAGATAGATAGATAGATAGGAGATAGATAGATAGATAGATAGATAGATAGATAGATAGATAGATATAATAGATAGATAGATAGATAGATAGATAGATAGATAGATAGATAGATAGATAATATAAAGATAGGAGATAGATAGATAGATAGATAGATAGATAGGTAGATAGATAGATAGATAGATAGATAGATAGGAGATAGATAGATAATGAATATGAGACACAAGAGAGAATAGGAGACAGATAGCATACAAGACACTAGACATACCATATATAATGTATATAAAAGACAGATTATAGAAGTCACTATATATACCATAGATAATAGATTATAGAAGTCACTATATATACCATAAATAATAGATTATAGAAGTCACTATATATACCATAGATAATAGATTATAGAAGTCACTATATATACCATAGATAATAGATTATAGAAGTCACTATATATACCATAGATAATAGATTATAGAAGTCACTATATATACCATAGATTATAGATAGATTATAGAGGGCACTATATATACCATAGATAATAGATTATAGAAGTCACTATATATACTATAGATAATAGATTATAGAAGTCACTATATATACCATAGATAATAGATTATAGAAGTCACTATATATACCATAGATAATAGATTATAGAAGTCACTATATATACCATAGATAATAGATTATAGAAGTCACTATATATACCATAGATAATAGATTATAGAAGTCACTATATATACCATAGATTATAGATAGATTATAGAGGGCACTATATATACCATAGATAATAGATTATAGAAGTCACTATATATACCATAGATAATAGATTATAGAAGTCACTATATATACCATAGATAATAGATAGATTATAGAAGTCACTATATATACCATAGATAATAGATTATAGAAGTCACTATATATACCATAGATAATAGATTATAGAGGGCACTATATATACCATAGATAATAGATTATAGAGGGCACTATATATACCATAGATAATAGATTATAGAGGGAACTATATATACCATAGATAATAGATTATAGAAGTCACTATATATACCATAGATAATAGATTATAGAGGGCACTATATATACCATAGATAATAGATTATAGAGGGCACTATATATACCATAGATAATAGATTATAGAGGGCACTATATATACCATAGATAATAGATTATAGAGGGCACTATATATACCATAGATAATAGATTATAGAGGGCACTATATATACCATAGATAATAGATTATAGAGGGCACTATATATACCATAGATAATAGATTATAGAAGTCACTATATATACCATAGATAATAGATTATAGAAGGCACTATATATACCATAGATAATAGACAGATTATAGAGGACACTATATATACCATAGATAATAGATTATAGAAGGCACTATATATACCATAGATAATAGATTATAGAGGACACTATATATACCATAGATAATAGATTATAGAGGGCACTATATATACCATAGATAATAGATTATAGAGGGCACTATATATACCATAGATAATAGATTATAGAAGTCACTATATATACCATAGATAATAGATTATAGAAGGCACTATATATACCATAGATAATAGACAGATTATAGAGGACACTATATATACCATAGATAATAGACAGATTATAGAGGACACTAGATAGATAAGAGCAGTCAGTAATATACAGGCGCTCCGCTACACAGCCGATACATGCGGCACAGTACAGAGTGTATCACCGGCTGTAGTATCGCAGCATCCTGCGGCACACACCAGGCATGCCTGTGACCTCTGCTCGCCAAGGACGCGGGGCCGGGGGCTGTACACACTGGGCGCTTACCTGCGGTATTGGAGGTGATGCCCGGGGAGGCCACAGACAGGATGCCGCAGCAGAGGGGCACCAGCAGGGGGTGCAGCAGGGCGGAGAGCCGCATGTCGGGGCAGCCGGGTGGATGGAGCGGCAGAGCTGGGTGTGCACTGAGCCCTGCGCTCTGCATACGTTACATCAGCCCCCAGCAGTGTGACGGTAATGTGATGAATCATGCAGGAACCTTCCCCAATGCCACCACATCACCAATACATTGCCTCACGGCGGACGCTCGGTGTGCGGTTGGCTGTTGGAAACGTCTTTCCGTTAACATCAAATACACGAATCTCTAATATTCATTTTAACCATTTGTGATACATCTGGATAACAGCGGCTTCTATCACAGCTTCCAGATGTTATTACCACCCAGCTTTCCCAGACCCCTGCTAGGTAACGCTTCCTTCTGTAGTTCTGCAGTTACTCCAGCCTTGTGGATAATAATTCCTATGGTTATAAAACTTGTGTGCTCCAAACTGATTGTTTTCCGAGACCCCTGAAGGTAACTCTACCTAGAAATGCAGTTATATTTCTCAGACTCATATAGACCATATAGTCCATTCAGGGTTATGGAAAAGCTGGGTGCTATAAACCTTATTTTTACCAAGTATATATGTTACAAAATCTTAATCAGCAGCATATAAAGCAAGTCTGCAATATACATTAATTATTGATTTATTTAGTAATTTAGATATTTATGTATTTATTTTTGTTATCATGCTGTAAAACATAGCAATACTTACTTGTATCCAGGTCCAGTCTCTTGAAGGCAGCTTTTTTAGTTTTGGGCTAGTTGAAAAAAAGAGACTAGAGTACACTGTCATGACTCAATGGGTCCATCAATTAGATGACTGCTTTCTCTGTGTGTTTAGTCTGTTTTTTTTTTTGTTTTTTTTTTCCAACCAGCTCAAGACTAAAAAGGAGACTGAACCTGGATAGGTAAGTATATGACAGTCAGAGCATCAAAGGACCTGAATGCACCCTTACCATATATCATCATATTTGTTTGGACCTCAGCGTGGTCCTGGGCTCATAGTATATGGCTGACAAGCACTCTTAGGGTACTATTATACAAAATGATTTTTCGACGATCAACGATTATTAATAAACAAACTCAAACCACCGATATGGCGAACGACCTGAAATCGTTTACCCAATTACACGGAACATTGATCGTTACTTATGATCGTTATTGCGTTCGTTCTGTCGTCGCCACTGCATTTACACCACTACCACGAACGGCCGAACGACGTCTTATTATATGCGAACAATTTGCCAACGATCAACAATAAAAACAGGTCCAAATTCTAGTAAAGGACCAACGATTTCTCATTGGTCGTTTAATCGGTGTCTGCTATTACACTAAAAGATTATTGTTCAAATCCGAACGATTTAATGATTTTTCGAACAATAATCGTTCCGTGTAATACCACCCTTACTGCACAAGCTAGGCATACCCTGTATCCATATCTGTATCTTTTTACCTGCTTATCCTGATCTGGGTTCTTGTACTTTTGACTACTCTTTTGGATTCTGATCCTATACCGCATTGTCCATTTGACCCCGACCCATACGACTATCCCTGGGTGTCTGTCTGTCTAGTCTTAATGTTTACGCCTCAGGTAAGGGACCATCGCCAGTGTCCGTGTCCCCCTTATACCCTTCCTAGCTGACACATATGTCATGAAAGGTAACCATATTATGTATCACAATACCATGTATGAGTGCCGTGTGTAATACAGTACAATAGTGCCTCCACTTTGTTTACTTGTGTGTTTATATACATATGGCCCTTAACCCTTTGAGGACCAGGCCCAAAATGACCCAGTGGACCGCGCAAATTTTGATCTTAGTGTTTTCGTTTTTCCCTCCTCTCCTTCTAAGAGCTCTAGCACTTTCAGTTTTCTATCTACAAGGCCATGTAAGTGCTTGTTTTTTACAGGAATAGTTGTACTGTGTAATAGTGTCTTTCATTCCACCATAACATGTATGACAGAATCCCAAATATATTATTTATGAAGATATAAATTGGTGAAATCGTAAAAAAGAATGCAATATGTTAACGTTTGGGGGGTTCCTGTGTCTACGTAATGCACTATATGGTAAAATCGACATGATACCATTACTCTATAGGTCAGCCCGAACACAACCATATGCAGGTTTACACAGATTCTCTAATGTTATATATATTTTTTAAATGAAATCCTTTTTTTTGGCAATTAATTATAAATAAAATGGGCCTATTGTGTCGCTTATAACGGTTTTATTTTTTCACCTACGGGGCTGTATGGGGTGTCATTTTTTCCGCCATGATCTCTAGTTTTTATTAATACCATATTTGTGAAGATCGGACGTTTTTATTACTTTTTATTTTTATAAAATTTTTTTATATATAATGTAACATTAAATCGGTAATCTGCGCACTTTTTCCCCTATTTTTGTCTACGCCATTCGATGTTCGCAATGACGCTTGTAATATTTTAATAGATTGGACAATTAAGCACACTACGGTATATTATATGTTTATTTGTTTATTTATTTTTATATGTTTTATTTATATAATGGGAAAGGGGGGGTGATTTCAACTTTTATTGGGGGAGGGGTTTTGGGGTAGTGTGTTAGTGTTTTTGACTTTTTTCTTTTTACACATTTGAGGTCCCTTTGAGGGACTTTTACATACACTACTTTGATTTATACACTGATCATTGCTATGCCATAGGCATATCAGTGATCAGTGTTATCGGCGATCTGCTCATTGAGCCTGCCTGTGCAGGCTCAGTACAGCAAATCGCCGATCGGACCGCAACGGAGGCAGGTGAGAGACCTCCAGCGGTCCGTTTTACTGATTGGGACCCACACCACACTGCGGGGGACTCCCCCTGTCACTTAAATGTCGCGGTCGCGGTGTTTAAGGGGTTAATGACACGCGGCAGCGCGATCGCTGCAGCGTGTCATTACCGGTGAGGTCCCGGCTGCTGATTGCAGCCGGCCCCCACCTGCTATGAAGCGCGCTCCGCTTCGGAGCACGCTTCATAGCGGGAGAACCACCCAGGACGTACAGTTACGCCCTAGGTCGTCTGGGGACAGACTTCCATGGCGTAACTATACGCCCTGGGTCGTCTAAGGGTTAATAAGGGATTGTATATGTTTACATCCAACAAACTGAGGTCCATCTGTGATGATGACATGACTGTGGCCATGTAACATGTTAAAGGGGCTGTACAGAATGTTTTTCTTTCACATGAACTGGTGCCAGAAAGTGATTTGTGATTTTACTTCTATAAAAAAAAATTTTAAGTCTTCTAGTGCTTATCAGCTGCTGTATGTCCTACAGGAAGTGGTGTATTCTTTCCAGTCTGGAGAGCAGGAGAGGTTTTCTATGGGCATTTGCTCCTGCTCTGGAAAGTTCCTGACATGGACAAAGGTGGCAGCAGAGAGCACTGTGTCAGACTGGAAAGTATACATCACTTCCTGCAGGACATACAGCAGCTAATAAGTATTGGAGGATGGGAGATTTTTTTTATTTTTTTTTTAGCTACATGGAGTAGCTATATTTTAGCTAGCAAATCATCCAGTGCAGGAAGCAACAGCGGTGTACTGCAGCCCCGGCTCTACTGAATCTGTATATAGGTCACTCTGAAAGAATAAGGGGGTTTAACTCTGTGATAAAAGGGAGTTTTTGTAATAGCAGGGACTCTTTAAAGGGGGGTTCCCATTTCAACTAATATAGTTAAGCCCCAGCCTGAAGTGGATCTGCTATGATTTGGAAAGTTAGGGAGACTCCCTGGGTCAGAGTACAAGGCTGTAGATCCCGCTATGCAGACCATGCCGCTCCTCCACTCACCCTCCCACCCAGTACAGGGAGCTCCTAAACCAAAGCAATGCTCTTCAACCAAGTTACAGTTTTGAAAAACTGTGAGCTCTTCTTGCAAAATGCTTTCAATCCATATATATATATATATATATATATATATATATATATACAGTATATATCAGCCAAACCACGGCTTTTAGAGCAGAGTGGTAGTTGGTAACGTGGACAAGAAGCTGTCAACAATGGGAGGGTAGGAGCAGCATATCAGAAGGAGAGAAGACTGCTAACTTCCCCATTAAAGTCAGTTTGCGAAAATCCTAAATAAATGTGCAGACGTGCCAACAAGATCCCATGCCAGAATATGTGAATAAGATTTTTTTTCACATTGCTTGTACTGCAAACGCTGTTCATTTCTGTCACATACATTTTTAGTGGGAAATCCTCGGCCTTTCCATCACCCCCGAAGTGACCACAGCACCTAAACAGCACCAAAGCATCCAATCCCTTATTCAGGGAATAGATGGGGGTCCTGGAAGTCGGACCCCCCCTACTGATCAAAATGTGATGGCAAGTCCTTCCTTCCTATGGTGGGAAATCCTCTCTATGGTACAATGCCAGTTGTAATTCTAGGAATAACAGAGGGAGAAGTGAGTCTGTGTTCGCTTGTATATAAATTTATAATGTCACTGCTGAATAATTGAGTCATCATTGATTATTTATAGCCCTTACAACCATCCAAATGTTATGAATGCACAAGTCTCCAGTCACACTCAGTACATTGACTTAAAAATAACTCCTAGAGAAGCTGCAATAACCCAGACCTGGCCAGACTGTGACCCTGACCCCAATTCGCCTTAGGGTGCCTTCACACATACCGTATCGCTGCATTTTTAATGCGTTTTTATCGCTGCGTTTTTGTTGCGTTTTTGCTACGTTTTTTACATGTGCGTTTTGATTTTCACATGATTTTCATGTGAAAATCAAAACTTGCATGTAAAAATCGCACCAAAAACGCAGCAGTAAAAACGCGATAAAAACACAGCGTTAAAAACGCAGCGATACGGTACGTGTGAAGCTACCCTTAAACGGTTTTCAAGGATGAAGTCGTCGCCCCTCCCCCAAAGTATACTGCAGTTCAAAGGAGCAGAAATTCACAGCAGGATAGCCATACTAAATTGCATAACTAAGCCATATATGGGCTGCCTTAAAGTGGTATTTCAAGGTGTTTTTTTTTTTTTATATTATGTAAAGGAAACATAGTATTCCAGAGTAGTAGCAAATCCCCATAGAAGACCTTGACTTTGGTATTGTAGAGTATGGTCCGCAAGAACACGCCCCACAATACCAAACGCTTTAACCCTTACCCCCTTTCCCACTGCCTACCCTATCAGCCATAACCCCCCCCCCCCCCCCCCCCCCAACAAGAAGACACAGAGTCGCGTCCTTTTGGCTAAATATGGCCACAGCAGCCAAATTTTATTAAATATAAACATACAAAAACATTTAGCAAAACATTTTTATTGCACCAAAAAACATCCTAACAAAACTTCCTATGAATAGCCGTAGAGGAGATGCTTGTAGTTCCCAAAAAGATCTGACGCCATGAACTAATTCTTGTCATTAATTTGCCTCCAGACGCCCAGCCCGACTCGGAGACACCATTTAACCATGTATGGCTCCCAAGCCAACCTCTGCTCTCTGGTGATACACCTTCAGTGAGAGCCCTTAAAGCGCCAGACCCCCCCAAATTTCTTAATCATCATTGAGGAGGAGGGTCATACCCCACGATGATCCCCCCATCCCCCCATCAATTTTTTGCCTCCAACTACAAGGAGCTCCCCCCTGCCACCTGCGAGTAGGCCTTGAATACCTCAAGCCTGCGAGTAACCCACCACCCGCAAAGACCTCTCAACTCCATCCTGTAAAGCCAAGGCCCACAGATCGATGCCAACAGCATTGAGATGTACCCCGTCTCTTAACCAGAAAGCTCCCTGACCGCCCTCCAGATCTACATGCCGCACAGCCACACCCCCATTCCGCGTTACAAACCCGGAAATCGCCCTGTTAACCTTTATCCTTGCTTTATTCAGCTTCTCGACCGATCGGGCTGTGCGCCAAGTCGCCCGAGGAACAATTTCCGACCACACCACCACCGTCCCCGGGTACTCAGTCCACAGCCTGAACAGGTCATTCCGGATATCCCGGATCAATTCCCGCATGGGGCGAACCCCCAAATCGTTCCCCCCCACATGCAACACCAATACCTCCGGGGGGGCGGTCCAACCCCACAAAACGACGAACTTCAGGCAGCACTCTACTCCAAACCAGACCACCAATACCTAGCCATCTGACCACCGCCATCTCCACCGCCAAAGCCAAGCTGCCTCCCCTCGGGGTGCACATCTGCCCGTTGAGCTCCACGAGCCACGTAAGAGTGCCCAAATATTCATACAAGGTACGGCGGTCTACCTTCAACACAAAAACAGCAAGCACATAACTAAAATCTCTACCAACCTGCAATCACCGGAACACCCCCCCCCCCCCAACTCCTCTAACAATCCTACGTACTCAAACACAATGGGGGCGAATATACCACTTATAACGGTTAGAGTCCCAACGACCTATCCTTTTCACCACCTCCGCCCCCAAGCCCCAGCTCGCGGCCTCAGTCGCCGCCCCTATCCGGAATGAGTGTGGAGCGAAGCGAGACGGGTCCAACCCCAAAAACAACAAGCACCGCTGAAAAATAGCTGTGAACTGGTATCGGGACAAGTATGTCCCATCCACATGGCACAGCAGCGGGATGGCACCCGAAGGGCGCACCCGCAAGTACTCCTCCAAGCACCGCACCGGACAAACCCCAGAACCAGACAGCTGTCCCAACACTACCCACCGTCCGGCCCCCACCTGATCCGTCTTGGACTTTCTTATCCAAAACTCAACCCGCACCGGATAAAGCTGCACATCCGCCAGCAACAACCCCCCTAACTTAGAACCACTAGGAGCAACAAGCTCCCCTATCTTCAACACGCCAAAGAAAGCAAGCACAAATGCTACCCTTAACAAAGCCGCCTCAAAGGAAGAACGACAAATACCAACAACCGCCTCCCCCAACCGTTCTAACAGCTGAAATCCCACCGGCCGACGGGTATCCCTGGTGGACCTCCCCCTTCTAAACCCCCTCACCGCCTGAGCCACCACAAAATCCTTGGTAATATTGGGCAACCGATGCAACTTAAACCCAAAAGCCAACCCCGCCAACACCCGATTAACCTTCGCTACCAACCAACCCTTCACAGACATATCCCCCAACCAACACAATAAAAGAAGTACACTACCCTCCCCCGATGCAGCACCACCACCACACTCACACCATTCCTCCCACAGTTGCCAAGCAGACTCGTAGGAGGCCCACGTACCAGTAGCCAGGGAAGCCTGAATCAACTGCCCCGCCACTCGCAGCCCAGCTCCCAGAGGTGCGCCGGACACTTCAAGCCGTGGATCTCTGCATCGGGTGCCAGCTCCCGGAAGTGATCGAACTGCAAGCAGGAGAGAGAATCCGCAATTGAGTTAAGACATCCCGGCACATGGACAGCCACCACCGACGCATTCAACTTCAAACATTCCAACACCAGACAACGCAGCAGCCTCACGACCGGCAAAGAAGAGGCCGACAGGTGATTCAGGGCCAACACCACCGCCATGTTGTCACAATGAAACCTGACCTTACGATCCCTGAACCTGTCCCCCCACAGAAAAACCGCCACCACTATTGGGAACAACTCTAGGAAGGCCAGATTCCGAAGCAAACCCGCCCCCTCCCACTCCAACGGCCACCTCTCTGCACACCACTGCCCCTGACAGAACGCCCCAAAGCCCAGCTTCCCGCCGCATCTGTGTACAGCTCAAAGTCGGCAGTATCCATGACCTCAGCCATCACCAGAGATCTACCATTGTACTGAGTAAGGAAACTATCCCACACCTCCAAATCCTCCCTATGGTCCCGGGTCAACCGGATATAATGGTGAGGGCCCTGCACCCCCGAGGTCGCAGCCGCCAACCTCCTACAGAATACCCGCCCCATAGGGATGATCCTACAGGCAAAGTTCAGTCTACCCAACAATGCCTGAAGGACCCTCAACTGAACCTTCCTGCACCGCTTCACCTGCCCCACCTCATGCCTCAAGGACAAAAGTTTGTCCTCCGGCAGCCGGCATTCCATAGCCAGAGTGTCAATGGTAATCCCCAGAAAAACAAGCTCCGTACCGGGCCCCTCCGTCTTCTCTGGTGCCAGAGGGACACCAAAAGAGCATGCTACCCCTTCCAAAGAGCTAAGTAGCGCCCGACACATGGGTGAACCCCCAGGACCAATACATAAGAAGTCATCCAGATAGTGGATGAGAGACTGGACACCTGTCACATCCCGCACCACCCACTCTATGAATGTGCTAAAGGCCTCGAAGTATGCGCATGAGATAGAGCATCCCATGGGCAGACAACGATCCACATAATCCCAGAAGCAACCCAGCAGCCGGACGCTATCAGCATGGACCGGCAAAAGCCGAAATGCGGCCTCCACATCGGCGTTGGCCATCAAGGCCCCCCCCCCCCATACAATCTAACCCAATGCAGCACAGCGTCAAATGACGTATAAACCACAGAGCAAAGCTCCGGGTCTATGCCATCATTGACTGAGGAACCCCTGGGATGGGATAAATGATGGATGAGCCGAAATTTATTTGGCTCCCGTTTGGGGACCACTCCCAAAGGAGAGACCACCAAATCCGGTATGGGGGGAGAGTCAAAGGGGCCTGCCATTCTACCTAACGCCACCTCCTTAGCTAATTTTTCTCAAATTACCTGAGGGTACTGATAGGCCGACTTTAAGTTCCTCAACGATAAGGGGATAGGGTGAGGTGGAGGGGGGATAACGAACCCACCCCGAAACCCTTCAACCAATAATTCCGCTCTCCGCCTATCAGGAAACCTATTTAGATACAGGAGCATCGCGGCCAGCTTCACCGGGGTTCACCCTTGGCTATTGCCCTGCCCTGATCCACGGCCCTTTCCCCTTCTAAAACACTTAGCTGCCCCGTGTGTGGTGCCATTACAAACGGAGCAGGCATGCTTAAACTTGCAGTCATTCCCCCATCTACACTGCCCCTCATTGAACTGCCAGCAAACATCAGCCTTTGACCCGTCTGCTGACCGCCGGCGGAGGGGGTTCCGCCGGAAGCTCAGTGGCCGGCCGAACCGGCCCCTCCTTGAAAGGGGTGCCCATACCGTGTGGGAGCCATAACTCTCAACCACAGGCCTATATCTTTATGATCCCAGCGAATGGAAGGCCTAATGGCCTTCCGCTGCCGGAACTGCTCATCGTAACGGAGCCAAGCCTGGCCTCCGTAAACCCGATGAGCCTCACTGATGGCATCCATATAGCAAAAAAGGGGCAAACAGTGTTCAGGCGCCTTTTCCCCTATAACACTCGCCAAGATGGCGAACGCCTGCAACCAGTTATTGAAAGACTGGGGGATCAAGCGCCACCGCCTCTTCTCTTCATCCTCTTTCTTACTATCCTCCTTCCTACCTTTATCAAGGTTAAATTTCTCCAATGGAAGGAGTGAGAATATTTCTATATACTCATCCTTCCATATCCTCTCCCTAACCTCCTTTTTTAAATGGGAACCAAGGGGGCCCTCAAAACATACATACACCTCCCCCTTAGCCCTATCATCCAACCGAATCTGATCACCCTCCTTCTCCTTCTCTGTCTGCACCGAAACCGCCACTCCCACCCCCCTAGAGGGGACTACACTCTGCCCGCCCACAACCGAACTCTCTATTCTCTATTCAGAGCAGGTCGCTTGGATTCCTGGGGATTGGAGGAAGGAGGAGTATCTGCTAACAGCTCCCTGAGTCTCCCCTCCAGCCATGCCGCATTAGACGAGCCTGCAGCCGCACGCAGCTGCTCCAGCAGAGCAGGTAGGCCAGACATGGTGAGAGGAGAGGCGGTGCAGGAGGACCAACTACTTCACGGTCTCCCGCCTGACTGACTTCCCGCTCGCCACCTCTCCCCTATATAACCTAAGCTCCTCCCCTCCGCAGACCACGCACAGGCCGCAGGCCTACATGCAGGCCCGCATGACTGGGGTTTGTAGGGGGGCTACAAACCCCAGTCATGCGGGCCTGCATGTAGGCCTGCGGCCCCGCTCCGACCCTGCTTTCCTGCTGTCCAGACTAGAAAAAATACCACTTCCTGGATGGCATACAGCAGCTGATAAGTACTGGAAGACTTAAAATTGTTTAATAGAAGTACATTATGGCTGCCTTGTTAGGACTCCTAAATGGGGCCCTACAGATATATTCAGCTTATGTACAGGAGACGTTCCTTATGAGAGAGGGAAATGCAATGTGAACAGAGCCTAATAGAGTGATACAAACATCTCATAGGCAGGGGCGCCGCAATGATGAGGCGACCTGAATCGTCTGCCTCAGGCGGCGCCACCAGCTATCTTCATGGGGGCGGCATTCAGTGGCAGATTATAATATGAGCGGTTCGGGCGGCCGCCCACATTATAATCCGCCACTGACTGTACCCAGGGCCGCTTTAACCAGAGGGCACATGGTGCACGTGCACCGGGCCCACTGGTTAAAGGGGCCCCCCCCGAGCAGGCCGGCCGTTGCTATGTGCGACCAGTGCGGTCGCACAGGGCTCCGGCCACCAGCCTGTCAGGGGGGAGCGCCATGGATGGGTAATCTACTTACCCCTCCATGGCGCCCCCTGCAGGGCCCCCCCGTCCGCCGCTGCCCCCGTCCGCTGCTGCTGCGGCGCTTCAGCGCTGCAGCAGCAGCGACACTGACAGAGAGAGAGCCATTGGCTCCCTCCCTGTCAGTCAGTCACTCTTGTGGACGCACTTCCTGCGGTCACAAGAGGCCGCGCTCTCCCTCTAGCGCCCGACGTCACTGGAGCGTCGGCGCGAGGGTAAGGGGAGCGCAGCCTCTTGTGACCGCAGGAAGTGCGGCCACAGGAGGGAAGAGAAGAGGAACGCGTGGACCCAGGTGAGTAAAAGTGTTTGTTTTTTTCAATGTTATATGGGAGGGGGAGCTATATACTATTGGGGAGCACAGGGGGCTATATACTATGGGGGAGAACAGGGGGCTATATACTATGGGGGAGAACGGGGGCTATATACTATTGGGGAGCACAGGGGGGCTATATACTATGGGGGAGAACGGGGGCTATATACTATTGGGGAGCACAGGGGGGCTATATACTATGGGGGAGCACAGGGGGCTATATACTATGGGGGAGCACAGGGGGCTATATACTATGGGGGAGCACAGGGGGGCTATATACTATGGGGGAGAACGGGGGCTATATACTATTGGGGAGCACAGGGGGCTATATACTATGGGGGAGAACGGGGGCTATATACTATTGGGGAGCACAGGGGGCTATATACTATGGGGGAGCACAGGGGGCTATATACTATGGGGGAGCACAGGGGAGCTATATACTATTGGGGAGCACAGGGGAGCTATACACTATGGGGGAGCACAGGGGGCTATACACTATGGGGGAGCACAGGGGAGCTATATACTATTGGGGAGCACAGGGGAGCTATATACTATTGGGAAGCACAGGGGGCTATATACTATTGGGGAGCACAGGGGAGCTATATACTATGGGGGAGCACAGGGGAGCTATATACTTTGGGGAGCACAGGGGGCTATATACTATGGGGGAGCACAGGGGGCTATATACTATGGGGAGCACAGGGGGCTATATACTATGGGGGAGCACAGGGGAGCTATATACTATGGGGGAGCACAGGGGGCTATACACTATGGGGGAGAACGGGGGGCTATATACTATTGGGGAGCACAGGGGGCTATATACTATGGGGGAGCACAGGGGGCTATATACTATGGGGGAGCACAGGGGAGCTATATACTATTGGGGAGCACAGGGGAGCTATACACTATGGGGGAGCACAGGGGGCTATACACTATGGGGGAGCACAGGGGAGCTATATACTATTGGGGAGCACAGGGGAGCTATATACTATTGGGAAGCACAGGGGGCTATATACTATTGGGGAGCACAGGGGAGCTATATACTATGGGGGAGCACAGGGGAGCTATATACTTTGGGGAGCACAGGGGGCTATATACTATGGGGGAGCACAGGGGGCTATATACTATGGGGGAGCACAGGGGGCTATATACTATGGGGGAGCACAGGGGAGCTATATACTATGGGGGAGCACAGGGGGCTATACACTATGGGGGAGAACGGGGGGCTATATACTATTGGGGAGCACAGGGGGCTATATACTATGGGGGAGCACAGGGGGCTATATACTATGGGGGAGCACAGGGGGCTATATACTATGGGGGAGCACAGGGGAGCTATATACTATTGGGAAGCACAGGGGGCTATATACTATTGGGGAGCACAGGGGAGCTATATACTATGGGGGAGCACAGGGGAGCTATATACTATGGGGGAGCACAGGGGAGCTATATACTATGGGGAGCACAGGGGGCTATATACTATGGGGGAGAACAGGGGGCTATATACTATGGGGGAGAACGGGGACTATATACTATTGGGGAGCACAGGGGGGGCTATATACTATGGGGGAGAACGGGGGCTATATACTATTGGGGAGCACAGGGGGGCTATATACTATGGGGGAGAACGGGGGCTATATACTATTGGGGAGCACAGGGGGCTATATACTATGGGGGAGAACGGGGGCTATATACTATTGGGGAGCACAGGGGGCTATATACTATGGGGGAGCACAGGGGGCTATATACTATGGGGGAGCACAGGGGAGCTATATACTATTGGGGAGCACAGGGGAGCTATACACTATGGGGGAGCACAGGGGAGCTATACACTATGGGGGAGCACAGGGGGCTATACACTATGGGGGAGCACAGGGGAGCTATATACTATTGGGGAGCACAGGGGAGCTATATACTATTGGGAAGCACAGGGGGCTATATACTATTGGGGAGCACAGGGGAGCTATATACTATGAGGGAGCACAGGGGAGCTATATACTTTGGGGAGCACAGGGGGCTATATACTATGGGGGAGCACAGGGGGCTATATACTATGGGGGAGCACAGGGGGCTATATACTATGGGGGAGCACAGGGGAGCTATATACTATGGGGGAGCACAGGGGGCTATACACTATGGGGGAGAACGGGGGGCTATATACTATTGGGGAGCACAGGGGGCTATATACTATGGGGGAGCACAGGGGGCTATATACTATGGGGGAGCACAGGGGAGCTATATACTATGGGGGAGCACAGGGGGCTATACACTATGGGGGAGCACAGGGGAGCTATATACTATTGGGGAGCACAGGGGAGCTATATACTATTGGGAAGCACAGGGGGCTATATACTATTGGGGAGCACAGGGGAGCTATATACTATGGGGGAGCACAGGGGAGCTATATACTTTGGGGGAGCACAGGGGAGCTATATACTATGGGGGAGCACAGGGGAGCTATATACTATGGGGAGCACAGGGGGCTATATACTACTGGGGAGCACAGGGGGCTATATACTATGGGGGAGCACAGGGGGCTATATACTATGGGGGAGCACAGGGGGTTATATACTATTGGGGAGCACAGGTTAGCTATATACTATTGGGGAGCACAGGGGCTATATACTATTGGGGAGCACAGGGGAGCTATATACTATTGGGGAGCACAGGGGTCTATATACTATGGGGGAGAGCACAGGGGGCTATATATTATGGAGAGCACAGGGGGGCTATATACTATTGAGGGGGAGCACAGGGGGGCTATATACTATTGGGGGAGAGCACAGGGGGGCTATATACTATTGTGGGAGAGCACAGGGGGGCTATATACTATTGGGGGAGAGCACAGGGGGCTATATACTATTGTGGGAGAGCACAGGGGGGCTATATACTATTGTGGGAGAGCACAGGGGGGCTATATACTATTGTGGGAGAGCATAGGGGGGCTATATACTATTGGGGGAGAGCACAGGGGGGCTATATACTATTGTGGGTGAGCACAGGGGGCTATATACTACTGGGGAGAGTGCACAGGGGGGCTATATACTAATGGGGGAGCGCACAGGAGGGCTGTATATAACTGGAGGAGCACATGAGGGTCTATATACTACAGGGACACCTTAAAACTATGGAGGCACAGAGGGGTGTAACTATGTAGGGGTACAGAGGGGTGTAACTACTGTATAGGGGTACAAGGGACCTAACTACTGTATGTGTTGGAGCCTAAAATATTTGTCTGGCAGATTCTGGAGAGAAGATTCACAGCCAGGAGAAGACTTCAAGGTGGCCCACGCTGGATGGAGAGAAAAAGAAAAGGTGACAGACTCTGATCGGAGAAGACGCCTCCGATGAGTCACTGGATGTAACTTCACTCTGTTATAGGCTTGTACTGATAGGGGTCATGATGTGGCGGTATTATGTAATGGTATCAATGGTGATATCTTTCTGTTTTGTTTAGTGCAGTTTTTATGTAATATGTAATCACTGAATGGTGGAAATAGTGTTATAAGGTAACTACTGTATGTATTGGGGCTCTTGATACAGTGTGGGGGCAAATTCAGTACATTATACAATGTGCAGAAAGGTAAGGGGGGGCCCACTCTTGAGGGCTGTGCACTGGGCCCACCAGTGTATTAAAACGGCCCTGACTGTACCATGTACTGGAGCCCCCCCGCCCCCGGGCAGTATCTGTAATGAGATGCTGTGAGCGGGGGGGACTGTATTCATAAGCGCCGCGCTGTACTAAATCAGCCGCGCGGTGCTGATACTACAGCGCGACGCTTATGAATACAGTCCCCCCCGCTCACAGCATCTCATTACAGATACTTCCCGGGGGCGGGGGGGCTCCAGTACATGCATTCCACGTCCGTGATCCGTCAGGATCACGGAACGTGGGAATGCAGCCTTAGTCCCCCGGCTGATGTGCGGCTGCCCGGGGTGTCCCGTCCTGTCCCCGGCAGCGCGCGCATCAGAGAGCTCCCTGTGCGCCGGAAGTCACAGGCACAGGCGCACGGGGAGCTCTGTGATGCGCGCTCTGCCGGGGACAGGACGGGACACCCCGGGCAGCCGCACATCAGCCGGGACTAGACCAGAGAGGCTCGACGGGGGAACGGAGGGCAGGTGAGTTGTGTGCTGTTTTTTGTTTTTGTTTTATCTGCTGTGCAGGGGGGGGGGGGGAGAGGGGGACCATCTATAAGGTAGGGGGGGGGAAGGGGGCCATCTATAAGGGAGGGGGGAAAGAGGGGGACGATCTATAAGGGAGGGGGGAAAGAGGGGGACGATCTATAAGGGGGGGGACCATCTATAAGGGAGGGGGAGAGGGAAGAGGGGGACCATCTATAGGGGGGGGCCATCTATAAGGGAGGGGGGAAAGAGGGGGACCATCTATAAGGGGGGGCCATCTATAAGGGAGGGGGGAAAGAGGGGGACCATCTATAAGGGGGGGGACCATCTATAAGGGAGGGGCGGGAGGGGGACCGTCTATAAGGGGGGGGGAAGAGGGGGACCATGTATAAGGGGGAGAGGGGGACCATCTATAAGGGAGGGGGAAAGAGGGGGACCATCTATAAGGGGGCATCTATAAGGGAGGGGGGAGAGGGGGACCATGTATAAGGGGGAGAGGGGGACCATGTATAAGGGGGGGAGGGGGACCATCTATAAGGGAAAGGGGACCATCTATAAGGGAGGGGGAGAGAGGGAAGAGGGGGACCATCTATAAGGGGGGGGGAAAGAGGGGGACCATCTATAAGGGGGGGGAGAGGGGGACCATCTATAAGTGGGGGAGAGAGGGAAGAGGGGGACCAACTATAAGGGGGGGGGGGAAGAGGGGGACCATCTATAAGGGGAAAGAGGGGGACCATCTATAAGGGAGGGGAAAGAGGGGGACCATCTATAAGGGAGGGGGGAGAGGGGGACCATCTATAAGGGAGGGGGGAGAGGGGGACCATCTATAAGGGGGGGAGAGGGGGACCATCTATAAGGGAGAGGGGACCATCTATAAGGGGAGGAAGAGGGGGACCATCTATAAGGGGGGGAAGAGGGGGACCATCTATAAGGGGGGAAGAGAGGGACCATCTATAAGGGGGGAAGAGGGGGACCATCTCCTAAAAGATCAGCACCCTCCTCTCCTGACATCCTCTGTGCTGCTGGGACTTCTCCTATAGGATTAGCACCCTCCTCTCCTGACATCCTCTGTGCTGCTGGGACCTCTCCTATAGGATTAGCACCCTCATCTCCTGACATCCTCTGTGCTGCTGGGACCTCTCCTATAGGATTAGCCCCCTCCTCTCGTGACATCCTCTGTGCTGCTGGGACCTCTCCTATAAGATAAGCCCCCTCCTCTCCTGACATCCTCTGTGCAGCAAGGGACCAAACATTATGTTTATTGGGGACAGCAGTGGGGGGGGGGGGGGGCAGTAGTGGATTATAATGTGGGCGGATTGACGGGGGGGGGGGGGGGGGGGGCGTCATTCTATAGTTCGCCTCGGGCAGCAGAGAGGCTAGAATCACCCCTGCTCATAGGGCCACACCGGGGACTCTGAAATCACTACAGGGAATTTGTAATGAGATGTTTCCCAATAAAGGAAACTGCAAAGATGAAGAACAAATATTGTGGATATCGACAAAACCCATCATCATATGAAGGATAACACATCTGTAGGACTCCACATTGCAGAAATATAAGCGGATGCAGATTAGTTCTGCTGAATGGGGCAAATCTGGAAAACTGTGGCTAGACTGCAAACCCAGTGCAGAAATCCCAGAGTACGCTGTCTGTGATTGAACAACATCATGAGGTGTATTATAATGCTCTGCAGCAGCTGTGGTGTATTATAATGTTCTGCAGCAGCTGAGGTGTATTATAATGTTCTGCAGCAGCTAAGGTGTATTATAATGTTCTGCAGCAGCTAAGGTGTATTATAATGTTCTGCAGCAGCTGTGGTGTATTATAATGTTCTGCAGCAGCTGAGGTGTATTATAATGTTCTGCAGCAGCTGGGGTGTATTATAATGTTCTGCAGCAGCTGAGGTGTATTATAATGTTCTGCAGCAGCTGGGGTGTATTATAATGTTCTGCAGCAGCTAAGGTGTATTATAATGTTCTGCAGCAGCTGAAGTGTATTTTAATGTTCTGCAGCAGCTGAGTTATATTATAATGTTCTGCAGCAGCTGTGGTGTATTATAATGTTCTGCAGCAGCTGAGGTGTATTATAATGTTCTGCAGCAGCTAAGGTGTATTATAATGTTCTGCAGCAGCTAAGGTGTATTATAATGTTCTGCAGCAGCTGTGGTGTATTATAATGTTCTGCAGCAGCTGAGGTGTATTATAATGTTCTGCAGCAGCTGGGGTGTATTATAATGTTCTGCAGCAGCTGAGGTGTATTATAATGTTCTGCAGCAGATGAGGTGTATTATTATGTTCTGCAGCAGCTGAGGTGTTTTGTGAGTTTCTACAGCAGCTGATGTGAATTATGAGGTTCTGCAGCAGCTGAGGTGTATTATGAGGTTCTGCAGCAGCTGAGGTGTATTATGAGGTTCTGCAGCAGCTTGGGTCTATTATAAGGTTCTGCAGCAGCTGAGTTGTATTATGAGGTTCTGCAGCAGCTTGGGTCTATTATAATGTTCTGCAGCAGCTGAGGTGTATTATGATGTTCTGCAGCAGCTGTGGTCTATTATAAGGTTCTGCAGCAGCTGAGGTGTGAATTATGATGTTCTGCAGCAGCTGAGTTGTATTATGAGGCTCTGCAGCAGCTGAGGTGTATTATGAGGTTCTGCAGCAGCTGAGGTGTATTATGAGGTTCTGCAGCAGCTGAGGTGTATTTTGAGATTCTGCAGCAGCTGAGGTGTATTATGAGGTTGTGCAGCAGCTGATGTGTGTTTTATAATGTTCTGCAGAAGATGGGGTGTATTAGGATTTTCTGCAGCAGCTGAAGTGTATTTTAATGTTCTGCAGCAGCTGAGGTATATTATGATGTTCTGCAGCAGCTGAGGTGTATTGTGATGTTCTGCAGCAGCTGAGGTGTATTATGAGGTTCTGCAGTATCTGAGGTGTATTATCATGTTCTGCAGCAGCTGAGGTGTATTATGAGGTTCTGCAGCAGATGAGATGTATTATGATGTTCTGCAGCAGCTGAGATGTATTATGATGTTCTGCAGCAACTGAGGTGTATATTATGATATTCTGCAGGAGCTGAAGTGTATTAGGATGTTCTGCAGCAACTGAGGTGTATATTATGATGATCTGCAGCAGCTGAGGTGTATTATGATGTTCTGCAGCAGCTGAAGTGTATTAGGATGTTCTGCAGCAGCTGAAGTGTATTAGGATGTTCTGCAGCAGCTGAGGTGTGTATTATGATGTTCTGCAGTAGCTGAGGTGTATTATGATGTTCTGCAGCAGCTGAGGTGTATTATGAGGTTCTGCAGCAGCTGAGGTGTGTATTATAATGTTCTGCAGCAGCTGAGGTGTATGTTGAGGTTCTGTAGCAGCTGAGGTGTATTAGGATGTTCTGCAGCAGCTGAGGTGTTTTGTCAGGTTCTGCAGCAGCTAGGGTCTATTATGATGTTCTGCAGCAGCTGTGGTGTATGATAAGGTTCTGCAGCAGCTGAGGTGTATGATGATGTTCTGCAGCAGCTGAGGTGTATTATAATGTTCTGCAGCAGATGAGCTGTATTATTATGTTCTGCAGCAGCTGAGGTGTTTTGTGAGTTTCTACAGCAGCTGAGGTGTATTATGAGGTTCTGCAGCAGCTTGGGTCTATTATAATGTTCTGCAGCAGCTGAGGTGTATTATGAGGTTCTGCAGCAGCTGGGGTCTATTATAAGGTTCTGCAGCAGCTGAGGTGTATTATGAGGTTTTGCAGAAGCTGAGGTGTATTATGATGTTCTGCAGCAGATGAGATGTATTATGATGTTCTGCAGCAGCCGAGGTGTATTATGATGTTCTGCAGCAGCTGAGGTGTGTATTATGATGTTCTGCAGCAGCAGCTGAGGTGTATTATGAGGTTCTGCAGCAGCTGAGGTGTGTATTATAATTTTCTGCAGCAGCTGAGGTGTATTGTGAGGTTCTGCAGCAGCTGAGTTGTATTAGGATGTTCTGCAGCAGCTGAGGTTTAGTATGAGGTTCTGCAGCAGCTGAGGTGTGTATTATAATGTTCTGCAGTAGCTGAGGTGTATTATGAGGTTCTGCAGCAGCTGAGGTGTATTATGATGTTCTGCAGCAGCTGAGGTGTGTATTATAATGTTCTGCAGCAGCTGAGGTGTATTATGATGTTCTGCAGCAGCTGAGATGTATTAGGATTAGAGATGAGCGAACCTGGAGCGTGCTGGAGTCCATCGGAACCCGAACGTTCGGTATTTGATTAGCTGGGGCTGCTGAACTTGGATAAAGCTCTAAAGTTGTCTGGAAAACATGTATACAGCCAATGACTATATCCATGATTTCTACATAGCCTTAGGGCTTTATCCAACTTCAGCAGCCACCGCTAATCAAATGCTGAAAGTTCGGGATTCGGATGGACTCCAGCACGCTCCAGGTTCGCTCATCTCTAATTAGGATGTTCTTTTTTAAGTTTTACACTTTTGTTTAGCAGTAATCCAATAGTTTTCGCTGATTGTGACCATTGTATGATAATTATGGGGATCCTGGGTCATCTTTCATACATTCTGTTATATTCCGATTCCCTTTGTGTATCCCCAGGAGTCTGCTGGCACTGCGCTGATTCTTATAGGCTGAGGTGTAACAGCAGAAATTAATTCGAGGACCCCCATAGGGGTCCGGGGTCCTCGAACAAAGCCACAGAGCACTGGAGTCCTGAGGAGCAGGTACTGAGAAGGAATAGGAACAACACCAGGGGGCGCCGTGTAACAGCAATATCTACACATAAGTAGTTTAAAAAAATAAATGATTCCAATTGAAAGAATGGACAGTTCCTTTAAGACACCCGAAATCATTTATCACCCAGATTCGGACCGCAGTTACATCACTACAACAAAGATTACTATATACAATGGAATACATTTTGTATAGTTTGAATGTGAATGATTTATATGTTATGCTAAAAATAGGATCAGGTTCTGACAGAAGATGGAAGTATAACCTTTCCTGTATACTTTCTTATTTTCAGGCTTCACTGCTTCCCTTTTTGCCATAAAATATACAACATTTAGATTGTTCATATGGTCACATGAAAAGAAAAAAATCTTTACACGATTTAACGTTCACTTAGCACCATCTAGTGTTTATATGTGCGTAGTGCAGGCATGGGAATAGAAAGAAGTACAGTATATATTAGGCAACAAATAAACAGTATGGGGGAGATTTATCAAACATGATGTGAAGGGAAACTGGCTCAGTTGCCCCTAGCAACCAATTAGATTCCACCTTTCATTCCTCATAGACTCTTTGGAAAATGAAAGGTGAAATCTGATTGGTTGCTAGGGGCAACTGGGGCAATTTCCCTTTACACCATGATTGATAAATCTCTCCCATTGGGTACAAATGAGAATTTTCAAAGCAGCAGGACTTGTGGGATATGGAGTGTTCCTGGAAAGCTGTGGTCAGTGCTTGCCAAAAGTGGTTTAAAGGGGTACTCTGGAGAAAAGAATTGTTTTCAAGTCAACTGATGTCACAAAGTTGTACATATTTGTTAATTTATATTTAAAAACCTCAAGCCTTCATGTACTTATCAGCCTAAAACGGTGCTCCCTGCTGCCACCTCTGTCCATGACAGGAACTGTCCAGAGCAAGAGAGGTTTTCTAGGGGGGATTTGCTACTACTGACATGGACAGACGTGGCAGCAGAGATCACTGTGTACTAGAAAAAATACAGTACATCTCTTCATGCAGGACATTCAGCAGCTGATAAGTACTGGAAGACTTGAGATTTTTACATTTCCAAATCTGGTACCAGTTGATTTTTTTTCTGAAGTACCCCTATAAAGAAGGACAACTGGTGCCCAAGGTTCATTGATGCTTATTGGGAGTAAAGGCTAGCCTATCTAGTCCAATCCCACAGAAGAGATAATGTAGCATACATTGCTGAAAAGGTTAAAGCTAGGAAAGAATGCATGGGGCTGAGTAATAACAGACAGATTAGAATGTCTACAGTGGGCACATGAGCATCAGAACCATGGAGCAATGGAAAAAGATGGGCTGGTCTGATGAATCACATTTCCTTTTACATAATCTGTATGGTTGGGTGCATGTGTCTTGCTTGTAGAAGGTAAGGAGGCATTATGAGAAGACAAACCAGTGGAGGCAGAATAAAGTACCCTGCCACACTGCAGCAATTCAGGAATGGAATGGTACAATGGAAGAGACAAACACTTTAAGAGGTGAAGCATGCAACCCCCCTCCCCAAATGCAGAAGCACACTGATGTGGGACCCTGTGCCGTCTGTGCATTCTCTATATAGTAGATGGTGTCCTCTGTGCATCCCGATATAGTAGATGGCCCCCTGTGTAGATCCCCCTATAGAAGATGGCATCCTCTGTGCATACCACATATATTATGGCCCCCTGTGTAGGCCTCCTCTCCTATGGTATGTGGCCTTTGGTACAGCCCCTATAATGGCCCAGAGTAGGACCCCCTATAGTGGATGGCCCCCTTGTGTAGTCCCCCCTATAGTAGATGGCCCCCTTTAGTAGATGGCCCTCTGTGTAAGCCCCCTATGGTATGTGGCCTTTGGTGCAGCCCCTATAATAGATGGCCCCAAGTAGGTCCCCCTATCGTAGATAGACCCCTTGTGTAGTCCCCCTTTAGTAGCTGCCCCCCTGTGTGGGCTCCTATGGTATATAGCCTTCGGTGCAGACTCTATAGTAGTTAGCTCAGAGTAGGTTCCCTATAGTAGATGGCCCCCTTGTGTAGTCCCCCCCCTTTAGTAGATGGTCCTCTGTGTAGTCCCTCTTTAGTAAATGGCCCCCTGTTTAGTCTAGGGTCCATTGTGCAGTCACCTGTTTAGTCCATGGTTCCCTGTGCTGCTCCCCTAAAGTAGGTAAATAGAAAAAGAGTCTGTGGTACTGTATGTCAGGAGCGCTGTGGTACTGTATGTCAGGAGCGCTGTGGTACTGTATGTCAGGAGCGCTGTGGTACTGTATGTCAGGAGCACTGTGGTACTGTATGTCAGGAGCGCTGTGGTACTGTGTGTCAGGAGCGCTGTGGTACTGTGTGTCAGGAGCGCTGTGGTACTGTGTGTCAGGAGCGCTGTGGTACTGTGTGTCAGGAGCGCTGTGGTACTGTGTGTCAGGAGCGCTGTGGTACTGTGTGTCAGGAGCGCTGTAGTACTGTGTGTCAGGAGCGCTGTGGTACTGTGTGTCAGGAGCGCTGTGGTACTGCGTGTCAGGAGCGCTGTGGTACTGTGTGTCAGGAGCGCTGTGGTACTGTGTGTCAGGAGCGCTGTGGTACTGTGTGTTAGGAGCGCTGTGGTACTGTGTGTTAGGAGCGCTGTGGTACTGTGTGTTAGGAGCGCTGTGGTACTGTGTGTCAGGAGCGCTGTGGTACTGTGTGTTAGGAGCGCTGTGGTACTGTGTGTCAGGAGCGCTGTGGTACTGTGTGTCAGGAGCGCTGTGGTACTGTGTGTCAGGAGCGCTGTGGTACTGTGTGTCAGGAGCGCTGTAGTACTGTGTGTCAGGAGCGCTGTGGTACTGTGTGTCAGGAGCGCTGTGGTACTGTGTATCAGGAGCGCTGTGGTACTGTGTGTCAGGAGCGCTGTGGTACTGTGTGTCAGGAGCGCTGTGGTACTGTGTGTTAGGAGCGCTGTGGTACTGTGTGTCAGGAGCGCTGTGGTACTGTGTGTTAGGAGCGCTGTGGTACTGTGTGTCAGGAGCGCGGTGGTACTGTGTGTCAGGAGCGTGGTGGTACTGTGTGTCAGGAGCACTAAAATTTAGCGCGTTCATCTGGGACAGCTCTGCAGCTGCACTTAACTCAGGGGACCACCGAAAGATCATCCGGTGTGCTCCCAAGTCTTGTGCTGCTGCAGTGAGATCAGATTTTAGTGGTTCTGATGGTCAAGGGCCTCCCAGGGGCCCCAGGCCTCGGACAGCTGCCCTAGCCACCCACATTATAATCCACCACTGGCTCACATAGCAAGAGAAGGACCAATGCAACATTAGATCAGTGGTTTTCATAATGTTGCGCTATATTATTGTAGATTGTTGGAGGTTTTTTAGCTGATCACCAGGTCAACTCCTTTCTCAATAAAGAAAGGAGTAGTTGCATTAGGACAATCCTTTTAAGAAAGTAATTAGTATGTATGTTCTGCTAAGTTTTTATTCCTGGACAGCTCCTATAAGCTTACTATATGTTCTCATGGAGAAAAGTATTTGAATAGTTACTGCTATTATAAACACCTTCCCTCTATGTGATAGCCCATATGACTGATAACATTTTTGTATATCACTATATTCACTTCATACCCCAGAAAAACAGCTCTAAAGTCTTGTCCACTAGGTGTCTCCCTTCTCAGCAATTCGGCTGTCCATTGCCTACTTTTAGGAGAAATGCATCTTTAGTAACAGTCTCTGCAATATAGAATTCAAGGGGGACCTGCATTGCTGCTGCTGATTATTTACTTTCTGCTCACATAGTACCTTGCAAAGAGAGTGCATTAGTAACCCCTTCTAGTCCTCGTGCCCTCTGTCATAGTGTACTGTGTAAATCACCCCTCATCAGTAACACCTTCTCTCCGACATGCCATCTATAGCAGTGTACTATGTAAATCATCCCTCAGGTCATCAGTAACCCCTTCTTCTCCACATGTCCTTTATGGTAGTGCACTGTTTAAATTATCCCCCAGTGCATCAGTAACCCCTTCTCCCCTACATGCCATCTATCTTAGTGTACTGTGTAAATCATCCCCCAAGTTGCATCAGTAACCCCTTCTCCTCCACATGCCCTCTATCTTAGTGTACTGTGTAAATCATCCCCAGTGCATCAGTAACACCTTCTCCCCAACATGCCCTCTATAGCCGTGTACTGTGTAAATTATCAACCAGTGCATCAGTAACCCTTTCACCTCCAATGTCCCCTATAGTAGTGTACTGTGTAAATCATCCCTCAGGTCATCAGTAACCCCTTCTTCTCCACATGTCCTTTATGGTAGTGCACTGTTTAAATTATCCCCCAGTGCATCAGTAACCCCTTCTCCCCTACATGCCATCTATCTTAGTGTACTGTGTAAATCATCCCCCAAGTTGCATCAGTAACCCCTTCTCCTCCACATGCCCTCTATCTTAGTGTACTGTGTAAATCATCCCCAGTGCATCAGTAACACCTTCTCCCCAACATGCCCTCTATAGCCGTGTACTGTGTAAATTATCAACCAGTGCATCAGTAACCCTTTCACCTCCACATGTCCCCTATAGTAGTGTACTGTGTAAATCATCCCCCAGTGCATCAGTAACCCCTTCTCCCCTACATGCCCTCTATAGCAGTGTACTGTGTAAATTATCAACCAGTGCATCAGTGACCCTTTCACCTCCACATGTCCCCTATAGTAGTGTACTGTGTAAATCATCCCCCAGTGCATCAGTAACCTCTTCTCCCCTACATGCCCTCTATAGTAGTGTACTGTGTAAATCATCCCCCAGTGCATCAGTAACCCCTTCTCCCCTACATGCCATCTATAGTAGTGTACTGTGTAAATCATCCCCCAGTGCACCAGTAACCCCTTCTCCCCTACATGCCCTCTATAGCAGTGTACTGTGTAAATCATCCCCCAGTGCACCAGTAACCCCTTCTCCCCTACATGCCCTCTATAGCAGTGTACTGTGTAAATCATCCCCAAGGTGCATCAGTAACCCCTTCACCCCCACATGCCCTCTATAGCAGTGTACTGTGTAAATCATCCCCCAGGTGCATCAGTAACCCCTTCACCTCCACATGCCCTCCACAAGCATTGAAAAAGGTGGCGGAGGCCACTGAAACGTTGCACTATATCTTGATTTGCTGTGCTGCACTTATCAGGGGCGTAGCTAGGATTCATGGGGCCCCATAGCACAAAACTGTATGGGGCCCCATAAATCCTGTACGCCCCCCCCCCAAACACAGACATTGACGCACATATACACACACAGAGGCACCATTAACATATATACAGATACACCACTGACATACACACATATATACGCTGTGATTACACTAGTACAGATGTATACGCCATGAGTAGACTGTACACAGGGAAATCATCTCAGTGTAATAAGAAATACTCAACCAGAAATAAAAGAAAATGCAGCAGATATTAGTGGTGGGTTCTTTTATTAGAGCCCAGCATTAATAGAAGCTGCTGCAGAACATCTTTGGGAGCAAACACACATATACACCAGTGCTACAGACATTGCTGACATACACACACATATACACCAGTGCTACAGACATTGCTGACACACACACACATATACACCAGTGCTACAGACATTGCTGACATACACACACACATATACACCATTGCTACAGACATTGCTGACATACCCACACACACATATACACCAGTGCTACAGACATTGCTGACATACACACACACATATACACCAGTGCTACAGACATTGCTGACATACACACACACATATACACCAGTGCTACAGACATTGCTGACATACACACATATACACATATACACTAGTGCTACAGACATTGCTGACATACACACACATATACACCAGTGCTACAGACATTGCTGACATACACACACATATACACCAGTGCTACAGACATTGCTGACATACACACATATACACATATACACCAGTGCTACAGACATTGCTGACATACACACATATACACATATACACCAGTGCTACAGACATTGCTGACATACACACACACACACACACATACACCAGTGCTACAGACATTGCTGACATACACACACATATACACCAGTGCTACAGACATTGCTGACATACACACATATACACATATACACCAGTGCTACAGACATTGCTGACATACACACATATACACATATACACCAGTGCTACAGACATTGCTGACATACACACACACACACACACACACACACACATATACACCAGTTCTACAGACATTGCTGACATACACAAACACACATATATATATATATAGCCACAGATACATACACATACTGACATATAAATATATACACAGATACATATATACACACACTGACATATACATATACCCACAGGTACATATATACACACACTGACATATACATATACCCACAGATACATATATACACACACTGACATATACATATACCCACAGATACATATATACACACACTGACATATACATATACCCACAGATACATATATACACACACTGACATATACATATACCCACAGATACATATATACACACACTGACATATACATATACCCACAGATACATACATACACTCACTGACACACATACACAGCACTTACAGCTCCCAGGCTTCCCCCCTCCTCCTCCTGTAGTCCGGGCTGATCTTCACATAGGTATTGAGGACCTTTGGGTCATGTGACCCAAAGATCCTTCATCCCTCTCCTGTGCCGTCTGGCAGGTCCTGCTCCTCTGTTCAGCCCGCTCACCCGGCACTACAGTGAGGGGGCTGAACAGTGCAGTGGGGGTCCCTCTTCCTCTCTGGACCCCTGGGGGAGCGGGGTACCTACCATGAAGGCAGGGCAGGCTTCCTCGGGCCCCCTTCATGCAGGGGCCCCATAGCAGTCGCCTTCCCTGCCTTCACTGTAGCTACGCCACTGGCACTTATGTATTTTTAACTTTTATGGAATAAATCACTGAAGATATTTTTTCACTACGGAAGTGCTGCTGGAAATTTGTTTATTTTAGCTACAAAGTATCATTGGTCAGATACTATCCCGCGGGCACTCGGACTGAATATCTGAAGGTGGTGCCACTAGTATTACATTGGACTATCTATCTATGTTATTAGTACTGGCAAACAGTTATGCCTTCACCCCACTGAAATAAAGAAATAGCTGAGCATCATGTAGGGGGCTCTTACAACCTCAATTACAGGAAAAACATAAAAATCACCTGGTCAGCAAGATGACCGGTCATCCTTAAAGAGTCACTGTCGTATTGTAGTCCAGGCGATTTTAAGAAACTTTGTAATTGGGTTTATTAGCCAAATATGCCATTATCTGCATTCAAAAAGCCTTTCCCCAGCCCCCCCCCCCCCTCCTCTTTTCCATTCACTGCAAAATATCGGGAAATTGTGACTTGTTGCATCAGACGTACCCAAGTCTGTTCTAGGGAGAGGGGAGGGGGGAGAGGGGAGGGGGTAGGAGGGAGTTAGCCAACAGCAGGAAGCCAAGAACAAAGGGATTAAAGGCATGGAGCTGGGTGACAGCTGTAATCAGAGGTCAGAGAGGTCAGTGCTGACTGTCAGAGGAGATAAAGGGTGAGGTATTTGTAGATTAACTCTTTGTTGTCCTGTTTTGGTCTTTACTTTAGCTCTCTCCACAGGAGAACAATGAAGACAGGGGGAGAGCTTCAAACTGCTTTTTCATGATAAAAATTCATTTTTCAGCTAATAAACCTAATTACAAAGTTTCTTAAAATCGCCTGTACTATTGATTTCTGTAAAACAAATTTTCACGACAGTGACACTTTAAAGCGACTCTGTACCCACAATCTGCCCCCCCCCCCCCCAAACCGCTTGTACCGTCATATAGCTGCTTTTAGTCCAAGATCTGTCCTGGGGTCTATTCGGCAGGGGATGCAGTTATGCAGTCAAAACAACTTTTAATCCTGCAGCGCTGTGTCTAACGGCCGGGGCTTACATTTGTATATGCATTAGGCTGGCACCACCTCTCCGTCCTTCCTCCCCGCCCTCCTCATCATTAGGAATGCTCCAGGCAGATTGCTGCCTATTCCCCACCTGTGTGTATAATGAACATGGGCTGGATCGTTAATACACCTGTGCAAAGCTCAAACAGCAGTAAATGTTCCTGGATCATTCCTAATGATGAGGAGGGTGGGGAGGAAGGATGAAGAGGTGGTGCCAGCCTAATGCATATACAAATGTAAGCCCCGGCCGTTAGACACAGGGCTGCAGGATTAAAAGTTGTTTTTAGGACAATAACTGCATCCCCTGCCGAACGGCCCCCAGGACAGATCTTGGATTCAAAGCAGCTATCCGAAGGTACAAGTGGTTTGGGGGGGACAGATTGTGGGTACAGAGTTGCTTTAAAGGTGTTGTGTCATAATGACAACCACTTTTGTAAATTAAGCCAGTCCATGAAACCGCGCATCGCTGTGGGTCCAGGGTCAAAAACTCTCCGCATTAGGCAAACCTCAGTAGAAGGTCACTTAGCAGGAAATTCCGCTATAGATGCCACCCATAGCCATGTATATAAGACATGAATAGATAGATTTACCTAAGCAAGGGCAACTCTGCGATGTTTTTCTCTGGCTTATGGGGGTGAGGAACCTACATGATGTCTCTATACCCTAAAATTGCATACAGAAATGTTTTGTCTTTGCGAGACAGTATACTGTATTTAGTGACGGTATATTTGGCCCCTTGTTCCTACACGCTCAGCTCTGTTGACTGGAAGCTTTAGTGGGTGATCAGAATGTGGTCTCCTGTGGTTGGTAAAGATGTTATTTTCGGTCTCTAATGCCTTGTGCAGCTGTAGTGAAGCCTACGTTATAATGGCCATCTGTGAGGAAGTGCATACAATTTTAGCTCCCGTAAAACATAGTGTACTGTACTAGTGACTCATGTAGTGAATAATGAATATTATTATGTTCATAGAACCAGAACAGATTTGAGGTGAACACTTTATGACTGAGTATTAGTGGGAAAGCTTCATGGTAATTCCACACAGTATGTATAGCTGAGCTGTAGGCTGCCATAACCCATTTTCCATGTTCTTTCTCTAGCTGGATTATTGTAGATTGGGGTGGGATGCTTTTCTACAAAATGTAAAAACGTGAAGGAAAATAAAATCATCTAATATTTTTAGGTTTTTTTTTTTTTTTCAAAGTCTATCTGTAACTCCACAGCCTCTTACCATATGCTCCATTGGAAGACATTGACATCATAAAGAACATGATTAAGGAATAGTCATTCCGAAATCTCTTTGTACACGCTTTTAAGGAATGAAATAAAGATTTTCTACTTTTACTGCATGAAGCTGTGGAAACCATTCTCTCTTACATCATAAAGGACACTCTGCTCTATAAACCAGAAAAGAGGGGGACTAAATTGTCCAGAAATGTCAGACAAGTGTCAGCCAAATGCTGGCTCGTTTGACGGGTCCCTCCCAATCTCCCCTTAGACAAACAGTGAATGCACATGCACTCTAGATGAAGAAAGCTGCTGCCAGACACCCCCTGATGAAGTCTTATTTTGCCTAAAACAATTAAACAGTTGAAATCCATAATTCCCGACAGTTTTCTCTGCTGAGATCTCTAGTTGGGTGGTCCCCATATACATTAGATGGTCAGTCAATACCACTAAAATTAAGGGGTTTTGCTGACAATTAAAAAAAATATATATATTATTGTACACAATGGCAGACCAAATTTAAATTTAAATCTAAATGACACATTCCATTAAAAGACAACATGTAATACTACATTATTTCTATAGTGGCCACTGCAGAAGATAAACAAAGTTGTCAATGGCAATTTCTAGCAAAACATGCAGTCATATTAAGGGTTTATACCATGCTAGAAAAACATGATCACTTTGTTCCAGAGACAGCAACACTTGTCTCCAGTTTGGATATGGTATTGCAGCTTGGTTACATTGAAGCAAATAAACCTTAATTACAAAACACACCTGAACTGGAGTCTCGCTTTAAAGGAAATCTGTCACTAGGTTTATGCCGCCTTAAATGAGGGCAGCATAAACTAGTGACAGAAGTGCTGAACAGATCAGTATACTAGTTACATCATTCTTTTCAGCTGTTCTCCTAGTATGCAGGAGAGTAGAATTCTTGCCACACCCCTCTCCCACCTTCCAGCTTCTGATTTACAGTTGACTGCCTATATACAGCATGGATAGATAACTGCCAATCAGTAGCTGGGGGTGGATTTTCCTGCTTCTCATGAATATCCAGGACTACTGAGCACACACACATAGTGGAGAGGACTGCTTGATGTCCATATTATTCAGGAGGATATCTCTGGATTAGCTGCACAACAAAATGTACATGATACATCATTCTGTTCAGCTTCTCTGTCACTAGTTTATGCTACCCTGAAATAGGACACCATAAACCTACTGACAGAGTCAGTAATGTTATTTCATAAGGAAAGTTAGACAAATTCCTAATGTACATTTATTATGGGAAATGCACATATACTGCTATTTCCCTTAATTTAGTAGATCAGGCAGGGTTCAGATTCTGTAAAAAAAAACGTGACGTCATGAGTCAGTTGTAATTCCTACGGAGTGTCCAGCAGGGAGCGCTCTATATGTAGAAGTCTATGGAACTGTATTGTATATGCAACTGTATGTAATGTATCACAGGGACACAGGGCAGACAGGGACCAGGCTCACACCGGGAGAAAGGGAGAAAGACGACACAGAGCAGGGAGGAAGAGAGGTGCCCCTACATCTGACTACCTCCCGCCTCCCTCCCTGCTCGGTGTGTGGGACACATACACACAGTACTACTTCTCCCATCATCTGCTCATAGTATGAGCAGATGATGGCGGAGTAGTACCAGACCGATCCCCATTACCGTAACCACCCCACATACATCCCTCCATCCAACACCCGCATGCTATTAGCAGATGATGGGAGAAGTAGTGCTGTGTGCATGTGTCCCATAAGCCGAGCAGGGAGGGAGGGGGGGAGGTAGTTAGATATAGGGGCACCTCTCTTCCTCTCTGCTCCGTGCCATCTATCTTCTGGTGTGAGCCTGGTCCCTCTCTGCCCTGCATCCCTGTGATACATTACATACAGTTGCATATACAATACAGTTCCATAGACTTCTACATATAGTGCCCCCTGCTGGACACTCTATAGGAATTACAACTGATTTGTGACGTCACAGTTTTTTACAGAATCTGAACCCTGTCTGACCCACTAAATTAAGGGAAATCCCATAATTAATGTACATTAGGAATTTGTCTAACTTTTCTTATCTAATAACATATAATATAAAATATTTTGGCCGGAGTTGTCCTTTAAGGAGTTTTTTTCTATGATGAGACAGGCCCTTTAATATGTACAGTATACTTATTGCTCAACTTATTAGCGCTCATTTAATTTTTGAGTCCAGGATTGAATTTAAAGTGTTGCTGTCATTTGTAATAACTTTTGTCATCAGTCATGTTAAAAGTTATTGATTGCAGCGAGTCTCACTGCAATGTTCCTGAGATACAGCCGGGGAGAAGATGCGGCCACTTGCCTCTGTCAATAAAATCCGACTTTAGAATAGTCTATGAAGCAAAAGGGTCAGATCTCCAGTCGGCTAGGGAGTCGAGAGGCCTGCCATGTCACTCCCCACCACGGCTGTATGGGGATTGCAGTGGGCATCGGGATACCCGCTGCAATCAATAACTTTTAACCTTTTAACTTTTAATCTGATGACATGTCAAAACCTTTATAAATAAAAGTAACACTTTAAGCTAAACCCAAGAACAGTCTTTAAGATCTTTTCCAGGCAGGAAAGGTTTTTAGGCTGCAATAATACTTTTGCTTTCAGACCCCACCATTACCATTTCCTCAGGTGCCCAACCCCCACTATAGTCCTCTTCTTTCTGGGTCCTGTGACATTTTGTGTGGGCCGGAAATTTGGACTTCAAGCTCTATTAAGAGTCAGCTTGGGATATCGTTTGCTCTATCCTTATATATTATACTTCAGAATCATAACCAACATCAGTAACCAAATCCAGGTCAGAATCAGAACCAGGAGGGAACCTGAGAAACAAATGGAAACCCAAAGAAGTAAACCAGGGATGAGAACACAGACAGCTATGGCCAGAAGCCACCTGTTTAGATCTCATACTACTTATCACCATGGGGTGTTGGCACTAAGCCTGATTGACCCAGAGTCCCCACTCTCTGATAGGCTAACCATCTAACCATCGCTACAGCTACACCAACAGTGACGAAAGGAGGAAGAGGCCAAGCACACTTCTGGACAACTGGGACGTAAATATATTACATTATATACATTACTGTTCAAAAGTTTGGGGTCACCCAAACAATTTTGTGTTTTCCATGAAAAGTCACACTTCTTCACCGCCATACGTTGTGAAATAATTAGAAAATAGAGGTTAGAAATAATGATTTGTATTTGAAATAACATTGTTTTTACATCAAACTTTGCTTTTGTCAAAGAATCCTCCTTTTGCAGCAATTCCAGCATTGCACACCTTTGGCATTCTAGCTGTTAATCTGTTGAGGTAAGCTGGAGAAATTGCACCCCACACTTCTAGAAGCAGCTCCCACAAGTTGGATTGGTTGGATGGGCACTTCTGGCGTACCATACGGTCAAGCTGCTCACACAACAGCTCAATGGGGTTCAGATCTGGTGACTGCGCTGGCCACTCCATTACCTATGATAGAATACCAGCTGCTGCTTCTGCTGTAAATAGTTCTTGCACAATTTGGAGGTGTGTTTAGGGTCATTGTCCTGTTGTAGGATGAAATTGGCTCCAATCAAGCGCTGTCCACTGGGTATGGCATGGCGTTGCAGAGTGATAGCCTTCCTTATTCAGAATCCCTTTTACCCTGTACAAATCTCCCACCTTACCAGCACCAAAGCAACCCCAGACCATCACATTACCTCCACCATGATTAACAGATGGCGTCAGGCATTCTTCCAGCATCTTTTCATTTGTTCTGCCTCTCACAAACGTTCTTCTTTGTGATCCAAACACCTCAAACTTGGATTCATCCGTCCACAACACTTTTTTCCAGTCTTCCTCTGTCCAATGTCTGTGTTCTTTTGCCCATCTTAATCTTTTTCTTTTATTGGCCAGTCTCAGATATGGCTTTTTCTTTGCCACTCTGCCCTGAAGCCCAAAATCCCGCAGCCGCCTCTTCACTGTAGATGTTGACACTGGTGTTTTGCGGGTACTATTTAATGAAGATGCCAGTTAGGGACCTGTGAGGTGTCTGTTTCTCAAACTAGAGACTCTAATGTGCTTATCTTCTTGCTTAGTTGTGCAACGCGGCCTCCCACTTCTTTTTCTACTCTGGTTAGAGCCTGTTTGTGCTGTCCTCTGAAGGGAGTAGTACACACCGTTGTAGGAAATCTTCAATTTCTTAGCAATTTCTCGCATGGAATAGCCTTCATTTCTAAGAACAAGAATAGACTGTCGAGTTTCAGATGAAAGTTCTCTTTTTCTGGCCATTTTAAGCGTTTATTTGACCCCACAAATGTGATGCTCCAGAAACACAATCTGCTCAAAGGAAGGTCAGTTTTGTAGCTTCTGTAACGAGCTAGACTGTTTTCAGATGTGTGAACATGATTGCACAAGGGTTTTCTAATCATCAGTTAGCCTTCTGAGCCAATGAGCAAACACATTGTACCATTAAAACAATGGAGTGATAGTTGCTGGAAATGGACCTCTATACACCTATGTAGATATTGCACCAAAAAACAGACATTTGCAGCTAGAATAGTCATTTACCACATTAGCAATGTATAGAGTGTATTTCTTTAAAGTTAGGACTAGTTTAAAGTTATCTTCATTGAAAAGTACAGTGCCTTTCCTTCAAAAATAAGGACATTTCAATGTGACCCTAAACTTTTAAACGGTAGTGTACATGAAATATAACATTCAAATGTATTCAGTCTCAGCGTGTTTCTCCTATTGCTCATACAGGTTCATTATGGGACAAATGGAAAATAATAGAATAGATAGGTTTAGTTAATTAGTTAATTTAGTTAATAAGTTGCCCTGCTCCCATAAATAAGGCAACGGGGGACCTTGCCCAAAAGGTTGCCCATAACAAATAAACCCCCACACCCCTTATTAGACCCCCATGTTAAGTTGTATGGTTATTTTTAAGCATGTTACATTAAATCCTATACCGTGTCTATAAAAGTTGAACTATAAGAATTTTTTCATACAGGACAAAAAGTGAGAAAAGTTCTCATTTTGTTCCCAATCCGCATGAAAAGGAATGAGATCAGGCAATCCATCATCATCCCCTTCCTGAATATATCACTTAGGAGATTCAGATCTCATGTCCTTAATGACTGATAGCTCCAGGAATTATAATGGAGATAAATCTTTAATCTACACATTGCCGAGCGGCTATTAAGAAATTCAAGGTTCTTTAAATTTAATATGTTAAAGGAAAAGTGTTGTAAAATCTAATTGCATTAATGAAGAGTGTTTTCCATACATGATTGATTACGTTAATTGGAAAAAGCTATACATAAGTAATGCAGGAGGGATGCACAAATGTCCTAGAAAACCTTGTAATAATGGCTTGTCAATGGGCGCCACTAATTGGGTTACTGCACCAAACCATTTGCTGTAATAAATATCTTTAACAACCCAGTGAAGAAGAGTTTATATTCATTTTTTTGCTTTCATGCTGTGTGAACGTTGTCCAAAAGAGAAGGTCTTCGGGGGTGTTAATGGAAGACTAGTGAGACAATAAGAAGTGCAGTACATAAAAACATGGCAGATACTAAACCCCCATTAATTAAATGATAAAATATTCATCCCTTGCAAGGCAGGATTTGGCAGAGGCAATGATGCATTATAGGAAAGGCAAAAGGAGCCATTTGCCCAGAGGCCTCCACCACCGAGGAGCTCCGACCTCCCTGTATATGATCTGTCAGGTTACATGCAGACTGTGAAACGCTCGCAAACTCTCAATGTCACTGATATTAGGAATTACATAACTACCGTACTTCTACTTACAAAGAAGCACCCTTACATGACGGTACCACCACTTTGCTTTATGATTGGGTATTGTTCATTGTCTGCCATATGCATTTTATTTTACTGTTTTAGGGTATGTTCACACTACGTGTGTGCCAGGATCATCCCAGCCGGTACTTAAGTACCGGCCGGGTGATCTTTCCGGCCGCGGAGCTCTGATGCAGGTGCATCAGCGTGTGCCCGCATCAGAGCTTCCCATAGCCCACAGTGAAGCAAGCGGCTGGAGCCGCTTGCTTCACTGTGTGAACTGACAGATCTCTCTGCGGCCGGAATTCACTGACATGTCCCGGCCAGAGCGTATACGATTTGTGTTTAGGCTCCGGCCGGGATCCCATTAAAAATAAAGCTATGTCCCACCCCGCAAAACTACGGCCGTAGTTTTACGTAGTGTGAACATAGCCTTACTATTCTTCCCTCGACTAGGGCAATAGTGGGTCACCCCAAACTGGTGTATGAAGTCTTAGGCTGTTATTACATGGGCCGATGGGGGCCCGATAATAACTGTAAACGAGCGCCAATCTGCTAGATTGGCGCTCGTTTACTTTGCCTATTCCACAGCCCAATTATCATTTAACAAGGGCTGCATGAACATTTGTTACCGATGTCCTTGCAGCCCTTGCTTAAACTTTATACATTACCTATCCAGGCTGCAGGGCTCCTCTTGCGGTCTTCTTTTCCCCGGGTCCCGTGCGCTCCAGCTCCAGAGCAGCCTGTGTCAGCTGCCTAAGCTGTCTAAGCCAAGCACTGGCCGCGCCGGTCCCGGCCAGTGATTGGCCGAGCGGCCTGTCAGCTCCGACAGGCCACTCTGAAACTTGAGCACGCGGGCTCGAGAACTGCTATTACACATGACATATGAGAACTGCCCAAGAACCGCTATTACATGTAGCGATGCGCGGTCCGCGCCCGCCAATTATAGGTTCACACCTATATCAACGATCAGCCGATGATCGTTGTCATCGGCTGATCGTTGTATTTATTCCATTCCAATTCAGCAGATTATATTCACATTCGGCCGATTATCGCTCCGTGAAATAGGCCGCTTACAAGCTGTGCAAAGAGCCCTCGGAAAAGTAAGAAAAGTAGGTAATTTCCAGAAGGAAAAGAACTTGCCCCACAGTGCCACCTACTGGAGTAGCTTCTCTGCTAATCAGTGTTCAAGAATATACAGTAATTAGGGATTGAATGCCAAGGAGAGTAATGTGTCTCTGTTATATGCTTACCTTAGCCCCATCCAGCCATGTCTTCTGTGGCACCTGGAGCGCTGCTCCGGACTCTCGGACCCACTCCAGAAGCCGCATGCCACTCAACTCTGAGCCAGCGCCGCCTGGTGACATCACGGATATCCAACAGCGTCCAGTCCAATCACGTCCTGGATTGGGCCCCTGACCTCCCATATATACAGCCCCTAGTTCCCATTACCTTCGCTGACTAGATTAGTGATACTAGCATGGCAGACAATAAACAATACGCAATGTGTGCATCCCCTGGCATCTACTATCCTATTTCTACATTATTATCTGGTCCTCCTGACCTCAGGTTTTGTTTATCTAACTAATCTATGGATTCCGATTTCTCTAGATTGCTGCCTGTTTGGTTTGACCCTGGCCTGTTGACTACCTATATATGTCAGTTTGTCTGGTCTATTCTTTGTATTATGATGTTATCCCAAGTTAGGGACTGTTGCCCAGTCACCCGCAGTTACCTAGGGCTGTCCGAGGCAAGTAGGCAGGGACAGTGGGTGGGGACAAGTTCAGGGTTCACTGTCTACATCCACCCTGTCCCCTCCCTGACCGAACTCTCCATGCATGCAAGCCATGCATAGCTTCAGTGGAAAAAGTATGCAAAGTAGCTCTTTTCTAGAAGTAAAAAAAAAAAAAAAAAATTGCTCTACATTGCCAGCTAGTGGAAGTAGCTTTCTTTCCAATCAATGTTCAACCCTCAAAGGGCCGTAAAACATGATTAGGGATTGTTAGGGAGTTGTTGCATTCCTAGTTTCTCCCATCTTGGACTTGTGCGACTGTTTTTAGGAATAATTGCTTTTGGCAGGTTTATACTTGTGTCATAAATGTATAGATTGTGTAAAAAAAAAAAAATTTCTGTGATTTTTCTTTCCTATAAATCAATAATGTATGGAAATATTATTAGCTTTGTACTAAAAAGCGTCTCACCCCAGTCAAGTTATATTTTGTGACGTCTAACACCTGGATATTGCATTGTCTATAAATATTCTGAAACCCTGCACTCACTGAAATCTGTTGATGAAAAGTTTTTCCAGTGTGATTTTTTTTTTTATATATTGGCAGCTTTCACGTCTGACAGTGGAGCACATGACATCACAGTATGAAGGCTGGGCAAAATCAGGTTAGCTTGGTTAGAAGCTTCATAAGGACCCCTTAAAGTGACACTGTCACCTCCTTTTTGCATTCTGACTTTACTACACAGGTGTAATTGGTAAATTTAGCAGTTTTCATACCTTATTTTATATCATACGTCATGTTGCTTGTTCAAGTAAAAAGTGATATTTTATCAATTGCAGATTGTGTTAAGTGGGCGGGGCTTTGCGGCATTAGCGCTACTTAGCCCTACTCACTGCGCCACAGTTGGCCCGCCCCTCCATGATATCATAGGCACATAATCCCCGCCCCTGTCACAGGCCATTGGAACAGGCTGGCCTTAAGGTATAGGCCCCACCCCCACCCCAGGGGCCTGTGGGTAGATGTAGGCTGGGAGTGCTGTAATCCTGAGTGTGAAATAGCCTCATAGCAACATGTGCCCTTCCATTCGAAGTTCATGAGACTAACAATTAGAGATGAACCTTGCAGAGGGACAAAACTGCAGGAAATAACACGGGTGACATTGTGATTACTGTTATCACACAGTCCCCTGGAATGATAGGTATGCTCTAAGTTTAGAAGAACAGGAGGAGAATAAAATGACTTTCCAAAACTTCCATTCTCCTTTTCACTTGGTTGCTTTTGAGTATTCATTGTTTTTGCCAGGAGCGTGCTGCATCAGCTGTTGGGTCTTACAGATATATTTATTATATATATTTTGGGTCTTACAGGTATATTTATACTACAAACACCCTGACGGTACAAGATAGGTGACCTTGGATTTAATTCATTATGTGACTAGTTGTAGGTATTACAGAATAAAAAGTTTTTTTTAGAAAGTTTCAGTCTCCTTTATGGTTGTTTCAATTTTGGGGAGGCATTCCAATTGAATCCTTGAAATCTGTGTCGTTAGAATTATGGCATGTGCTTGGGGCACTTCAAGATTTTTTTTTCCCTGATGTAATACACATACCACCACTAGCCCTACAGTGTCATCTGTTTCATCCCAGCTCAGCTGCATCCATACATTTCTTGCTGCATCAGCACATTATCACGTCTTCCTATACTTATCAGCTTTTACCTACCAATCTACCAATCCCCTGGTGAGAATTTCATCAGACAATATGAAGACGGCTCATTGAGTCGATGTGGAAATTTGTTCATGTTTTAAGCAGTTAAAACCATTAAAAAACGCGATTCAATGTTTCTACGTGTAGAGAAATGCATGTGGCCGAAACCACTCTCCCACACACTCCTTAAGATGGGGCGTCTTCAGGCCTAGTGCCTAGGGCAGCAGCAGCTGATAATACGGCCCTGGTTAGCGTGCTGGTGGACAAGAGATTGGGCAATGGCCTCCCTGTATGAACCTGCACAGCAAAGAAGAGGAACAATAGGTACAACAGTAAGCGGAAGGGCTCAGTCTGGAGTAATGTCATGAGGCCAATGATGTGCTAGTAAAGTGTCCACTATTATTCTTGCTGTAAATGACAGTGACTTCCAGCAGTCCATGTGGACCTCTTCTAAGGGTACTATTACACGGAACGATAATAGGCCCTATCCGGCCAATTATCGTTCCAAGTAATGAAGACAATGATCAGCCGATGATTGTTGTCATCGGCTGATCGTTGATATAGGTTCTGACCTATAATTGATGGGCGCCGACCACGCATCGCTACGTGTAATAGCGGTGCGCGGCCGCCGGCTAACAATATGCAAACAGAATACGTTACCTATCCACGCTCCAGGGCTCCTCCTGCGCTCTGCTTCTCCCGTGTCCCGTGCGCTGCCGCTTCAGAGCGGCCTGTCTAAGTTGACAGGCCGCTCAGCCAATCACAGGCTGGGACCACCACGGCCAGTGATTGGCTGAGCAACCTGTCAGCTGAGACAGGCCGCTCTAAAGCAGCAGCGCACGGGACAAGCAGACCGCAGGAGGAGCCCTGGAGCGTGGATAGGTAAAGTATACTGTTTAAGCAAGGGCTGCAAGGAAATCGGTAACAATGTCCTTGCAGCCCTTGTTAAACGATAATCGGGCCGTGTAATAGGCCCAGTAAACAATTGGTTTTTGTTTACTGTTATTATTGGGTCCCCATCGGCCCGTCTAATACTACCCCTACATTTTTTGCTGCATCAGCACATTATCACATAAGCAGTCAGAACCAGAACCACATCTGCCTTGTGTGAGATCCCTTATTTCTATAAGGAAATAAGCTATCAGACCATAGATATACAGTCATCTCCCTGATTATAACTGTGTGACTGTACCTGTACAATTATTAGCAGGAACTGTGATAGGAATTATTGCCCCCACTAGTAAGATCTTGTGTCAAACAGTTCATGTCACTTCATTATATAGGAAATAAAATGGTAAACTCATTAAGGACCTGTATTTTTTAGGGGGTCACCATGAGATCACATGACCCAAATGAAAGAAAAGATTCTGGGGATTTTCAGACAATAAGGAATTATTAAAAGATGAATGATTCGCTGAACTATATGATGAAATGCTTCTTATTTAAAGGGGTTATCCGGCAAAAATCTTTTTCTTTCCAATCCACTGGTTTGAAAAAGTTATATATAGATTTGTCATTTACTTATGCGATGCCCTGGCCCCTAGGGGCCACTCCGCTATACAGATGTTGGATGGGTGCAGGAATCGGGGCAGCTGTAGGATGTAGGGGTCACGGTTTAGGCACGAGGGTGCTACAGCTGGAAGCCGGGCTCCTGACCATGCGGGAATACTGGGCATGCGATTCTTCGTTGTCCTTAGTCAGGGCACCAATGATCACACCAATGCCAAGGTTCAGAAACAACGGTAGTTGTGTATTCATTGTAACGGTGGTAACTAGTAGCAACAGTCTCTCCGGATGCAACCGGGAATAAGGCAATCTTGAATAAAGCAGAATAATGGGTGATGCTGCAATAGGCTGTGAGAGTAGCGTGCTGAATGATGGGAGTAGTAGTGATACTGAAGCTGAGATGCTGGGTGGAATGAGACTTGAATTGAATACTTGCTGTTGATGATTTGAGAAGATGATGATGAGAGGAATTGAAGAATGACTGAAGAATCGACACCCAGATGAGAATCTTGAGACTTGAGACAGGAACACAGCCAGTGGACTGGAGCAGCAGAGCACACGCAGGCCTCCCTCTTAGCAGGGAGAGAGGACAAACACAACTTGTCTCCTGAAGGTGGAGGACAAGACTCGACTCACGACCTACCCCCTATGTGGCAGGGAATAGACTGAGGTAGCACAGGAAGTCACATGGTAGCCCCAGCCAAAAGCTCGATGACCATTGGTGTTACCATGGAAGCAGGGCACAGTCACGTGACATCCAGCCATTGCATCATCACACCATTAGGCATATACAGAGGAATTTACATGAGAAGTACCATCCTTGAACACTAGGAGGCGACATAATACCTTTTGACACTGATACCTGAATTCACATGCAATAAATGACTGAAATGGCAGACCTGAATACTGAGAAGGGGGACACAATACACGCAGTTTTCAGTGGACCATAGCTTTCCAGAACAGAACTAGTTATAATAAAAATATGAGCATAAGAATGGCTGTTCTGGGGCACTGCACTTCTATTTAAAAATCTCAAGTCCAGCTGCTGTATGCCCTGCAGGAAATGTTATTTTCTTTTCAGTCGAACACAGTGCTCTCTGCTGCCACCTCTGGCCCAGACAGGAGAGGTTTTCTATGGGAATTTCCTACTGCTCTGGGCAGTTCCTGTCTCCGACAGAGGTGGCAGCAGAGAGCACTGTGTCAGACTGGAAAGAATACACCATTTCCTGAAGGACATACAGCAGCTGATAAGTATAGGAAAACTTGAAGATTTTTAAATAGAAGTAATTTACAAACTATATAACTTTCTGAACCCTGTCGATCTGAAAGAAAAAGAATTCCGCTGGACAACCCCTTTAACCCCTTAAGGACAGAGCCTGAAATGGCCTTAAGGACCGGAGCAAATTTTATGAATTTGACCAGTGTCACTTTATTCATTAATAACTTCGGGATGCTTTTACCTATCCGGCTGATTCTGAGATTGTTTTCTCGTGACATATTGTACTTCACATTTCTTGTAAATTGGAGTCGATACTTATAACGAATCTTTATGAAAAAACCCAAAATAGCGTGAAAAATTGTGAAAAAATGCATTTTTCCAACTTTAAAACTTTTCTGCTTATACAGAAAATGGTTATACCACATAAATTATATATTAAATAGCATTAGCAACATGTCTACTTTATGTTGGCGGCATTTATTAAACTATATTTCATTTTTTTTAGACAATAGGAAGCTTAAAACATTAGCAGCAAATTTCCAAATTTTCAGTAAAATTTCAAAATCAGATATTTTTAGGGAACTGTTCAGGTTTAAAGTGTATTTGAGGGGACTGTGTGTTAGAAAGCCTCACGAAGCACCCCATTTCAGAAACTGCACCCCCTAAACTCTGCAAAAGCACATCCAGAAAGTTTTTTAACCCTTTAGGGGAGTCACAGAAATAAAAGCTAAGTGTGTAAGAAATTTGAAAATTTTAATTTTCTGTGCAGAGATTTTATTGTAATCCAATATTTTTCATAATTATAAACCTATTACCAGAGAAATGCACCCCAATATTGATTGCCCCATTTCTGCAGTTTATAGAAATACCCCATATGTGGCCCTATTGCGCTATTTGACGCAACCACAAGCCTCAGATATAAGGGAGCGCCTAGTGAATTTCAATGGCTCCGTTATTTTTGGTCATTTTTGACTGTACCACTTCAGGTTGGCAGAGGCTCTGGGGTGCCAAAACCTAAAAAAACACCCCTAAAGGGACACCATTTAGAAAACTACACCCCTCAAGGAATGTAACAAGGGGTGCGGTGAGCATCTGGACCCCACAGGTGCTTCACAGATTTTCCAAACAATATGGCTTGAAAAAAGACTAAAGTATTTTTTACACTAAAATGTTGTTCTAGCCTTCAATTTTTCATTTTCACAAAGGGATAAAAGGAAAAAAAAAACACAAAACATGTAGCGCAGTTTCTCCCGAGTACGGAAATACCCCACATGTGGACATAAAGTGCCAAGCGGGCGCAGGACGAGCCTCCAAAGGGAAGGAGCGCCAATTGGCTTTTGGAAGCTGGATTTCACTGGAATGGATTTCAAGGGCCATGTCGCATTTACAGAGCCCTCGTGCTGCCAAGACACTGGAAACCCCCCACAAGTGACCCCATTCTGGAAACTACACCCCTCAAGGAATCTAACAAGGGGTGTAGTAAGCATATGGACCCCACTGGTGACGGGCACAAATGTGGAAAAATGTGACGTGAAAGTGAAAATTTTCATTTTTTCACTTTCATGGCACAAATGTGCCCGTCATCCAGGGGTCCATATCCTCACTGCACCCCTTGTTAGATTCCTTGAGGGGTGCAGTTTCCAGAATGGGGTCACTTGTGGGGGGTTTCCAGTGTTTTGGCAGCACGAGGGCTCTGTAAATGCGACATGGCGTTCATCATCCATTCTAGCCAAATCCAACCTCTAAAATCCAAATGGCGCTCCTTCCCTTCGGAGGCTTGCCCTGCACCCACATGGCGCTTTATGTCCACATGTGGGGTATTTACGGACTCGGGGGAAATTGCTCTACACATTTTGTGTGTTTTTTTCTCTTTTAACCCCTTGTGAAAATGATAAATTCAAGGCTAGACCAACATTATAGTGTAAAAAATTTAATATTTCATTTTCACGCCACATTGTTCCACATTTGTGCCCGTCACCAGTGGGGTCCATATGCTCACTACACCCCTTGTTACATTCCTTGAGGGGTGTAGTTTCCATAATAGGGTCACTTGTGGGGGGTTTAACTGTCTTGGCAACACAGGGGCCTTTTGAATGCAACATGGCCCCTCGAAATCCATTCCATCCAAATCCAGCCTTCAAAAACCAAATGGCGCACCTTCCCTTTGGAGGCTTACCCTGCACCCGCATGGCGCTTTATGTCCACATGTGGGGTATTTCCGTACTCAGGGGAAATTGCTCTACACATTGTGTTTTTTTTTTATCTTTTAACCCCTTGTGAAAATGAAAAAATCAAGACAAGATCAATGATTTAGAGGAAAAATTTAAAAAAAATTACACTAAATGTTGGTCTAGCCTTGATTTTTTTCCATTTCCACAAGGGGTTAAAAAAGAAAATGAACACAAAACGTGTAGGGTAGTTTCCCCTGAGTACGAAAATACCCCACATGTGGACATAATTTGCCATATGGGCACAGGGCAAGTCACCAAAAGGACAGAGCGCCATTTAGAGGCTGGAATGGGGGATGGAGGCCATGTCGCAATTACAAAGCTCCTGTGCTGCCAGAACAGTAGAAACCCCCCACAAGTGACCCCATTTTGGAAACTACAACCCATAAGGAATCTAACAAGGGGTGCAGTGAGCATATGGACCCCACTAGTGATGGGCACATGTGTAGGACATGTGCCGTGAAAATAAAAAATACCATTTTTTTCATTTTCACGTCCCAAATGTGGCCGTCACCAGGGGGCCATATACCCGCTGCCCCACTTGTTAGATTCCTTATGGGGTGTAGTTTCCAGAATGGGGTCACTTGTGGGGGGTTTCTACTGTCCTGGCCGCACAGAGGCTTTGTAATTGCATCATGGCATCCTCTAATGGGAATGGCGGCCATACCTACTTAGCTGGGGAAAAGGGACAATTCTAATTTATTTGGGGGTATTAGACCAATTATTAGTTTATAAGGTTGGAAATGACAGGTGTCCATCAAATTCAACCTGTGTTGATCCAGAGGAAGGCAAAAACCCCTCGTGAGGCACACGACAGTAGCCTCATCACAGGGGAAAAATTCCTTCCCGACTCCATATTGGCGATCAGAATAATCCCTGGATCAACGTGACCCCTGACATAGGAATAAGGGACAGAATTTAGATAATGTAGAACCCCAGTGACGTGTGGTGCGCCTTGGAGCGATCCAGTATGCAGAGGCCGGGGGGATCAGGAAGGACACCATTTACCAGTGTGACACCTGTCCTGATCCCCCCGGCCTCTGCATACTGGATCGCTCCAAGGCGCACCACACGTAACCCCTGTTACTCCACACTCTGCACTTCTTCTGGGGTCTCCTGTTCTCCAGTGTGGGGGACGTCACCTGGAAAATGTTGTCCTGGTGCGATACGGGGTCCTTCATATCCAGAAGCGCTGGGTCCGCTCCATGGCTGCTAAATATTAGGGCTCTATTACTACTTCTGATATGTTCGGATCGTGCCGCAAGCTACAGTAGCTCGGGCAGCGAGGGACCGGAAGAGGGAGTGCTGGTATAAAGGTCATCCCCGTACAGGTGGTAACCTTTATCCAGCAGTGGGATGATCAGTTCCCGGACGATCTTCCCACTTGTTCCGAGGATGGGGGGGGGGGCATCTGGGGGCTGGATTCGAGTGTCCCTTCCTTCATACACTCTAAGGGTACGTGCACACTGCGGAATCGCGAAGGATAACCCTTTGTGCATTCCGCAGTTGGCACCCGCCGGCGGACTGATGCGGGCGCACGTCTCCGTCCGTGTCGTAGACTCCATTCTATGCACGGGCGGATTCCGCTCTGCGTCCAACGTGTTGATGGAATGACGGATAATGGAATCCGCCCATGCATGGGATAGAGTCTATGACACGGGCGGAGACGCGCCCCTGCATCAGTCCGCCGGCGGGTGCCAGCTGCGGAATGCACAAAGGGTTATCCTTCGCCATTCCGCAGTGTGCACGTACCCTAAATCTGTAAGTGTACCCTGAGGTACTCTCACAGAGTTTGTAGAATTTCACGCCATACCGTCATCTCTTATTGGGACGGTACTGGCGGAAAAGACGTGTCTGGGGGGCAGCGTACGCTACGCTACTCCCAGACACGTCACTGGATGATGAGGAGGATGAGGATGAATGGAGGAAAGAAGGATCCCCCCAATTCATCCTCACTGGCTGTTTCGGTGTCGGAGGCAATAATAATGTATGCGTCCGATACCGAAAACACCCTGGGGGCCATCTTTATATGGGGATTGGTATATGGGGTATGTAGTGGTGTAGTGTAAAACTTTATTCAATGTAGTGTGGTGTAATGTAGTGTTTTTTTACGTGTTTTTTACAGTAAGTATACAAAAAAAACCTACGCCAAAAATGGTGTTGCTGATGAATGCCGCACTTATGTTCGGCACTTATCAGCAGACCGTGGCAGTAGGATATAAAAAAAAAACACCCTACGCCAAAAAGGAGGAGTTGCTGATTAGCAGCGCACTTTCGTGCGATGCTGATCAACACTCAGCGGCGATAGGGTGCGGAAAATAGAAAAAAAAAAAATTGGGAAAAAAAATTTTTTTTTTACTACATTCTGAACATCCCTGTAGTGGCTGATACGTGTATTACACTTATCAGCCGCTAGGGGGCAGCAGAGCGCAAGATCCGAAAATAGACGACGCTGGAGCCGGAAAAATACGAAAATAGACGACGCTGGAGCCGGAAAGAGACGATCGGGACTCACGGAAGAAGCCGAAGATGAAGAGGACGCCGGGAACCCGGAAGACGCCGATCAGGACCCCGGGACAGGTGAGTAATGTACAAATACCTGCTCCGGACCCCTCAGCTACCTAGCTGAGGGGTCCGGAGCAGGTATTTATTACTTGTGGGGACTTTGATCGCCGTGAACGGCCGGCCGGCTGGCCGGCCGTTCACGGCGATCGGGACGGTGGTACCGTGACCACCATTACTTTTTACAGTAATGGCGGTCGGTGCCGTCCTCGGACAGCACCGACCGCCATTTTTTTCCGGGTCATCGGGCCACCGATGGCCCGGAAAGGTTCCGATCGCCGCTATGGGCTTATCAGCCAATAGCGGCGATCGTCGGCATGGGGGGGGTTAACAACCCTCCATGCCGACAGGGAGAGATGGCCTGCTATGTATTATAGCAGGCTATCTCCCCCGATCGGGACCCGGCCGGCCGCGGCGCCCGTTTAAAGGGATGACGTACCGGCACGTCATGGGTCCTTAAGTGACAGTGATCCATGACGTGCCGGTACGTCATGGGTCCTTAAGAGGTTAAAGGGGTATTCCCCCCAAAAAAATTATTTTTGCATTAATACGCTGCCCATCCGTAGCTTTCCATCTTTCCAATATAAAGTTATTACGGATTCTGCACAGTTTTGCTGTTATCTAGCTGCATTCACCTCCATGGATTGCATAGAATCATCAGACCCAGGGGCGTAGCTAATGTCTCCTGGGCTCTGGTGCGAGAGGCCAACTTGGGCCCCCCCCCCCTCCTTTCACGACCAAGTGATGCTATTGGTGTGTATATATATCTATATATATATATATATATATTATATATATATATATATATATATATATATATATATATATATATACATACACACACACCAAGACAGATATTACCAATAACACCAGCATATTGGAAGAAGAGTATTATCACCGTACATATTACCGCCATACTGTTACTGACCAAATCCTGTATACTGAGACCAATATTACCAGTAATACCAGTATATAGGAAGGAAACATTACTGCCACACCACAACCACTACCATCACCACCATATTGTTACTGACCAAATCCAGTATACTAAATCACCTCATCCAGTCATATAGAGGTGGCCCCAGCTCTACACAGGCTCTATACACCATATACATTACAGTGCAGTTATATCAGGTGACTCACAGGAGACGTCTTTTCTGATCGGAGTTCTTCCCTTTTCATCTTCTTCTCCATCTGCCCTGGGCCGTTATGAGAACTTCTCCGAGCCACGAATCCACAGAAACTGCCAGACAGACATATTAGTCTCCTCACTCTGGCACCATCCTCATCTATATACATACTGCACATTTGTATTGGCCCCTTTACACCCTCATTTAGTGTGACCCCCTAATAATATATGCCCCCCTCTGTGTATTCCCTCCCCCCCTATGTTGCCCCCCTTGGTCCCCTTCACCCCCCCTCCCTTATAGATGGTCCCCTTCACCCCCCCCCTCCTCCCTTATAGATGGTCCCCTTCACCCCCCCCTCCTCCCTTATAGATGGTCCCCTTCACCCCCCCCTCCTCCCTTATAGATGGTCCCCTTCACCCCCCCCCCTCCTCCCTTAAAGATGGTCCCCTTCACCCCCCCCCTCCCTTATAGATGGTCCCCTTCACCCCCCCCCCTCCTCCTCCCTTATAGATGGTCCCCTTCACCCATACCTCCCAACCGTCCCGAATTCAGCGGGACAGTCCCGATTTCGGGGTCCTGTCCCGCTGTCCCGGAACGGCCCCCTTGTGTCCCGCTTCCCAAAACATACCTGTCCCTTTAACTGCGAGCGCTCCTGATGGAGCGCTCGCAGATACGGGCTGTGCACAGCTTCCTCTAGTGGCCGGAAGCTGCATTCTGCCTCCGGTCACTAGAGGCCTCTCTCATCCCCTGCGTTCCGGCGCGGAGCAGAGGAGTGATGTCTGCCCAGAGCCGAGATGGAAGGAGACGCTGGAGGGCTGAAGCACAGAACTTCAGTAAGTATGTGCTTAGCGAGGGATGGTGGGGGAGGCTAGCTGACAGGGAAGGTGTTGGACATAGTGAGGGGTCCCTGGGGGGTCCCGCCGCTGCTGCCACACACTGATTACTGACTGACACTGAAGGCCATCTGACACTCAGCAGCTGCGGCCTTCAGTATCAGTCAGTGGCCACTGACAGGTCACATTCTCTGTCCCTTTCAAAGCCCTGAGCAGGCAGCTCACATACCGCACAGCCCCCGAAGCTCTTATCTCCAGCCCCACGGCACTGGCATTCATCTTCTCCCCTGCTTATTTTCTCCCCTGCTTATCTTCTCCCCTGCTTATCTTCTCCCCTGCATATCTTCTCCTTGCTGCTGATGAGGTCACCTGTCCGGGACAAGCAGGAGAGAAGAGAGTGCAGGGGCCGCGGGACTGGAGATAGGAGCTGCGGGGGCTGGGAGCTGTGTGTGAGGCTGTGCAAGTAGCCACTTCTTTTTATCTATCTATCTATCTCCTATCTATCTATCTATCTATCTATCTATCTATCTATCTATCTCCTATCTATCTATCTATCTATCTATCTATCTATCTATCTATCTATCTATCTATCTATTATCTATCCATCTATCCATCTGCAGGGGCCAGGGCGTTGCACATCTATCTCTATCCATCTATCCGTCTATCTATCTATCTATCTAGATCTGTGATGCGCGCCGCTCTGGAGGAGGAAGGAGCCGGCATACACAGCATCCTCCGGTGTCTGTGACAGCTGCCGGACACAGGAGGATGCTGTCTATGCCGGCTTCTTCCCCAGCAGAGCGGCGCGTGTCTTCAGTCTCCTGCGGGCCGCGCGCGATGACGTCATTTCATCGCGGGCCGCCTGCAGGAGAAAGACCGGCACAGAGGACCTGGGACAGAAGAGGACACGGGCAGCGTGGGAACGGAGGTAAGGTCAGTGGGATGTTTATTTTTTATATTTGGGGGTTAACTAGGCCACCAGGGACATGCCTGATGGGGGTTAACTAGGCCACCAGGGACATGCCTGATGGTGGTTAACTAGGCCACCAGGGACATGCCTGATGGGGGTTAAATAGGCCACCAGGGACATGCCTGATGGAGGGTTAAATAGGCCACCAGGGACATGCCTGATGGTGGTTAACTAGGCCACCAGGGACATGCCTGATGGGGGTTAAATAGGCCACCAGGGACATGCCTGATGGAGGGTTAAATAGGCCACCAGGGACATGCCTGATGGGGGTTAACTAGGCGACCAGGGACATGCCTGATGGGGGTTAACTAGGCCACCAGGGACATGCCTGATGGGGGTTAACTAGGCCACCAGGGACATGCCTGATGGGGGTTAACTAGGCCACCAGGGACATGCCTGATGGGGGTTAACTAGGCCACCAGGGACATGCCTGATGGGGGTTAACTAGGCTACCAGGGACATGCCTGATGGGGGTGATAACTAGGCTACCAGGGATATGCCTGATGGGGGTTAACTAGGCCACCAGGGATATGCCTGATGGGGGTTAACTAGGCCACCAGGGACATGCCTGATGGGGGTTTACTAGGCCACGAGGGACATGCCTGATGGGGGTTAACTAGGCTACCAGGGACATGACTTGGGGGTTAACTAGACTACAAGGGGCATCACTGGGGGGTTAACTACAATAGCAGGGGCATCACTGGGGGTTAACTACAATAGCAGGGAAACTAGGGGAACAATACTTTGCCTTGCCCTGGGTGCTGCAAACCCACACTACTAACTGCCGCACACGGTATGCGGCCCTCGAATGATTTTATTAATGCCCGACCGGCCCTCGACATGGAAAAGGTTCCCCACCCCTGATCTAGATGATGATGATAGATAGGAGAAAGATAGATAGATAGATAGATAGGTAGGAGATAGATAGATAGATAGATAGATAGATAGATAGATAGATAGATAGATAGGAGATAAGATAGAAAGGTAGGAGATAGATAGGTAGGAGATAGATAGATAGATAGATAGATAGATAGATAGGAGATAGATATATAGGAGATAGATAGATAGAAGATAGATAGATAGGAGAGAGAGAGATAGATAGATAGATAGATAGATAGATAGATAGATAGATAGATAGGAGATAGATAGATAGATAGATAGATAGATAGATAGATAGATAGATAGATAGATAGGAGAGAGAGAGAGATAGATACATGATAGATAGGAGAGAGATAGATAGACAGACAGACAGACAGACAGACAGATAGATAGATAGATAGATAGATAGATAGGAGAGAGATAGAGAAAGAAGTGTTTATTCCATCAACATGCAAAGCATTAACAAATAGTGCAGCACAGCAAACACACAAACGCTACGTTTCGGCGAGTCAATCACCATTTTGAAGTGTGACAATGGCGATAGACTCACCGAATCGTTGCGTTTATGACTGATTTAGGGGCGTGTCTTGTGGTTTAGGGGCGTGTCTTTGGGTGGGGTTAGGGGCGTGTCCATGTCCCTCTTTCCTCTCGCCTAAAGTTGGGAGGTATGCCCTTCACCCCCCCCCCTCCCTCCTCCTCCCTCCTCCCTTATAGATGGTCCCCTTTCCCCCCACCCTCATAGATGCCCCCCTCTTTCCCCCCACCCTGCAGGCTGATAAAAAAACAAAACAAAACTTAACTCACCTGACAACGCGCTCCCACGTTGATCCTCACTCCTTCGGTCTGTCCCCGGCTGCTGCGCAGCTGCCGGGGGTGTCGCGTCTTATCCCCGGCAGCGCGCGCATCCCAGAGCTCCCTGCGCGCCGGAACCGGAAGTCAGGGCCCAAGGCGCGCAGGGAGCTCTGGGATGCGTGCGCTGCCGGGGATAAGACGCGACACCCCCGGCAGCCGCGCAGCAGCCGGGGGAAGACGGAGTCGGACTCTTGTGACCGCAAGCAAAACAATGCTTGCGGTCACAAGAGTGATTGATTGGGAGGGCCTTGCGAGGCCCTGAGGGCCCCCCTTTGTGGCGGGCCCGGTCGCGGCGGCGACCCCCGCGACCACGGTAGCTACGCTACTGATCAGACTTCAGTCCACACCGACACACTCCCTGCTCCTGGCCCCCACCCTCCGTGTCGGCATCACGTGTCCTCAGTCCCAGCACAGTGAAGTGACTGAGAACACTGATGGGGTGGCTGCTGTTAGAGAGGGAGACAATGATCAGTGCAGCTGTGACTGCATCCCTCTCTAACAGCAGCCACCCGGTCACCCCCAGCCCAGAGCTCACCCCCTGTGTCCAGAGCCTCCCGGCAGCACTCACCCGCAGCACACAGCCCCCCCCCATCACCCATGGCATCCCTCACTCACCCGCAGCATAGCCTCCACACTCACCCGCAGCACACAGCCCCCCACCCCACAACCAACCGCCCCCCCCCCCCATCACCCGTGGCATCCCTCACTCACCCGAGGCATAGCCCCCGCGGCAAGCTCCGTCCCCCATCCACCCCGCAGTAAGCTCCGCCCCCTCAGCTCTGCTACACCGTCACCGCCAACTCAGCTCTGCTACGCCGTCACCGCCAACTCAGCTCTGCAACGCCGTCGCCCCCAACTCAGCCCTGCTACACCGTCGACCCCAACTCAGCTCTGCTACACAGTCATCCCCAACTCAGCTCTGCTACGCCGTCGCACCCAACTCAGCTCTGCTATGCCGTCGCCCCCAACTCAGCTTTGGTACATCGTCACCGCCAACTCAGCTCTGCTACGCCGTCGCCCCCCAACTCAGCTCTGCTACGCCGTCGCCCCCAACTCAGCTCTGCTACGCCGTCATCCCCAACTCAGCTCTGCTACACCGTCATCCCCAACTCAGCTCTGCTACATTGTCATCCCCAACTCAGCTCTGCTACAACGTCACTTCCAACTCAGCTCTGCTACAACGTCTCTTCCAACTCAGCTTTGCTACACCGACACCGCCATCTCAGCTCTGCTACACTGTCATCATCTCCTTCATTGTCTCAGCTCTGCTACTTCACCATCATCAGGCAGAAGCATTGCATGATGGGAAATGTAGTTTCCTATCTTGGATATAGATCGGCTTTTAGAAAAACTTGTAACTCAGGAACGGCAGCAGCTAGAAAGATGGGAGACGGCTCAAAATACTCAGAGGGACTTGGTGAGTAAGACCAGCTAGGTTTGGGAGCATTTCATTTTTTTTAGCTCTTGGGGGGAGTACCCCCTTTAACAAACCAGTCTGGACAGGTCTATTTGAATAGGGGCATTAAGATCCAGAGTTTGCTGACCTCCACAAGTTGTTCCAATACGTCAAAAGCCAAAAATAAGTACAGATAGGGCAAAGGGGCACCAAATGACACTCCCAGTCCATGTACATATGAATATTAATGGCTTTTAGGCTAGGATCAAACACAGTAAACTAAGAGCAAAATATGGCTCTTATGTACATTCATCTGAGCCCACGTGTCTACATAGCCTTAAAGTGGAACTGTCACCTGAATATTTTGCCCACTCGGGATAATATGAGAGCGGACCTATCCCTGTCCAATCAAGTTGTAAGGCTGAAACTGGCATAAACCCTGATGGTGTTAATGGATTATGTTCTACAGGTGACTCGGCAGAACAAGAACCCGCAGTGATCCAGAATTCCATATCTTTTGGCCCATTCTGTGTACGTGCCGTGTGCCGAAGTAGCTATGCGGTGTTGTGGCTGCTGCATGGGTGTAGGGTCACTTGGGCACTTGAACAGACTTTCCGAGACTTCCTAGAACAGCTGTGCGGTGCAGTAGGACACGTGGGTGCAGTGTCCCAGAACATGCAGACTACTACTCCTATTATGGCCATTTCTATTGCTGTGTCAATGCCTGTTCTGGTAAGTGTTTGCACTGCAACTGCTGCTGGTTTTCCCCTAGTATTCTCTGGTAATGTGCATTTTCATGTGTATTCTCATGTATTCCTGTGTATTATTACAGTGTACAGTGGTATGCAAGGCTGTTGATCACGTGACCTGTAACCATGGTTCCTCCAATGGCCGACTAGTTCTGGCCAGGAGCAACCATGTGACCTCCCACTTCCTCCTAACAAGTTAGTCTTCCCCCTGCTTCCAAGCAAGGAGGATGTGTGTCGTCCCTCTCCTGCCTCAGAGGAGTTGTGGATCGAGTGCTCTGCTGTATTCAAGTCTTCGGCTGTATCTGCCTGCTCAAGTGACCGGATTCTTCTCTCTCATCTGGGTGTCATTCTGTTATCTCTCCTCATCGCTGCAAGGATTCACAGCAAGTATTATTCTCAAGCTAATCCACCCAGCAACGCTATTCCTCTCATACTCCTACTCCCATCATCCGGCACGTATTCTCACAGCCTATGCAGCACCACTCCTGCCTTATTTGTCAAAGCCTGCTATATACCCGGTTGCATCCGGACAGAACTGTTGCTACTAGTTACCTCATCTATAATAAAACCGCTGTTACTGAACCCTGGCATTGGTGTCCACTAACTGGTGCCCTGACTAAGTGCAGCGAAGAATCGCATGCCCATCATCACCCGCAGATTCCACAGACCGGCCCTACAGCTGTGCCGCCCTCAGGCCTATACCGTGACAAGTATAACCCCTGCAGCTGCCCCGGTCATTGCCCGCTCATAACACCAGCACTGCGGAAGTGGCCCCCAGGGGCCAGGGCATCGCATTTTTGGCGTCACGAACAGGATATACCCGCCATGCGGTGTACCAGATCTACAGTTTAATATCGTCTCCAGAGACTTTGCTAAAATTGCCATGGGAGTTCTGATAACTGAGTCGCTGCACGGCTGGGACTGTACACAAAATGGCCGCTTCTTGCTGTTATTTCTACCTGCACCATCCCCCAGTGACGAGAGGGTTAACTGCCATGCGGCCGAGAAGCGGGAATTGCTTGGCGCCATTGATAATGACTGTGTCTCTCCTGATTGGCCGGCCGCTTCCACTGACGTCATTGTTGCTGGGCAGACTTTGGAGCCTGATCCTCCAGCCTGGCGCTCCTCCCCTTCCTGCTACAAGTTCCGACCAGTGGAACGCAAGATGGCGGCCTATGAAGAGCACCTGCCTGCAGCCCCAGCGCTTGTGATGCCTACACTGCCTGAGAGTCTGCCTCTGCTCAATCCTGCGTGCCTGCTAATGCCGCTACCCTCCGACAGCGATATCAGTTGGGGCTCTACACCAGTCTCCAACGGTCCGGAGGAAGAGCCTGTCTCCATCGCCAGTGTCTCACCGGGATCTCGTTGCTCCAGCACTCCCGAGGTTGCCTTCTCCACAGGAGGATCGACCTCGCCAGAAAACGATGGATCCGTGAGTACCGGGGTTCCGGGCGCCCCTCTTCCTGCTTCTAGCCAGGGGAATAACTTTAAGGCCACCTGCTACGCCAGTCCCTGGAGGCTCCCCGGGCCCGAAACACCATCCCGGCCTCAGTGGGTGTTAGGGAACGACCCGGTTATCAAGAAGTTGGCGGATGAGATCAAGCAGGCCCTAACCTTGCTACCTCCGGTGGCTAAAGCCCCCCTCACCATGGCTACTACGGTGACTCCCCCTACCACTGCCGTGGCTAAAGCTGCGACCACCACCACTACCTACCATGTGGCCCCTACTGTCTCTCCTGTGACCACCGTGACCCCTAGCCTCGTGGTCACCACCGCAGCAGATGAGGCTCCTGCTCCGGCTTCCTCCCGGTATTACCCCTGGGAGAAGAAGAGGGGTGCCATTTGGGGTCCTCCAGGACACCTCTATTAGGTGTTCTCTTCAAAGGCTGAGTTCTATGACTGTGTTTTTTTTTTGTGTGCTGTTCCACCATTTAGTTCCTGCAACGTTTAAGGTTCGTGCCTGGTCCTCCTGACCAAGTTCCCTGTACTAACCAGCCATGAGCTGATGGACACTTACAGTAACAAAAAGTTCTCTAGTGCCTGTCCCAGAGCCTTTTACATGGAAGATGTTCCAATTGCCTAAAAGAGACTCTACCTCACAGAGACACTTAACCCATTCCTTCCTAATGCACTTTCCTGTGATTGTGTGTTCCACACAGGGTATTATTGCACTTTTTTCTACTATTGCACTTATTGTACTATTGCATTCCAGTGTTATCGGAGTCTTTGTATTTCCTCCTCTGAGTAAGCACAAGGTTACATAGATAGCCTCAGAGTAGAGCGCCTCTTTTGTAAAACAGTATATTTTTCCAGTGTCTAAGTCAGATAGCTCCTCCTCTGAGTAAGAGAAGTCAGTTTACATATACCTCAGAGAAAGTCCAGTTTATGTAGGAGTGTATTTTCTCATCCAGTCTCATTATTGTGTATTATTATTATCTCTATAGCTGGAAAGATTTAGTTGAGCCAGTTCGTATGCAGATTTTTCTCAGATTTTCATTCAGATTTCTCTCAGGTTTCATTCAGATTCATGTGAGCCAGTTCTCCTCAAGACCTCGCAGTATTTGTTGTCCCTTGTGTTTCCTTTCCTTTTGTTTCCAGTATTTGTTCGCCTCTGTCTTGTCCCAACACAGTAGTTATCACACATAGTCATGCCTAACCTTCACACTTGTCCATACATATCGCACCTTGGATACCTTTTCGTGTGTTTGGCCTGTGGAGTGCTTGTGTGTGTGATTGAGTGGTATGAAAGGGAGCTCCCCATGTATGTTTGCTTTTATTATTTTGTTCTTTTCTCTTCCAGGTATCCAAGACACTACTCAGACACGCCAAGGTAGTACACAGGTCTTCACAGTTCTCTTTTCCAGTAGGGTAACACATTTAACAGAAAACCTACTGTCTAACTGGCTGGAATATTGAGGGTCCCCCGCCAGCAGTTCAGTTGTCCTGGCTTACACGTCAGATGGTTCACGCACTAGCTACCTGGTCGCCAGAGTACGTTAGGCACCCCTAGGTGAAGTCCTGCCACTAGGGTTTCTCATTCTCTCTCTTCTCACCTGTGCCTTGGGCGTGGGAAACACACACCTCATCACACTCACTCTCATAATTCATTCCTGTTGTTTGATTGTCCAGTCTATTCATGTTTGCTGCCTTCTAGATTCGCCGAGGTCGGCTCAAATTTGCTAGGGAGGTATGCAGTGTCCCAGAACATGCAGACTACTACTCCTATTATGGCCATTTCTATTGCTGTGTCAATGCCTGTTCTGGTAAGTGTTTGCACTGCAACTGCTGCTGGTTTTCCCCTAGTATTCTCTGGTAATGTGCATTTTCATGTGTATTGTCATGTATTCCTGTGTATTATTACAGTGTACAGTGGTATGCAAGGCTGTTGATCACGTGACCTGTAACCATGGTTCCTCCAATGGCCGACTAGTTCTGGCCAGGAGCAACCATGTGACCTCCCACTTCCTCCTAACAAGTTAGTCTTCCCCCTGCTTCCAAGCAAGGAGGATGTGTGTCGTCCCTCTCCTGCCTCAGAGGAGTTGTGGATCGAGTGCTCTGCTGTATTCAAGTCTTCGGCTGTATCTGCCTGCTCAAGTGACCGGATTCTTCTCTCTCATCTGGGTGTCATTCTGTTATCTCTCCTCATCGCTGCAAGGATTCACAGCAAGTATTATTCTCAAGCTAATCCACCCAGCAACGCTATTCCTCTCATACTCCTACTCCCATCATCCGGCACGTATTCTCACAGCCTATGCAGCACCACTCCTGCCTTATTTGTCAAAGCCTGCTATATACCCGGTTGCATCCGGACAGAACTGTTGCTACTAGTTACCTCATCTATAATAAAACCGCTGTTACTGAACCCTGGCATTGGTGTCCACTAACTGGTGCCCTGACTAAGTGCAGCGAAGAATCGCATGCCCATCATCACCCGCAGATTCCACAGACCGGCCCTACAGCTGTGCCGCCCTCAGGCCTATACCGTGACAAGTATAACCCCTGCAGCTGCCCCGGTCATTGCCCGCTCATAACACCAGCACTGCGGAAGTGGCCCCCAGGGGCCAGGGCATCGCATGGGCATACACGCTACTTTGTCCTACTGGGGCCAGTACCTATTTCCAGGTAAATGGCCTGTGTGTTGCAGAAGGTATCCCTGGCATAGACAAGGTTTTCTTTTATGCTAGCAGTAGTTACTAGCATAAAGAAATAAGTCTCTAGGTCCCTGAGAAGGGTCCTGGCCTAAGCCGGAGCCCTGCCAGTCTGATGATTGGAATATTCAGTGTTTGCCTGTCTTGTAAGTGAGTCTTTATCACAAGTATGTCACAGAGGAAGTGAGAAAGGACTATAAACAGGAAGCCCCAGATTAACCACTGTCTGAAGCTCAGTTCACATTATCACACTTGCACATTGTGGCTTTAGAGACACCTCCACATGACACAAACACAGATGCAGCAGAGCTGACTTGATCATTTCACTCTTAGCAGCTGCATTTTAATAATTGTCTAAGTTATAATAAGGCAGTAGATAGACTTGCATTAATAGGCACTTACTCTGTGATCATGTGAATGGACAGTATATGATGTAAGCACTGTATATAAGGGGCTAGCGTCAGGGCCGTCCTTACCAGTAGACACCTGTGGTCCAGTGCCTAGGGCAGCACCAGGGAGCAGGGGGAAGGAAACAACTTTATTTTTGTTTTTATATTTTTAGTCTCCCACCTCCCATTCAGACTTGCCAGTAAACCTGGTGTATTTTTGAGGGGGGGGGTGATATTGGTCAGGTCTGGTGTGGCAGTGGTAAATGTGACACCTGGAGCTATTACCTAACAATCTACAATCCTCTGGTGAGGTTTTCATCAGACAATATGCAGACCGCTCTAATCATTAAGTCAATGTGGAAATTTGTTTATGTTTTAAGCAGTTAAAAACCATCAAAGACGCGATTCAGACAATGTTTCTACATGTAGAGAAATACATATGGCCGAAATTACTCTCCCCCAAGTCTTCAGGTTTAGTGCCTAGGGCAGCAGCAGCTGTTAAAAGGCCCTGGCAAGCGTGCTGGTGGAGTAGAGATTGGGCAATGGCCTCCCTGTATGAACCTGCACAGCAGAGAAGAGGAACAACAGGTACAACAGTAAGAGGAAGGGCTCAGTCTGGAGTAATGTCATGAAGCCAATGATGTGCTAGTAAAGTGCCCACCATTATTCTTGCTGTAAATGAGAGTGACTTCCAGCAGTCCATGTAGACCTCTTCTAAGGGTACTATTACACGGAACGATAATTGGCCGAATCGGCCCTATCCGGCCAATTATCGTTCCGAGTAATAAAGACCGATCAGCGGATGATCGTTGTCATCAGCTGATCGTTGATATAGGTTCTGACCTATAATTGTTGGGGGCTAACCGCGCAGCGCTACATGTAATAGCGGTGCGCATCCGGCGGCTAACAATTTGCAAACAGAATACTTTACCTATCCATGCTCCAGCTGCCGTTTCAGAGCGGCCTGTCTCAGTTGACAGGCCGCTCAGCCAATCACCGACCATGAATTGGCTGAGCGGCCTGTCAGCTGAGACAGGACGCTCTAAAGCGGCAGTGCGTGGGACCCGGGAGAAGCAGACCGCAGGAGGAGCCCTGGAGCTGTAAAGTATACAGTTTAGGCAAGGGCTGCAAGGACATCGGTAACAATGTCCATGCAGCCCTTGTTAAACGATAATCGGGCCGTGTAATAGGCCCAGTAAACAAGCGCCAATCTAGCAGATCGGCACTTGTTTACTGTTATTATCGGGCCCTCATCGGGCCATCTAATACTACTCTAAGCTGGGTTCACACTACGTATATTTCAGTCAGTATTGTGGTCCTCATATTGCAACCAAAACCAGGAGTAGATTGAAAACACAGAAAGGCTCTGTTCACACAATGTTGAAATTGAGTGGATGGCCGCCATTTAATCGCAAATATTTGCTGTTATTTTAAAACATTGGCTGTTATATTGAAATAATGGCCGTTATTTACTGTTATATGGCGGCCATCCACTCAATTTCAACATTGTGTGAACAGATCCTTTCGGTGTTTTTTATCCACTCCTGGTTTTGGTTGCAATATGAGGACCACAATACTGACTGAAATATACGTAGTGTGAACCCAGCCATAAGCAGTAAAGGCTGAGCATACTGTCGGCCTGGATGTGGTGATGTGTAACAGCCTGTTAGTGAAGAGATACGTACTAGTGGAGCTATATCCAGCTCTTATAATATAAGGATTGTTTGTATGTATATATAGGAAAAACTGCTTGCCTAGTGTGTGTATGTGTGTGTGTGTGTGGGGGGGGGACAATTACTTTATATGGGGACCTATATACCTAATGGAAGACTGACTTACTGAGAACCTACCTATTTCCAGGAGACCAACCTGCCTACTGGAGGTGTGATGGCCTGGATGCCAGGGTTTTGGTTTGCTGCCGAGTCAGCTGGTACAATGGTTTGGTAGCTAAGGGGGTTTAGGGTCACTTGGGCACTTGTCACGGTAGCCTGGAGTGATGTAGGACCCACCCCAGACAGTTTGTCGCCTGCCTGCAGAAGGTTTAACCCAAGTGTAGGTGACTATAGGTGCGTGTGCGCAAAAATAGGCCAGAGTCCACCACTTGAAAAGTAGAACAGGTTACTTGCAGAAATTCAGTGCAATAGAGGTGTACTTGGCAAAAAATACAGTTTAGTACAGTACAAAAATACTGGAGTTTACCCAGGTGCTTGTGGTTGAGGTAGCTGTAAGATGCTTGTAAGAAAAGGGTTTGCAGAAGAAAGAGGGTGCCTGAAGGACCTTGTCCAATTAGTACTGTACTCTGCCCGAAACGGTTTGAACTGAAGAAGAGAACACTCATACTCACGTTAAGACTGTATCTGACCGCCTTCTGCCCTACAGTTGCGAGCTACTTGTCCTGTCAGTGTAGTACGAGCCCCAGGCCTAATCATCTGGGCTAAGCAGACTACCAAGACTTCCCAGTCATCTTGTAATGCGCAGTGAAATACCTAGACTTATAGTAACCTTGTTCCACTGGGGTCAGTACATGTGACTTCTAGGTATCTGCCCTGCACGTTTTTGAGAGATTCCTGGCATGGAGACAAGGTAATCCTTCTGGCTGCTCTCCCCCTTGTTCTTTCTAGCACTGCATAGTTGCTGTGTCGTTCATAAAAAGAATGTGGAACTTGGTTGCTTTTGTCCCTGACATACAACCTGGCCTAAGCCAGGCCCTGGCTTAAAGTGTACTTGTCGTTATAACTTTCAAAATCTAAATCAACAGTAGATGTGATAAAAAGCAAGTTTGCAATATACATTCATTATTTTTGTTGTTATCATTAGAAATGAGCGAACCGGTTCGGCCGGTATGGGATCCGGTTCGGATTTTTCCAAAAATCCGAGGCCAATCGGATTCGGATTTTTGAAAATCCGCTCCGATTTTTTTTTCTTGCTTTCCAAAATGGCAGCTGCCATTCTAGAAAGCAGGAAGTGTTCCGGGCGGGAAAAGCGCTTTCTCATGATGCCCGGAACACATCTAATCATCAAAGATCTTGCACTAGCCCACCCCCTGTGTGACGTGGGTATTACTTTAAGAGGAGCGGTCACATAACCGCACCATGCAGTCTGCACAGAGAGAGGAAGGAGATTGTTACTGGCTGCAGTGCACACAGCTCGTGATTTTTAAAACGCTGCTGCTGCTGCTGCTGTTGTTTACTACAGACTACTGAGAAGATATTGTAGCAAAGGAAAGGAAAGATTAGGAAAGCGGAGAGGGGAAACATTTAGTGATTGAGAGAAGAAATATAGAGAGGGCGAAAGATAGATAGATTAGGCATAGGACAGCAAAGGATGCACGGAACAAAAACATGCTGTACAGATATATAAGTCCTATACTTCTGATAGTGTGTATATCACATCCGTCTTATCCTGAGAGACAAAAAAATCTGGTGCAGGTGTATAGCATAATATCTTTAAAAAAGTGCTATATATATACTGTATATATAGACAATTTCTTTACTTGGACCCTTCTGACCCTTCCGTTTTATCCTGAGAGACAAAAATACCTGGTGCAGGTGTATAGCATAAAAGTCTTTAAAAAAGTGCTATAAAGACAATTTCTATACTTGGACCCTTCTGATAGTGTGTATATCACATCCGTCTTATCCTGACAGACAAAAATACCTGGTGCAGGTGTATAGCATAAAAGTCTTTAAAAAAGTGCTAAACATATAGACAATTTCTATACTTGGACCCTTCTGATAGTGTGTATATCACATCCATCTTATCCTGACAGACAAAAATACCTGGTGCAGGTGCTACTGCTGTGCCTGCCCTTGCCTCCATGTTGACTACTGCTGCTCCTGTACTGGCCTCCATGTTGACTACTGCTGCTCCTGTAGTGGCCTCCATGTTGGCTACTGCTGCTCCTGCCTGGCCTCCATGTTGGCTACTGCTGATCCGGCCTGCCCTCCATGTTGACTACTGTTGCTCCTGCCTGGCCTCTATGTTGGCTACTGCTACTCCTGCTTGGCCTCCATGTTGGCTACTGCTGCTCCCTCCTGCCCTCCATGTTGACTACTGTTGCTCCTGCCAGGCCTCCATGTTGGCTACTGCTACTCCTGCCTGGCTTCCATGTTGGCTACTGCTGCTCCCTCCTGCCCTCCATGTTGGCTACTGCTGCTCCGGCCTGGCCTCCATGTTGGCTCCTGCTGCTCCTGCCTGGCCTCCATGTTGGCTACTGCTGCTCCAGCCTGGCCTCCATGTTGGCTACTGCTGCTCCTGCCTGGCCTCCATGTTGGCTACTGCTGCTCCTGCCTGGCCTCCATGTTGACTACTGCTGTCCTTGTACTGGCCTGAAATGAAAACTTCGCTCATCTCTAGTTATCAAGCCGTAAAACAAAGCTGAACTTACCAGAAATCCAGGTCTCTTGAAGGCAGATTTTCTTGTGCTGGTTGGAAAAAACAGAATAAACATAGGAATTACGGCCAGTACAGAGAGTCACGGCTCAATGTGCCCATCAATCACATGACTGTCTTCTCTCTGTGAGCGCTAAGATGGCCTGGGATACACAGGACTTCCTGATTTCTGACCTCAAAGCTAGTATGGGTATGCAGATGTAAAAAAAACTGAAAATGGATATTTAAAATGAAAATGGATAAGTGTAAATCAAAGAAATGACAAGAATAGGAGCAGCTCACTAAAATCACAGGCAATGACAACCCTAAGTTACCAAGAGAGAGAGGAGCCTGGATCTCCAGGCAATAGACCTAATGTTTACTCGATATTCCAAATAAAATGCAATTTAATAATAATAATAATAATAATAATAATAATAGTAATCTCATAGCATAGATCGATGAATCAATGTAAAAACAGACATACAAATATAATTACTAACAAACACAAATATTAAAAATAAAATCAGTAATACACAGTTTAAAATGTAAAATGTAACCAAAGGGCCCTTATGGTGTTATGATAGTCACAGCCATTGTATAGGGACACAACAACATTGCATTGGAATGTATTAAGCGCTGTAGAACTACAAGTCTCAGCTGGACTGGACTGCAAAAAAAAATAAAAATGAAATCACACTGAATTGGAATCAAACCACACTGGGATTGCTGAAATTGCACTGGACTGTCACAAGTCTCAGCTGGACTACACTGCAGCGAAGACTTGTGGTACTACAGTGCAATCCCAGCAATCCCAGTTCAGTGTGGTTTTACTCTTGCTACTTGTGGTACTTTGTGGTTCTACTCTCGCTGCAGTGTAGTCCAGTTGATACTTGAAGTTCTACAGCGCTTAATACATTCCAATGCGATGTTGTTGTGTCCCTATACTATGGCTGTGACTATCATAACACCATAAGGGCCCTATGATTACATTTTACATTTTAAACTGTGTATTACTGATTTTATTTTTAATATTTGTGTTTGTTAGCAGTTATATTTGTATGTCTGTTTTTACACTGATTCATTGATCCATGCTATGAGATTATTATTATTATTATTATTATTAAATTGCATTTTATTTGAAATATCAAGTAGACATTAAGGGGGAGATTTATCAAACATGGTGTAAAGTGAAACTGGCTCAGTTGCCCCTAGCAACCAATCAGATTCCACCTTTCATTCCTCACAGACTCTTTGGAAAATGAAAGGTCTTGTGAATCCCGAAAGCTCACAGCTCTAACAATTTTTTGTTGGCCAATAAAGGTATCACTCCTAAAATACTTTGATTTCAAGTATTTACCACAATATGAAAATGAAAGGTGAAATCTGATTGGTTGCTAGGGGCAACTAAGCCAGTTTAACTATACACCATGGGAGTGATTTATCAAACATGGTGTAAAGTGAAACTGGCTCAGTTGCCCCTAGCAACCAATCAGATTCCACCTTTCATTCTTCACAGACTCTTTGGAAAATGAAAGGTGGAATCTGATTGGTTGCTAGGGGCAACTGAGCCAGTTTCACTTTACACCATGTTTAATAAATCTCCCCCGTAGTCTATTGCCTGGAGAACCAGGCTCTCCCTCTCCCTCTCTCTCTCACTCTCTCTCACTCTTTCTCACTCTCTCTTTCTTTTTTGGTAACTTAGGGTTGTCATTGCTTGTGATTTTAGTGAGCTGCTCTTATTCTTGTCATTTCTTTGATTTTCACTTATCCATTCTTATTTTACATATCCATTTTTTATTTTCTTACATCTGCATACCCATACTAGCTTTCAGATTTAGGCTTCTTTCTTTGACATTTAGTGATTAGGGTAGTCACTGCCTAGTGGCTGTGACCTCGGCCCCGGTTATTATAGTGAGCTGCACCCACCGCCTTTACTGTTCTAGTTTTCCTGTATTCTGAAAGAAAAAAAAAACAGGAAGAAAACAGGAAGTGCGTGTTTTCCATGATAACTAAAAAACACTAACACTAACTACAGTGAATACCTCATCCCCATCTGTGTGAACCTAAGAGAGTTACCTTACTCAGGTGCAATAGAACTTAGGGGCCCGTACCGGGTCACTATAGGGGTACCACCTACCTAATTATCTAAGAACTTCTACTGTGTGGGGTAAAAAAGTGGAGCACTATTATTAATATATGTCAGAACATTATTATTATTATTATTATTATTGTTATTATTATTAATCATTTTTTGTACTACTAATGGAGAGTTTGTTTAGAGGTGTGAAAGGTATAATACAGTCTGGTGTTAGCTGATGATACAAGGTTTTACCTCCAGCTGCCCTGGAAGAAGTCCAGAGGAGGCAAAAGCCCTGAGCTCAAATGTTTAGGAGTGCCTAACACTTAGCAGGGGCGTAGCTAGGGGTTCAGCCCAGGGGGGGCGAGTGAGTCTGAGTGGGCCCCCAACCAACCTTACCCATAGGGAACCTCAGCAGGTGACAAGGCTTTCTGAATAATAAAGGGAATATTCTTCTACATTACTCATAGTGGATAAGGATAAAGAGCAGTGTAAGAGGCTTCTGTACATTTCACATATAGAACCACAAAAAAATGTAGTGTTTAAGTGCTTAAGATCAGAAAAATATAGCTGCCTTCTTCCACAGACAGCACCCTCTTGTCCTCAGTTTGTGTGTGGTATTCGACTGAAGTGAATAGTGCCAAGCTGTGATGCCACACACAACCTAAGAGCAGGGGTGGCGCTGTTTTGGAAGAAAGCAACTATGTTTTTTTTTTTTAATTCTGGAGAACCCATTTAACCAGATTATCTTTGCCTAAAAATAATAGTGGTATAGGTAATATGTTTTTAGACATTAAGGCTATGTTCACACTGCGTATGAGTCCGGACGCATTTCGTACGCCGGATTACATGTGCGGCTGAAACTACGGGCGTGGGAAAAATCAACATGAGGCCAGATGCGTACGAACCGCGAACATACGCCCGTAGTACAGTTATGCTTCCCTAGCTTGATTCGAAACGATCTGAAACAGGTCATTTACTTGGAAATCTTTCCCCAGCCCCGTAAACCACACAGAACCTTTTGGATCGAAAAATCAAGTTCAATTTGGCTGAAATAAGTACTTCGTATGGGACCGCATGGAAATCCACGGCCGTGAGTTGGAACATTTCCGTCCTCAAACAATGGTCTTGTTCATTTTTCACAGCTCTGTATACGATCCGGCCGTAAGCTCATACGTAGTGTGCATTGTGCGGGTGTATATCGTATACTTTCAAGCGAACGCATCAACCTCAAAACTACATGCAGAAACATACGCAGTGTGAACATAGCCTCAAAGGGGTGAGCTGGTTGTGATCCTACATGTGCAATCCAAGATATGTGATGAGCTGCTAGATATCCATTTCCTATCTATCGATCTATCTATCTATCTATCTATCTATCTATCTATCTCCTATCTATCTATCTATCTATCTATCTATCTATCTATCTATCTATCTCCTATCTATCTCCTATCTATCTATCTATCTCCTATCTATCTATCTATCTATCTATCTATCTATCTATCTATCTATCTCCTATCTATCTATCTATCTATCTATCTATCTCCTATCTATCTATCTATCTATCTATCTCCTATCTATCTCCTATCTATCTATCTATCTATCTATCTATCTATCTATCTATCTATCTATCTATCTATCTCCTATCTATCTATCTATCTATCTATCTCCTATCTATCTATCTCCTATCTATCTCCTATCTATCTATCTATCTATCTATCTCCTATCTATCTATCTATCTATCTATCTATCTATCTCCTATCTATCTATCTATCTCCTATCTATCTATCTATCTATCTATCTATCTATCTATCTATCTATCTATCTCCTATCTATCTCCTATCTATCTATCTATCTATCTATCTCCCATCTATCTATTATCTATCTATCTATCTCCTATCTATCTATCTGTCTATCTATCTCCTATCTATCTATCTATCTATTATCTATCTATCTATTGATAAGGCCAGCGATACAATTTTACCTACCTGCACCGTACCTGTATGACTACATATATATACGCCTCTTGCTCAGAAGCTCCAGCACATTAGAGAGTCCCTGATAGGGTTAACTTATAGTTGGACCATTTCTTACCTTGGAAAACTTCTGATATGACACTAGAAAGAATGTTTTGTCTCAAGAACTATTTCCCTCAGAGACATGTTTATCAGCGTTCAAGGCCATTCTCAGAGGAAAGTTGACTGTCTGTTACAGTGGGAATAATGTGAAAGTATCATTGCACAGAATGTATTGTTCTAACCTTTTTGAATAATAATAATGAATACTAATATAGATGCCATTGCGCATGACTGAATATCTAAATCACTAGCACCGCCTCATCTATGTCTTATTAGCATTTGTTACCACCCTATATTTTATCTGTCTATAAAATGTGATTACCATAATAAAACTTGGGCCATTTCTCCAGGCTTATAATCATGATACATTGTCTTATCTGTGTCAGTGACGTATAAGTGACGAGCTGGTAATACTGCAGGATTCCAACTCTAGATATAATTTAAAAACCATCCTTTACCTGGGTTTTTGGCTTCTCTCCATAGAGAGAGGTCAACATATAAATTTAACCTTAACACTATCTATCTATCTCCTATCTATCTATCTATCTATCTATCTATCTATCTATCTATCTATCTCCTATCTATCTATCTATCTATCTATCTATCTATCTATCTATCTATCTATCTATCTCCTATCTATCTATCTATCTATCTATCTATCTATCTATCTATCTCCTATCTATCTATCTATCTATCTATCTATCTATCTCCTATCTATCTATCTTTCTCCTATCTATCTATCTATCTATCTATCTATCTATCTATCTATCTATCTATCTATCTATCTATCTATCACATTACAGGAGGAGATATAAGAGGACAATGATCACATGTCCTTCATGCATCAGCATCTTCTCAGCCCCGCCCCCTCATGACATCACCACAGGTCCTTCATCCACAAGAATCCTCTCCAGTTCTCAGCCCCGCCCCCTTATGACGTCACCACAGGTCCTTCCTCATCGCTCTGCAGGCTGTCTGCAAAAGAAATAGCTTTTGCAGACAGCATTAGCCTCTGAGACCTCAGTGGGCCCCTGCCAGTGTGGGCCCAGGAGCCACTGCCCCCCCTGCCCCCCCCAAATTTCGCTTATGACTTACAGGTATAACCAGCAGCTTCATCCCTACTAATTCTTCAATGGAACACCCAACACATGCCATCCCATAGTATAATAAATGTAGCAGCATAGACAGTAAGCAATGCTGCAAAGTAAAGGGACAGCTACCTTCTAGGAAATTTAAAGGGGTATTCCACTCAAACATAACTTTTCATATGTCTCTGTTTATGGTGAGACTAACAATTCCTTCCATACTCGTTATTATCTATTCAGTCTCCTTCCCCCGGTTCTGTGCTGCTGCTTTTTGCTGAAGACACAAAAAAACTGTGCAAGTTATTCTCTCCATCCCCCTCCTTCCTTCCAAGATGGCTGATCCCTGGCAAGCTTTATCTGCAACTTTGTAACTTCTTTGTAATACTGAGATGGTTAACCTGAGGTCAAGTTGCTAATGAACTCTGGGGATTAAACCTTCCAGCATTACCCTCAAACAAGCACACAGTTTTTTGTGTCTTCAGCAAAAAGCAGCAGAACTGGGGGAGGGAAGCTAAATAGATAATAACAAGTATGGAATGAATTAGGCAGCAATATATGAATAGTTATGTTTAAGTGGAATACCCCTTTAAGCTTTCTAGAAGGTAAAGTTTGTTAACTCTGTGACTTACAGGTAAAAACACAACCTTCATGTCATACATTACAAAAGGCATACAGACAGGAAACCTCATTGCAGTGTAGAAGCCACACGATCAGGAAATGTCAGTGACTTCTCAGGCCCACATGACTAGAAAGCTTATGTATGTACTATAAATTAAATCCAATAGGAAACTTTATGTGAATCCACTGCATTGCTTGTCTATCTCCAATCGTACATAATAGCCCATAGTATACTTCAGAGCTGGATTTGTAATTCTGCACGAATCATCATAAAACATATGTGCAGCTACTCAGGCATCAAGTCCCAGTGTGAGATGCTGAGTTTCCTAGACAAAAGTACAGAATACTATATATCAATATAAATGTCCAGGATGGAGCAAACTACCTTAATAAGACCCAATCACCATACCCAGCACCAATTATAGCCGCCACCACCACCTAATTTACCATCATTCATGAACATGAACAGAAATAAGCACCATCTAACGAGTAAAGTTGATCTAAGTCTCCAGGTTAAATGTCACCATAGCCAATAACAATAAGTACATGGTCACCGGTTACATGGTTTAGATTGGCGTATACATCACAAAGCACTTTATAAGCATTTCCCGTAATAAGTGTATATTGGGTATTTGGGGGCAATACAAAACTTTAATAAAAATCAACTAACTCCATATGAATTTTGTGTCTCTGTTTTTAAACCTATACATTTATTATAGAGGGGATGCACCCATGATGGCAGTAGATTTTAAAGGGGAATTTTAGGTAGAGGTTAAAAAAATAAAAACTTCTGCAGAAGCATAAAGCATTACTTACCTGTCTATCCCAGTTTTGAAACTACCAAAAATCCATTTGTTTTGGGGTTTTTTGTTCTGTATTGTGTTTCTCTTCTTCCTGGTTGAGCAGTTCCCAGAATGCAGTACTGGTTCCAGAATCCAATGCTTTCCCCTAGCTGGTTATCACAGTCCACAGTCCTTGCAGCAGCTGCTTCTGGCTGGTCGAGATGGGGAATCACTCAGGGGATTGGGGGATCCAGCCAAGCTTCCTGTGACATCACGCCCTGCCCCCTGTCTGCATCATCAGCCTGATCTCAGCAAACACACACACAATGTGAGACAGAGGCATGGAATATTTGTCTCCTAAGGGGGGAGAGCAGTAGGAGCAGGAGACAATGTGAATTGGCACAGAGGCCATTTTTCTTCACTTCCTGGATGTCTATCAGCTACTAGTGGGACAGAACTGTACAGGTACGGTAATACATTGTATAGACACATCTATATAACTTTTAATGTTCCCCTTCAATATGTGATATTTTTATATGCAGCGTAATAAAATGTATATTTTAAGGCTATGTTCACACAACGTATATATTCGTAAAAGTACGTCCTTTGTTGCAATCAGCAACAATGACCGTCCAACATACGTTGCCTTGCTTTCTATGGGATCCCAGCCGGAGCATGTACACATAGTATTCGCTCCAGCTGGGATCATTCGCGGCACCGTAAACAACTGACATGTCAGTTTTCTGCGGCCGCTATTCAGTGCACACTATGGAGCGAGCGGCTCCGGCCGCATGGATGCGCCTGCATCAGAACTCTGCGGCTGCAAAGATCATCCAGCTGGTACTTCAGTACCGGCCGGATGATCTTTTCAGAGACCATCCGTTCCGTGGCCCGGCCTGTGTGTGAACATAGCTTAATCGTGTGTTCACACATACCACATCTGCAGCGGATTTCACACTGCAAGCTCCGCAGTGAAATCTGCTGCAGTATGCAGTACAGTTATTCTCTATGGCCTCTTCTTCCAGTGGCTTTTCAATGCAACCCCCCTGCCTTATTAACTAATTTTCTGCCAGGCGCTTGAGGAAGCTCATAAATTACCAGTGCATTGTTGCATCAGACACAACCCTGTCTGTTCTATAGAGAGGGGAGGGAGGGGTGAAGGAGGAGGGAGTTAGTCGTCAGCCAGAGCAGAGAACAAAGGATTACAGGCACAGGGCTGGGTGACAGCGTATTCAGAGGTCAGTGCTGACTGACAGAGGAGATAGCCGAGTCATGTAGTTGTAAATTAACTCTTTGTTGTCCTGTTTTGGTGTCTCATTTCCCTCTCTCCATAGGAGAACAATGAAGACAGGGTGAAGAGCTTCAAACTGCTTTTTCATGATAAAATTTCATTTTTCGGCTTATAAACCCAATTACAAAGTTTCTTAAAATCGCCTGTACTATTGATTTCTGCAAAAAAAATGTTAACGACAGTGACACTTTAAGTACAACCACCAATGGTATGCACTGCAAAAAAAAAAATCTCAAATCTTAAAGGGAACCAATCATCCCAATTGAGGTGATATGGTTCCCTGGGCACGTACCGTCCGTGGCTGCAGCAGAAGCTGAAAACCGGAGAAAAAGAGGTTTTATTACCAGCGCAAGTGGCAGGTTGAGACGGGGAGGTAGTCACCGGGGCGGCTCCCTGCCCGTGTCTAGTCCCCGCTCTCTGCCAGTAACGGGCCTTTCTGCCTGTCAATCATCCCCTCCAATCGTCTCCCAGGGAGAGAGCGGTGACTAGACCCTCGTAGGGAGCCGCCCAGATGACTACCTCCACTCCTCAGCCTGCCACGCGCCCTGGTAATAAAACCTCTTCTTCCCTGGTATAAAGCTCAGCCGCGGCCAAGATGTGCTGCAGGCTTCTCAGAAGCTGTACACAGTGGTCCAAGAAACTATATCAGCCCATTTGGGCTGATTGGTTCCCTTTAACCCCAAAGAATATGAAAGCTGAGAAGCAATTTGTTGTTATCCCTCTTTGGAAAAGTTTTCAGGAGGTCCCTAGATGATGGGGGGCCTGGAGATTGGCCCTCTTAAAACCCTGTTTAACCCAATGTAAGGCATCATAACTGTAACATGATAAATAAAGTGTATAAATTCACCTAGAGTCGCTGTCCTTACAAGTCTATTGATTTCCTTAAAGTTCTGTTACCTGTTCCTTACGTAATGATAAACTCAAAAAATCATTGTGTCACCATGTTCCAATCAACCCAGAGTAATATCTGCTACAACAGTGTGCTGGAGATGAGTCATAGACCTCTACACAAGCTGCCGAAACATTCATTCCCACTCTAATTTTCAATTCTATATATATAACATTGTATAACTCTGTAAAACCACTTTGAATTAGTGCAGGTCACGTCTCACATTTACCATCCAAAATTCTTCTGTGTTCTGCTCAGCTCTCAGTTATATGTTATTAGAGTATGTTCACATATTAGAGGCATATTGTGAAAAAATAATGGTTAAAGTGAATGTCCCATCAGGCACATCGCTGCTCTTTTTTTAACCTTACTGGTTCAGCGCTGGCGCAGGAATGCTGGTGACGTCTCACCCTGGAGCAGTGGGACGAAACTAAGCCCTGCCCCTCTGTGACGCAGCTCCATTAGAATCAATGAAGCTGCGTCACAGAGGGGAGGAGATATCTCCATGTTGGGGGGGCAGCAGGCCTGCCCCCAGTGCTCCGAGGTGGGCTGGTGCTCGGGAAAAGACCAGCACCGGGAACTGGGAGTCAAATCAAAAAAAGGACTGTGACACTGGAATCTCCGGGTTGGTGCCCATCGATTAAGGTAAAAGAGCACACTAAAATTCATGAAACAAGATTCATTACAAACTTTGCAAAAAGTTAGGTTTGTTATTGAACTGAAATTTTTGCAAAGTTTGTAACCAGTCTGTGAAGATGGCGGCCGCACAATTTAATACACATGAAAATGAAAAAAAAAAACTTATTCTTACCTGTCCGTGCTCCCCTGATGTCCTCTTACAGTTCTCCGGTGTCCCCCACCAGCTTGATTCGTGTATATCTACTTATCATAGCATGATTTTGTTCCAATGTCACTATTGGGAATGAAAAACAGCAACATTGGAACGAAAACAAAAAATATCCACAAAACAAGCTGGTAGGGTAGAAAGCAATAGACGTAATCCACATGTATGCTGATTGCTTTCTACCCCGCCAGCTTATTTTGTGTATATTTACTTATCACAGCATGTTTTTTTTTTCCAGTTATGCTGTTTTTCATTCCCAACAGCAACACTGGAACAAAAACATGCTGTGATAACTAAATGTACACAAAAGAAGCTGGTGCGGTAGAAAGCAATCAGCATACATGGGGGATGGCCTCTATGCAAAGCTAGCATACCGAAAATTAACTTATGCAACTGCCTAATCCTCTAAAATATTATAAATAATATTATTTTAGGGGATTAAGAAAAGTTTGGGTTCATCAGAACTGAACTCAAACTTCGTATCAAAGAACCTACCGAACCATACTTTGGAAAAGTTTGCTCATCTATAGGTAAATGTTATAGGTGTATTGTGATTATTTACCTAAGTCACAGTAAAAAAAAAAAACTTGATAAGGCTGCAATACATGAATACACCCTTAGTCTATGTTCACACAACTTATGTTGTCACAAAATGGCCGTATATTGTCACAGAACGGCCGGTGTCTTACGTCATGTAAACATGGCCATGTACTGGAGATGCAGAAAAATGGGGTGTTTAGCTTTCAATACACTGTACCTTAGTTTTATTAAGGAATTCTAGGAATATGGGCTTTTTCTAAATTTTGATGGTTCATATGTGGCAGATATCAAGCATTTGAATGAAGCCTATTAGTAAAATGATAGAACTCAAGATTAAGTGTAACACAAAGCAACAGTAATACAAAGTTAAGATACACTTTAAGTGAACCTGCAAAGGTTATTATTAATTAAATCTGGGAACTTATTGATCCTAGAAAATCTTCTTATCCATCTAAGGAATATAACGAACAACCATGAAAATAGTACAAGTCTATGCTACAGAATACCTAATGAGTAATCAGGGAAGCCGATAAAACATTGATTAATCTTCAGAGGCTACTGATCCATTAAAGAAAGTTATTTGCCTTCGACTGGACCCACTTATACTTAAAGGGGTACTCCAGAGAATTTTTTTTCTTTTAAATCAACTTGTGTCAGAAAGTTAATTAGATTTGTAATTTACTTCTATTTAAAAAGCTCAAATCCAGATCCAGTACTTATCAGCTGCTGTATGTCCTGCAGGAAGTGGAGTATTCTTTCCAGTTTAACACAGTGCTCTCTGCTGCCACCTCTGTCCGGGATAGGTACTGTACAGAGCAGTAGCCAATCCCCATAAAACACCTTTCCTGCTTTGGACAGTTCCTGACATGGACAGAGGTGGCAGCAGAGAGCACTGTGTCAGACTGAAAAGAATACACCACTTCCTGCAGGACATACAGCAGCTGATAAGTATTGGAAGACTTGAGATTTTTAAATAGAAGTAAATTACAAATCTATATAACTTTCTGACGCCAGTAAATGAAAGAACCATTTTTCACCAGTTCCCCTTCAAGATTCACACAGACACAACCCACGTCAATCTGAACATGGCCATGAAACTTTGATTTATTTCAGTTGGAGCTTCAGGGCTTTAACACATTGTTTTCATGCAGTTCCCCATCTCCCATTGAAGTATATAGGCGCTTGGCTTTCAAAATAGAAATCTTTGTGGTTTCTGCATCAAAAACCTTTAGAGCTTGTGCCTATTCCATTCATTGTTTGATTGGTGGGGTTCCAAACTACATGACCCCCATCCATCATCTGAACACACAGCAGCCAGCCACAACTACAGTATATCTACATATAGCTACAGAAGACTGTACTTTTAAAGGGGCTGCCCATGGAGCAGAAGACAGCTGTGGGCGAAACCATGCCTGCAGATGATGTCCACACATTGTCGCCACACAGGATATATTTACTTATTAAGAGACATGATTTACAGGAAGTCAGCGTCGGGGAGCAGATGGCTTCAGCCATCCTCTGCTCTCCAGACAAGATTAAGTGGACACCGCAAGTCCCTCCAGTTAGTGCCTTAGGGTCCTATTACACAAAGTAATAATCGGCCGAATGAGGCCGATTCGGCTGATTATCGCTCTATGTAATAGAGACAATGATCAGCTGATGGAACGATCATCAGTTGATTATTGGTTTAGGTTGGGACCTAAAATCGTCGGGCAGTGACCGCACATTGCTACATGTAATAGCGATGCGCATCCGACGGTGACGATTGCCCAAACACTTGATACCTTACCTCATCCCGGTATCCTCTCCTGTGCTCCGCAGCTTCCCGCACCCAGCGGCTGCAGAGCCTGGGCGGCCTGTCAGCTCTTAGGTTGCTCAGATGTTGCTTCTGCCGCCGGGAAGCTGCGGAGCAAAGGATAGAAAACTGTGAGCAGGGAGAGGTAAGGTATCAGGTGTTTGGGCAAGGGCTGCATGGACATCGCTAATGATGTCCATGTAACCCCTACTGCCCAATTATCGGCCCATGTAATAGGTCCAGTAAACGAGCACTGATCTAGCAGATCGGTGCTCATTTACTACAATGATAATAGGACCCCTAGTTCCTATTCTAGACATTTCTTTTCCCTCCCCTTATTTCTTTCGCACAGTCACCATTCGCAGCCTACCAGAAGAATTTTTAGAAATGAAATTGTTAATTTTAAAAATTAATTTCTGATTTATTCATCAAACTCCAGACTAGAGAAATAAAATTATTAATCTTTAAAAAAGTGAACGTCTGCGTGGCCGCCTGACTTTGCCAAATAAACTTTTAATCAATACATAAGAAATGACTTTTCCTGGTAAAACACGCTGTTCTCTCTGTTCTTCCTCTTACTCGTACACAAATAAAAGAAACATTATTAACGAAAGTGAAGTCTGGGAAAATAATTGTCCAGTTTATTCAATATCTAGCGGACTGAGACATTATAATTTATGACATGAAAAATAAGATATATCAGCGGTGGCTGCCTAACTGCCTCCTGGGAGACACAATAACGGCTGGTGACATACTGTACAGGAGCATAGACGCAAATATAAACTCCACCATAGCCCCACACTTCTAAAACTAAAAGTATAAAGTCTGTGAGGGAGATTTATCAAACTGGTATAAAATAGAACTGGCTCAGTTGCCCCTAGCAACCAATCAGATTCCACCTTTTATTCCTCACAGATTCTTTGGAAAATGAAAGGTGGAATCTGATTGGTTGCTAGGGGCAACTAAGTCAATTCTACTTTACACCAGATTGATAAATCTTCCCCTATGACTCCTAAATTGGTTCTGTGCTCAAAATCGACTGGACCAACAATAGGAACATAAACTACCCACACATTAGTGCCACCCTGCAGATATTACAAATTGCAAAATCCATAAATGGATCTTGCTGCGAATTCACAGCAAGAAATCCGCTGCGGATACATTACGTGTAAATGCACCCTAAGGGTAGCTTCACACATATTGTATCGCAGTGGATTTGATGGTTCTCCCCTGGTGTTGTCTCTTTAGGTCTCTGGCTGAACAATCCCTGTTCTATTTCTAAGATGGACTCATCTGGTAGTGACAACCCACCCAGCCAATCACTGACTTGGCTGGGACACTGTCACGGCCAGAGATTGGTTGAGTGTGCTGTTACTGTCAAACGAGTCCATCTTGGAAGTGGCGTCGGGATTGTTTAGCCAGACACCAGGGGAACGTGGAAAGATAAGAATGGGCTGTTTAGGCCCAATTACACGAAGCGATTATCAGCCATTATGGCTTTGTGTAATAAAAGGCAACGATCAGCCGACATGCACAATGTTAGCTGATCGTTGGCGTCATTCCATGCAATAGGAGCGGCAGCAGCAAACCGCTGCTATCTCCTATGGGCTCCGTTGCAGCTCCCTGGGCCCCCCGTCACACACACACACACTTAGTGTACTATTATTATCGATTATCGCTCCGTGTAATAAATACAACGATCAACGATAGGTTTGAATCTATAATTGTCGGGTGCCGACCGCGCATCGTTACGTGTAATAGCGGTGCGCTGCCGTCGGCTGACGATTTACATTACCTATCCAGGCTGCAGGGCTCCTCTTGCGGTCTTTTCCTCGGGTCCCGCGGGCTCCAGCTTCAGGGCGGCCTGTCTGAGCTGACAGGCAGCACAGCCATTCACTAGCCGGGACCGCCGCGGCCAGTGATTGGCTAAGCGGCCTGTCAGCTGAGACAGGCCGCTCTGAAGCTGGAGCGCGCGGGACCCGGGGAGAAGACCGCAAGAGGAACCCTGCAGCCTGGATAGGTAATGTATAAAGTAAAAGCAAGGGCTGCAAGGACATCGGCAACGATGTCCCTGCAGCCCTTGTTAAATGATAATCGGGCCGTGTAATAGGCCCAGTCAATATATCCTGATCGGCGCTCATTTACAGTTATTATCGGGCCTTCATCTGCCCATGTAATAGTACCCTTAGGGTCCTATTACACGGAGCGATTTTCGACTATTAACGACTAATGATAAACGACTAAAGATTGTTTATCGTTAACCTAAAATCGTTTACCATATTACACAGAACGATAGTTGTTAGTTACGATCGTTGTTACGATCGTCACTATGATCATTTGCTCCATCTGATTTCAGCAAAACAGTCTGCAATTACACTGAACGATTAGTGAAGAAATGCGGAACTTGAGAGAGCAAATGTGGAATTACAGCGAACAATTAGCGATAATTTTAGGTTCAGATCTAAATCAATGATCAACGACACACGAACGATTTTTAGATCGTTGCCTGCAATTACAAATAAGAAAAATTATTGTTTAAATTTGAGTGATATAATGATTATTTGCGTTCAACCAGCAAATGTGAATAGGATCCTACCCACCGGGTCCACGTGTGATCAATTAGGCCGCTCCTCAGCCAACATAACAGTCCAAGTTAAAAATATTGAACACACTCCACAACAGTTACTTTTTTAGATGCTTAAGACTTCATTTTCTTTACTTTTTTCTTTTTCATCCAATATAAACATATACATGTTCACAATAATAAGGTCAGAAAATATATATATCACCCAGTGGATCATGGTAGCAGAGTCTTTAGTATACGTCTTACTTCAGCGTATAGCCATTCAGACGCAGCTCACAGTCCGGACAGACACATCCATTGAGTCCATGAAAGATACGCAACGTTTCAAGAGCTCTCGCTCCCTTTGTCAAGGCTTCGGCTTCGCGGCGTATTGTATGAATAAGTTAAAGCACAATTAGTGGCACATAAAATAAGGGTTCGTGTGGGTTTGTAGGTAAAAAAAAGGAAGTGATACGGTCTTTTAAAGCGACTCTGTACCCACAATCTGACCCCCCCAAACCACTTGTACCTTTGGATAGCTGCTTTTATTCCAAGATCTGTCCTGGGGTCCGTTCGGCAGGTGATGCAGTTATTATCCTAAAAACAACTTTTAGTCCTACAGCACTGTGTCTAACGGCTGGGGCTTACATTTGTATATGCATTAGGCTGGCACCACCTCTCTGTCCTTCCTCCCCACCCTCCTCATCATTAGGAATGATCCAGGAACATTTACTGCTGTTTGAGCTTTGCACAGGTGTATTAACGATCCAGCCCATGTTCATTATACACACAGGTGGGGAATAGGAAGCAATCTGCCTGGAGCATTCCTAATGATGAGGAGGGCGGGCTGGAAGGACAAAGAGGTTGTGCCAGCCTAATGCATATACAAATGTAAGCCCCGGCCGTTAGACACAGCGCTGCCGGATTATAAGTAAATTTTTAGCACAATAACTGCATCACCTGCCGAACGGACCCCAGGACAGATCTTGGATTAAAAGCAGCTATCTGAAGGTACAAACGGTTTGGGGGGGGGGGGGGGGGGGTCAGATTGTGGGTACAGAGTCGCTTTAAATGCAAGGAGGAAAAAACGAAAGCGCAAAACCAAAAATTTGCACGGTCCTGAAGGGGTTAAAGGGAAACTATCAGCAGGTAGAAGAATCTAACTTGATGATATGTCCCTACAGCGCACAGGGCGCTGCGGATGAAAGTTTATTACCTTCATCCTTGGTGCTATTTCTGTGCTATTAGTATTTTAATCTTTATGCTAATGAGGCATTTTGATGCACTGATCCACCCCAAGGCCGTTGGCTCCGCTGATATTCATTAGAAGGAGCCGGCCGGCTGGGGGCTGATCAGTGAACTGGGATCGGTAGTCACACCCCCAGTGCATTAAAACACCTAAATAGTATAAAGATTAAGAGCCTAATAGCATGGAAATGGCAACAAAGATGAAGGTAATAAAATGACCCTTATCTTCAGTGGTCCATGTGCTATAGCGAGATATCTACTGACTGTTTCCCTTTAAAGTGTCACTGTTGCCATAGCTTTCAAAATCTAAATCAACAGTAGATATCATATATAGCAAGTTTGCAATTTACATTTTTTTTTTTTTTTTTTTAGGTATCATGGAAAACACGCACATCCTGTTTTCTGACCTTTTTTTTCTGAAAAACAGGAAACAGTCAGAAAACAGGAAGTCCTGTGTATCCCAGGTTATCTGAGCGCAGAGAGAAGAGAGAAGATCACAGAGAGAAGGCAGTCATGTGTTTGATGGACATATTGAGCCGTGACTCTCTGTACTGGCCGGAATTCCTGTGTTTAGTCTGTTTTTTTCAACCAGCACAAGTCAGAAAATCTGCCTGCAGGAGACTAAACCTGGATTTCTGGTAAGTACAGCTTTGTTTTACAGCATGATAAAAACAACAAATAATGAATGTATATTGCAAACTTGCTTTATTTCACATTTACTGTACATTTTGACAATTTATTATAACAACAGTGACACTTTAAGTTTAAACCTAAGCTAAAACTTCCTGTTCTGTATGTGATGATAAAGAGTAGACTGCTGGAAAGTGATCTGTACACCATTACAGTGACACCAATAGATAGCACCAGTATAAGACATAAGCAGCTCAGCCTCCCCCTCTGGGATTTTCTTTGGCGTACATACATGGCCATTTATCTGCTTCCTTTGGTTGGATTATATCATTCTGATTGAAAAACTCCTGCCTCAGACATTTATCCCCACAAACACGTCTAGGGAACCTGACAGATCCATTGCTTCACCGCAGTCCATGCAGGTCAGTGGACACCAATAATGCAACAGCACAACATTGTGAACTGCTACTAAGCTCCGATGGAATTAGCAGTTTGGCGTCGGCGGTGTATTCCACCAGCGTAGTGCACACTAGGCGGTACAACTGACATGAGGTCAATCTCGGTCATGCAAAAATAGAAATGATGTTTTCTTGCCTTTCACCATTACCATGGCAACTAAAGTGAATGATCAATGTACAAAAATATACCACAGCATTACCGCACTACGGGTTTCATACTGATAGCCACTTTGTATATTATGCTCTTTGTGCAATAAGTCTATTTTATGCACCGCAGCAAGCTTTTATGTGAAAGATCCAGTATTGTATGCACATTAACATGGTGGTTATGTGTGACGGCAAGCAGGCTGCTGTACAAGTATAGGCTCCAGCAGACTGCTACAATACATGTGTAGGCCCCAGCATACTGCTACAATCAAGTGTAGGATATAGAAGATTGTTATACTACAAGTATAGGCTCCAGCAGACTGCTACAATACAACTATAGGATATAGAAGATCGTTATACTACAAGTATAGGCTCCAGCAGACTGCTACAATACAAGTATAGGCCCCAGCAGACTGCTACAATACAACTATAGGATATAGAAGATCGTTATACTACAAGTATAGGCTCCAGCAGACTGCTACAATACAAGTATAGGCCCCAGCAGACTGCTACAATATAACTATAGGATATAGAAGATTGTTATAGACCCCTGCAGATTGTTATACCCCTGAAGTATAGACCCCACCACAGGGGCAGACATATTGTCACTCTCAGCGCGAGTGGGCCCTCCCAGGAGCCAGATGCTGCGAGTATAGATATATTGCATAGATCAAGGAGATAGGTGTTCTGCAGCAGTCGAGAGCAATAGATTGCTGAGTCGGGATCAGCGTCATTACGACATAGACTCCGGGCCGGACCAGATGCGAGGACCGTTCCTCCATGATCACGTCGCAGGGGGCGATTCCACCACTAAACAACCATCGATGGAGTAAAAAAGGCATTTAGATGCAGCTGTCAACTTTGACAGTTGCAACTAAATGCCTAATTAGGGGGCACAGCTATCGGACTGTGCGGGCCCAGGCTACATATAACCTTGCATATAGCACCGGTTCAGGCGGTCCCCCTCTGAATGCTCCTAGCGGCTCCATGCATGGCCGATTCTGGGGTCTCTGCCGCCTGTGGCAAACCTCAGGCGGCCGCCCCCGAGTGATGGCCGGCATCGCCCCCCTCTGATGTCCCCCCCCCCCCAGCCAGCCGCTAACCTGTCCCACGCCGCAGCCGGCCCGCGCTCTCCGCTGTCTCCACATCCTGTCAGGTCCAGCGACGTCACCCTGCAGCTGTCACGGACCTCCAGGCTGTGGTGAGTGAGTGGGGTGATCGGGTCGCGCGGGGCGGACCCGCGCGAACCGATCACCCCAGCACATCCCCCACCGACCCCGGGCCTCACCACAGCCTGGAGGTCCGTGACAGCTGCAGGGTGACGTCGCGGGACCTGACGGGATGTGGAGAGCGCGGGCGACGGGACAGGTGAGCGGCTGCTGTCATTTTTGTTAAGTGATACTTAACAAAAATGACAGCAGGGGGTACATAATGCCGCCCCCCTGCCGGACCGCAAAATATGCCGCCTGAGGCGGAAGGCTTATTCCGCCTCATGGCAGAAGCGGGCCTGGCTCCATGACATACAGTTACGTTCAGGGGCTGGCTGGCAAATTTTAGCCCGGGGGGCAAGTACACAGCACTGGCCCATGAGTAGCAGGCTGGCAGCCCATCCTTAAAGGACCACTCTGGCCTCTTACCTCTTACCTATAACATCTTCGGTCCTTCCAGTCATTTGTGACCAAATATCCTACTGTGCCCTGTGAAAGGGTCAGAACTCACTTTCCTGTATAAGTCTATGGGGCAGCTCAGTGATGACACGGAACGGTCCCATAGACAGATGCTAGGAAAGCTGGGTGACCTCTATCATACTGAGTACAAGATGCTGGAAAGCTGGGTGACCTCCATCATACTGAGTATAAGATGCTGGGAAAGCTGGGTGACCTCCATGATACTGAGTATAAGATGCTGTGAAAGCTGGGTGACCTCCATTATACTGAGTATAGGATGGTGGGAAAGCTGGGTGACCTCTATCATACTGAGTATAAGATGGTGGGAGAGCTGGGTGACCTCCATGATACTGAGTATAAGATGCTGTGAAAGCTGGGTGACCTCCATCATACTGAGTATAGGATGGTGGGAAAGCTGGGTGACCTCTATCATACTGAGTATAAGATGCTGGAAAGCTGGGTGACCTCCATCATACTGATTATAAGATGCTGGGAAAGCTGGGTGACCTCCATGATACTAAGTATAAGATGCTGTGAAAGCTGGGTGACCTCCATTATACTGAGTATAGGATGGTGGGAAAGCTGGGTGACCCCCGTCATACTGAGTATAAGATGGTGGGAAAGCTGTGTGACCTCCATCATATTTAGTATAAGATGCTGGGAAAGCTGGGTGACCTCCATCCTACTGAGTATAAGATGGTGGAAAAGCTGGTGACCCCCATAATACTGTGTACAAGATGCTGGAAAGCTGGGTGACCTCCATCATACTAAGTATAAGATGGTGGGAAAGCTGGTGACCCCCATTAAACTGTGTACAAGATGCTGGAATGCTGGGTGACCTCCATCATACTGAGTATAAGATGGTGGGAAAGCTGGTGACCCCCATGATACTGAGTATAAGATGGTGGGAAAGCTGGGTGACCTCCATCATACTGAGTATAAGATGGTGGGAAAGCTGGGTGACCTCCATCATACTGAGTATAAGATGGTGGGAAAGCTGGGTGACCTCCATCATTCTGAGTATAAGATGGTGGGAAAGCTGGGTGACCTCCATCATACTGAGTATAAGATGGTGGGAAAGCTGGGTGACCTCCATCATACTGAGTATAAGATGGTGGGAAAGCTGGGTGACCTCCATCATACTGAGTATGAGATGGTGGGAAAGCTGGGTGACCTCCATTATACTGAGGATAAGATGGTGGGAAAGCTGGGGGACCTCCATTATACTGACTACAAATACAAGATGCTGGGAAAGCTGCCTGACCCTCATTATACTGACTACTACGCAAGATGCGGGGAAAGCTGGGGTTACTGTATTTTTACAATAGTTCATATCACTCGATGTACTTCTGTATATATGTCTCCTCTATGTACTCCTGTGTAGGTCTCCTCTTGTATATATGTATCATCTATATACTTCTGTATATACGTCTCCTCTATGTACTGCTGTATATATGTATCCTCTATGTCCTCCTGTATATATGCCTCCTCTATGTACTCCTGTATATATATGTATACTCTATGTACTCTTGTATATATATATATGTATCCTCTATGTACTACTGTATATATGCCTCCCCCTGTATATATGTATCCTCTATGTACTGCTGTATATATGTATCCACTATGCCCTCCTGTATATATGTATCCTCTATGTAGCAGGGACACATGCAGGCAGGGGCATTTCGGGGGTAAGCGAGGGGGGGGGGGGGTAGCGGGACACATGGTGCCTCCATCTAGGTAGAGTGTAGTAGTGGAGGTATAGTGGATAATGGGTGTAGTAGTACAGGTAAAGATGAGGGGTGAGGTAGTACAGGTATAGATATGGGGGGTATTAGTAATACTGATGAGGGGGATTAGTAGTACAGGTATAGATGTGGGCTGTAGTAGTACAGGTAAAGATGAGGGGTGTAGTAGGAATAAAGGTATAGATGAGAGATGACAGGGGCATACTGGGGGAAACTGGGGCAGCTGGGGATGACTGGGAGAGCTGGGGGTGTACAGGGCAAACTGGGGGGTGAGTGCGGCAGCTGGGGGTGACTGAGGTGGACTGGGGCAAACTGGGGTTGACTTAAGCGGGACTGGGGCAGTTGGAGTTGACTGAATGAGGACTAGGGCAGACTGGGGGTGACTGAAGGGGGACTGGGGCAGACTTGGGCGACTGAGGGGGGACTGGGCAGACTGTGGATGACTGAGAGGGACTGGGGCAGACTGGGGTGACTGAGGGGGACTGGGCAGACTGTGGATGACTGAGGGGGACTGGGGGTGACTCTAGGGGGACTGGGGCAGCTGGGGGTGACAGAGGGGGACTGAGGCAGACTGGGGGTGACTCTAGAGGGATTGGGCAGCTGGGGGTGATTGGGGCAGGAGTGCACATATCCCTCCTCCTCTCACCCCGGCACACAGGTTCCCCTCCCGGCCACACGTGCAGGTCCCCGGTCTCTGAAGCAGGCCACAAGGACTGTAGAGGTGATAGCGTCACTGCCATTACTGGAGCTGTACAGCGGGATCGGGGGATGCAGATCCCGCTGTTCAGCTCCAGGACCCGAAGCATCGTTATCACCACTTCAGTCCCTGCAGCCTCCTCCAGAGACCGGGGACCTGCACGTGTGGCCGGGAGGGGAGCAGGACGTGATATGTATAGCTGGGGTAGGTCAGTCGCAGCTCTGTTAGGCGGACTGCCGACCGCCCTGCACCTCACCTCCGGCCCGACGCTCCACGCACCACCGCCCGCCATGCACCTCACCTCCGCGCCGCCTGCTTGACCTGCACCTCTTGCCCGGTCGCCAACCCGTCACTCTACGCTGCTCCACCTGCAATGATTTTTTGTGAAAATTTAATTTACGGTTTTAATCGAAATTGATTCTAACCTTCTGGGCAAATTAATTTGATTAATCGCCCAGCCCTAACTCCTCTGTATGTATGTATCCTCTATGCACCCCTGTATATATGTCTCCTCCTGTATATATGTATCCTCTGTATGTCTCCTCCTGTATATATGTCTCCTCCTGTATATATGTATCCTCTATGTACCCCTCTGTATGTCTCCTCCTGTATATATGTATCCTCTATGTACCCCTCTGTATGTCTCCTCCTGTATATACATATCCTATATGTACCCCTGTATATATGTCTCCTCCTGTATATATGCATCCTCTGTATGTCTCCTCCTGTATATATGTCTCCTCCTGTATGTATGTATCCTCTATGTACCCCTGTATATATGTCTCCTCCTGTATATATGTATCCTCTGTATGTCTCCTCCTGTATGTATGTATCCTCTATGTACCCCTGTATATATGTCTCCTCCTGTATATATGTATCCTCTGTATGTCTCCTCCTGTATATATGTCTCCTCCTGTATGTATGTATCCTCTATGTACCTCTGTATATATGTCTCCTCCTGTATATATGTATCCTCTGTATGTCTCCTCCTGTATATAAGTCTCCTCCTGTATATATGTATCCTCTATGTACCCCTGTATATATGTCTCCTCCTGTATATATGTATCCTCTGTATGTCTCCTCCTGTATATATGTATCCTCTATGTACCCCTGTATATATGTCTCCTCCTGTATATATGTATCCTCTGTATGTCTCCTCCTGTATATATGTCTCCTCCTGTATATATGTATCCTCTATGTACCCCTCTGTATGTCTCCTCCTGTATATATGTATCCTCTATGTACCCCTGTATATATGTCTCCTCCTGTATATATGTATCCTCTGTATGTCTCCTCCTGTATATATGTATCCTCTATGTACCCCTGTATATATGTCTCCTCCTGTATATATGTATCCTCTGTATGTCTCCTCCTGTATATATGTCTCCTCCTGTATATATGTATCCTCTATGTACCCCTCTGTATGTCTCCTCCTGTATATATGTATCCTCTATGTACCCCTCTGTATGTCTCCTCCTGTATATACATATCCTATATGTACCCCTGTATATATGTCTCCTCCTGTATATATGTATCCTCTGTATGTCTCCTCCTGTATATATGTCTCCTCCTGTATATATGTATCCTCTATGTACCCCTGGTAAAGTCCAAGGTTGGAACAGCGGAACCTCCCAGGGATGCATAGTCTCCGTCAGGTGGGCCCACACCTGATACTCAATAGAGAAAAAGAAATGGTGTGGAGACAGCATCCATCCAGTGAAAAAATATTTTTACTTTATTTTAAGCCATTGCATATAAAAAGATTACAGACGTTTCGGCTCTAACACTCCTGAGCCTTTCTCAAGTGTTAGAGCCGAAACGTCGGTAATCTTTTTATATGCAATGGCTTAAAATAATAGAGATGTATCCTCCTGTATATATGTATCCTCTATGTACCCCTGTATATATGTCTCCTCCTGTATATATGTATCCTCTATGTACCCCTCTGTATGTCTCCTCCTGTATATATGTATCCTATATGTACCCCTGTATAGATGTATCCTCCTGTATATATGTATCCTCTATGTACCCCTGTATAGATGTATCCTCCTGTATATATGTATCCTCTATGTACCCCTCTGTATGTCTCCTCCTGTATATATGTATCCTCTATATACTCCTCAGTATGTCTCCTCTTGTATATATGTATCCTCTATGTACCCCTGTATATATGCCTCCTCCTGTATATATGTATCCTCTATGTACCCCTGTATATATGCTTCCTCCTGTATATATGTATCCTCTATGTACCCCTGTATATATGCCTCCTCCTGTATATATGTATCCTCTATGTACCCCTGTATATATGCTTCCTCCTGTATATATGTATCCTCTATGTACCCCTGTATATATGCTTCCTCCTGTATATATGTATCCTCTATGTACCCCTTTGTATGTCTCCTCCTGTGTAGGTCTCCTGTATATATGTATCCTCCTGTGTAGGTCTCCTGTATATATGTATCCTCCTGTGTAGGTCTCCTGTATATATGTATCCTCCTGTGTAGGTCTCCTGTATATATGTATCCTCTATGTCAGGGAGGGGGAACCTTGGCTCTTCAGCTGTTGCAAAACTACAACTCCCATCATCCATGGACAGCCTATCGCTCTCCAGCTATGATGGGAGTTGTAGTTTTGCAGCAGCTGGAGGGCCTTGGTTCCCTCCCCCTGCCTTATGTCCTGCTGTGTAGATCTCCTCCTGTGTAGGTACCTGGCTTCCTGCAGACACCATCTTCTCTGTCTTCAGGCTCTTCTAGCCCAGTTGCAGAAGAACCAGCTGGGAGGAGAGAGCGGCCTCTGGTGGCCGGAGGAAGATACTGCGTACAGCAGTTTGCTTTTTACCATAAGCCTCTTAGGCTTATAGAAAGCATAGTGGCCATACAGGGGGCGGGGCTTACCGGCATGGGGGCGGGGCTTCGGCGGCCGCTTCCATCACAGTCCGGATCCACCACAGCCACAGGTAAATATGACTGAAGAGGGCGGGGCTGTAAGCAGGGGAGGCACTGGGGACTCCAGCCAGCTGTCAGCAGCCATGCGGCCCTGACAACTGGGGGAAGACCGGCCCGGGGGGCATATGCCCCCCTTCCCCCCGGCCCAGCCCGCCCCTGGTTACGTTATGGGTCGTCTAGGGGTTAATGCATATGTATAGAACCTACCCATCAGGAGCCCCCTTCCCTGTATCCATCCCCTCCTTGTATATCCACCTTCCCTGCATCCATCCCCTCCTTGGTTGAGCTTGATGGACATGTGTCTTTTTTCAACCGTATTAACTATGATGTCCAGGCCAGATGGTGAAGAAAAGGTAAAGTCAGCAACTCTGATTGGAGAAGATGCCCCCTGTGAGTCACTTATAGAAGACATCACATGTGAGTCCCATTCGCACATCAGTAATGCTCTCCATAACATACTAGAGACTGGATTAGGGATGTGTGTTGATAACTGTAACCATTTTCATGGACACAGACTCCGGGCCGGACCAGATGCGAGGACCGTTCCTCCATGATCACGTCGCAGGGGGCGATTCCACCACTAAACAACCATCGATGGAGTAAAAAAGGCATTTAGATGCAGCTGTCAACTTTGACAGTTGCAACTAAATGCCTAATTAGGGGGCACAGCTATCGGACTGTGCGGGCCCAGGCTACATATAACCTTGCATATAGCACCGGTTCAGGCGGTCCCCCTCTGAATGCTCCTAGCGGCTCCATGCATGGCCGATTCTGGGGTCTCTGCCGCCTGAGGCAAACCTCAGGCGGCCGCCCCCGAGTGATGGCCGGCATCGCCCCCCTCTGATGTCCCCCCCCCCAGCCAGCCGCTAACCTGTCCCACGCCGCAGCCGGCCCGCGCTCTCCGCTGTCTCCACATCCTGTCAGGTCCAGCGACGTCACCCTGCAGCTGTCACGGACCTCCAGGCTGTGGTGAGTGAGTGGGGTGATCGGGTCGCGCGGGTCCGCCCCGCGCGACCCGATCACCCCAGCACATCCCCCACCGACCCCGGGCCTCACCACAGCCTGGAGGTCCGTGACAGCTGCAGGGTGACGTCGCGGGACCTGACGGGATGTGGAGAGCGCGGGCGACGGGACAGGTGAGCGGCTGCTGTCATTTTTGTTAAGTGATACTTAACAAAAATGACAGCAGGGGGTACATAATGCCGCCCCCCTGCCGGACCGCAAAATATGCCGCCTGAGGCGGAAGGCTCATTCCGCCTCATGGCAGAAGCGGGCCTGGCTCCATGACATACAGTTACGTTATGGGTCGTCTAGGGGTTAATGCATATGTATAGAACCTACCCATCAGGAGCCCCCTTCATTGTATCCATCCCCTCCTTGTATATCCACCTTCCCTGCATCCATCCCCTCCTTGGTTGAGCTTGATGGACATGTGTCTTTTTTCAACCGTATTAACTATGATGTCCAGGCCAGATGGAGAAGAAAAGGTAAAGGCAGATGACACCAAGCTTTGTAGTACAGTACAGTCTATGGAGGATGTGCAGATGTTACAGGATGACTTAGACACACTGAGTGTTTGGGCGTCCACTTGGCAAATGAGGTTCAATGTGGATAAATGTAAAGTGATGCACCTGGGTACTAATAACCCGCATGCATCATATGTCCTGGGGGGAGTTATTCTGGGAGAGTCACTGATGGAGAAGGATCTGGGTGTACTTGTAGATAATAGACTACAGAACAGCACACAATGTCAGTCAGCTGCTTCTAAGGCCGGCAGGATATTGTCATGCATTAAAACAGGCATGGACTCTCGGGACAGGGATATAATATTACCGCTTTATAAAGCTTTGGTGCGGCCTCATCTGGAGTATGCCGTCCAGTTTTGGAACCCGGTTTATAAAAAGGATGTTCTAGAGCTGGAGAGGGTACAAAGACGGGCAACTAAACTAATAAGGGGAATGGAGCATCTTAGTTATGAGAAGAGATTAAAAGAATTACATTTGTTTAGTCTGGAGAAGAGACGTTTAAGGGGAGATATGATTAATTTATTTAAATATATAAATGGCCCCTACAAGAAATATGGGGAAAAGATGTTCCAGGTAAAACCCCCTCAAAGGACAAGGGGGCACTGCCTCCGCCTGGAGAAAAAAAGGTTCAATCTCCGGAGGCGACAAGCCTTCTTTACCATGAGAACTGTGAATCTGTGGAACAGTCTACCACAGGATCTGGTCACAGCAACAACAGTAAAGGGCTTCAAAACCAGCCTAGAAAAGTTCTTAGAGCAAAATAATATAAATGAATATGTATAGAACCTATCACCCCTCCCCCTTCCCTGTATCCATCCCCTCCTTGGTTGAACTTGATGGACATGTGTCTTTTTTCAACCGTATTCACTATGTAACTATGTAAGAATGACTCTTGCAGTCAATAGGAGTTTAGCAACTAATATTGGATAATCTGATATTTGAGTTGTAGCTCCTAGGATCATACAAAGCGGAGTATAAGGAATCGTGATTTTTAGTCGGTCCTTTATTTTATCAGCTACCTTATACCAGAATACCTGGACCACCCTGCATTCCCATAGTAGATGGAGATTATTAGCCTCATACCATCCGCATTTCCCGCAAGTTGCATCTATTCGCTTACCTATCCTGTTAAGAAATTGTGGGGAATAATATAATCTCTTAATAATTTTAAACTGAATAAATTTATAATTCATATTCAATGTGGCTAAGCTCATCATTTTCAAGATATTTTCCCATTCCTCCTCCATAATTACTCCAATTTCCTGTTCCCATTTGTGATTACAAGATATGTGTAAAATCCTCGTATTTACTGTAAGAATGGTCCTGTATAACTTACCCAATTCTCCTTTTTTATTCCCTTTAACTGTGAAAATACAGTAGACCACCTCATGTGACTGTGTCTGAAATATTCCTTGATCCTTAGGGTATAAACCCACACACCGTATATGCAGCGTATTTACTGCTGCGATACGCAGCAAACTCGCAGCAAACTCGCAGCAAACTCGCAGCAGATTAGATCTAAATAACTGAACACAGCATCAAATCTGTACCAACAAATCTGCTGCGTATTTGTTGCGTATCTGCTGCATATACGGCGTGTGGGTTTATACCCTTAGTGTATTTTACTGCGTGTGCTAATTGATTATACTACATGACATGTCAATGGTCCATATTATATTTGTGTATTAGAGAGTCAAAACTCATTAACTTCCCTTCCTCAAAGACCTGATGTATTTCCGTGATTCCCTTATACACCCAAAAACTATTTTCAATTTTATTCACTTTGTTCACTTAGTTCAGCTTATTCAGTGATGTCCAGTAGAACTGGTTAAAGGATAACCAGGATAACTGTGACCACATTCCTATCATCCATTTCAATTACTGTAAATTTGCATCCTCTGCCAAAACAAAAGTCAGTGCCTGGATTATCTGTTAATAAAGTTTGATATTGTCTCATGGAGTCACGTTGTCCAGACATTGCATTCCTACCCGTCACACTACGGGGACTGGAAGCATACAGGGTGAGCAGGGGCGTAGCTAGGATTCACGGGGCCCCATAGCAAAAGTTTGTTCCCCTACGCACAACACAAAGCACTATATATATATATATATATATATATATATATATATGCACTGATAACCCCTGACCTCTGCAAAGAGCTCTGCACATTTTCCTTTCCTACATGATTGCCAGCTGGAGAACAGAGGTCAGAGGTTATCAGTGCAGTGGAGCAGAGATCTCTGTCTTCTGCTTGTTAACCCTTTTTTGTGTTGCAGCATGTAAGTAAACATTGGGTCACTTACACACTGCAGTACATAAGGTGTTAAGCAGAAGAAAACAAGCTCTTTCCTTCTCACCTGGGCCCCCCTTCTGCACAGGCCCTATGGCAACTGCCTACCCTGCCTCTATGGTAGCTACGCCACTGAGGGTCCCTGGATCACATATCTTATTGTTGGTGATGGGTAAACTTGTTGAAAGTTCGTGCTGGAGAAGTTTCCTAAGGAGTCCTGAAAACTTGGATACAGTCTATAAAGGCTGTAGACAACTCTGCAGATCTGTCACGATACCAACTGACTGCAGGAGTGTATTACCTGATGGGCTGGGTATGCCTACAACATTATGACCCCAGAACCCAGGAGCGACTGTACAGCAGGGATGGAGCAGTAATAAATAAATTAAAAAAGACCTGTGCCTAGACAAACCCTTTAAATTTTCAAAAGGGATATAAGTATAGATCTTCTAGAGTCAAGGGTAAGTTCCATTTTTTCATAGGTCCTAGGATGGTAGGTCTCATTCCAGCAGATCCAGTCAGGGACCTGTTCACCAAAGGTTTTTACAGCATCAAATTCATCACTGACAAAAACTTGTAGGTGCCTGTAGCGCCATGCCATGCCAATGTGGGTTTACTACTAGTGTTAAGCGAACCTGTCAAAATGTTCGAGTTCGGCAACCTGAACACTCGGTGTATGATTCCCAGCTGCTGCAGAAGTTGGATGCCACCCTAGAGCTGCCAGGAAAAACCATAGGCTGTATCCATGTTTTCCAGAATTCCCTAGGGCAGCATCCAACTTATACAGCCACGGGTAATCATACTCTATGAGGGGAGATTTATCAAACATGGTGTAAAGTGAAACTGGCTCAGTTGCCCCTAGCAACCAATCAGATTCCACCTTTCATTTTCCAAAGAGTCTGTGAGGAATGAAAGGTGGAATCTGATTGGTTGCTAGGGGCAACTGAGCCAGTTTCACTTTACACCATGTTTGATAAATCTCCCCCATAGTGTTCAGGTTTGGATAATGTTACTGAACCCAAACATTTTGACATGTCGCTCAGCACTATTTATTACCCCATGTCAGGGGTTTACCCAAAAGGGAAGTTAGGGCCAAACCAATTAACTCTCTTTTAACCCACCATGCAGGAAGACAAGGATACTACAATCCACAGATTAGTAATACCCACTCCTTGTGTGAACCACCAGCTTAAAGTGATACTGTCACCTCCCTCCCCCTTACTCTATGTAAGGGCCCTATTACACCAACAGATTATCTGACAGATTTTTTTGAGCCAAAGGCAGGAACAGACTATAAACAGAGAACAGGTAATAAAGGAAAGACTGAGATTTCTCCTCTTTTCCAATCAATTCCTTGTTTAGGCTTCCAAAAATCTGTCAGATAATCTGTTGGTGTAATAGGGCCTTAGGGCTTTCCGCACCATCCACAAGCATAGGGGCTGCACATTCAATATAAACCTGTATAAAACTTGTTTTTGTCTTCTTTCTGCTCAAAGATTGCTCCATTTCATTGGTGGGCAGTATCTAGGAGGGGCCTTACGACAGTAGGGTCCCGTGAAGCCCCACCTAGGTGACATTGTCCACCATATAGTACAGCACATATAGTAAGGGGGGTGACAGTATCACAGTGATCAAAAGCTTATTCAGAGAATGTATAGGATAACCAGAATAACTGTGACCACATCCCCATCATCCATTTCAATTACTGTAAGTTCACACCCTGTGTTGCCGAATAAAAAGTCATCGCCTGGATTGTCTGTTCATAAAGTTTGTTATTGTTTCACGGAATCCCATTGTCCAAAAATTCCTGCATTCCTGCGCGTCAGACTACGGGGACAAGGAACATACTTGGTCAGCCATCCACAAAGCCACACATAACATCACAGTTTACTGTGCCCGAGGGACTACTACTCTCATCTAATTACTTCACCTATGCTCCCTCCGTAGGTACCAGAGTGCCAAGGTGTTCAAGCAGATCGTTAAGGCACATGTGCAGTGTTCAGACAAGTGATGAATAGGAGAAATCCTGCCTGGGGTAATCTTAATGATGAGGAAGGATGGAGAGGCGGTGCATGCCTAGGGCACAGACACTCTAGGCCACACCAATTTGACACAGCGCTGCAGTATTAAAAGTTGTTTTTAGGACAATAACTGCATCACCTGCCGAACGGACCCCGGTACAGATCTTGGATTAAAAGCAGCTATCTGACGGTACAAGTGGTTTGGGGGGGGGGGGTGTCAGATTGTGGGTACAGAGTAAGTTTAATCCTCGTACAAAAACACAGATGTAGCATGCCTGGATCCCTGGATGGGATAACTTATTGCTAGTGAGGAGCACACCTGCTGAAGGTTCGGGTTCGGATGAACCTAAATTCTCAGCATTTGGCCCCCAGTAGCTGGAGAAGCTGGATACAACCCTAGGGAGTGCATCCAACTTCTCCAGCCACCGAAAATCAAACGATGAACGTATAGATTCGGACTAACCAAAACGTTCGGCAAGTTCGCTCATCACTGCCTATTGCGATTAGAGGAGCGCAGTACAATATCAGTAAACCTAAGCTTAACATTACTCCTCAATTCCCGGCCTTGTTTTAACGCCTTGGTGCATTTGTATATCCCAATACAACACCTTGCTAGTACTGGGTTAAGGCGCTCAAGATAACCATTGCTCCGTCTATATAGGATCCAGCTGCGATTCCTCCCTTTCCAATCCAGCATCCTACAGAAAGGGTCGAGCTCTGTGAGCGCAATAGACTGTAGTGTTATGAGTCAGTGTGCACACTCCATATTCCCACACACTTCTCTCTCTCTCACATTGTGGGTGTGCCTCAGTGGGAGGCAGTGTCTGTGCTTCCCAGGGCTAGTGTGCCTGTGTGTGTACAGTGGGGAGCAGCTCAGTGTCTGCAGCTGTACATCCAGTGACTGCAGCCCAGCATCAGCTCTCCCCCTCCTCTCTGTGTCTCTCTTCTGCCTCTCTCTCTACGTCTCTCTCTCCTCCAGTGTCTGCTCCTCTCACTCTCTCCCTCTCACTGTGAGCAGCTGATTATTGTTATTATTCACTCCCTCTCTTTATTGCACTGACAAGCGGGGGAGGATTTCAGCAACTCAGTCTATTGTCAGGAGGGGAAATTGCAATAAAACAGCAGCAGCAGCAGCAGCAGAAGCAGAAGAAGAAGAAGCAGCAGCAGCGGTAGCAGTAGTAGCAGTAGCAGCAGCACCCTCTTTCTCCTCCTCCGCCAGCAACAGCAACATCTTGGAGAAGAAGCTTTGGGCTGACATAACACACAAAGGCTTGTTCATTTATTATCCTTATTTTTATTATTATTATTAAACACTGAACTGGGGGAAATAAAGCTGCTTTCCCAGGGATTTATTTCATGGGGATGTGTTCAAGGCAAGAGAGGATTCAGAAGGATATCGACATTGTCATTCAAAAGTGCAAGGCGGAGAAGGACTGCCTGTTTTCAGGTGAGTTATTGCATATGGAGAGATGGCAACCTCATCCCCATAGTGCCTCTCATGGCTCTCTGCTCCATTCATATCAGGGATGCTTTGCGCCAATGGGGCCAGACACATTTAGCCCTATATATATATATATATATATATATATATATATATATATAATGACCATGCTGAGAAAAGGAGAGGTGCCGCCACATTAACCGCCCCTTTTACAGCTAGCCGGAGGCACCTAGTCCATCGCTGATCCATCCATCTATCCATCAATTTATCTATTGCTATTGGGTTGCATCCACTGACAGCTGAAATCTGTTGCCATAGCACCAGTGCACTTGTTGAAATGGGGTTTCCTGCATGTAGGGGGTCTATAGGGGAGACGACGCTTTACCTTTCCTCTTTTTCTTCTTCTCCCTCTAGATTTCAGATACTCGGACAATACTTTCACCTTTACCTTCCTAGGAGGCTCCAAAAGGTATTTGTTTTATTCCATTGACTTAATGACATGGCTGATGTTATGCATTGGACTGTGTTGCCATGACACCACCTCTTCTCAGGTTGCTGGCGATGGCCGTAACAACAAGACGTGTTAAATGTTATAACCACTGAAATGTAAAAAGAGAAGCAGGATGTAGCTGAGGTGACAGGGGCATGGGCTGTATTGTTAAGGAGGATACTATATGGCCTATATCCATTCTCCTGGGCTAATATGTCTGTGCTCGGCCCGGATTATGAGGCCGTGTTGTATGTGACACATAACAAAAAGTTGTAACCATAGACATACATTGAGCCACTCCAGTAGCCCAGACGGCTGCAGCTTTTGCACATAGTGATATCACCGTGCGAGAGTCTTCCTGCAATAGGAATCAGTGGTGAACATGGTTTACTATGGCTACTATTGGCGGTGCACCTCGGGGAAAAGTGCACAACCTGAGCTGTGCATCCAGCTTGTACAAGTCATCATGGAGACCTAAAAGGGGAAGCTGTCATCACTTTCATGCTGCCTGAGCCAGAAGTCATGTGGGCAGTCCTTTCTCCCCACCCCCCCAGTCTTGAGTGATAGAGGTCTTCCCGTCTGTGTATAGGAAGGCCAATGCAGCATTTGATGGTGTATACAGTATATTCCCTTTAAAGAGGTATCCCTCGCAGTATAGTGCATAATCATAGTAGAGCGGACTGCTGATCCGATCTTACCCCATGTGACTTATGCTTATTGGGTCTCTTAAAGAACCACATCTACCATGGCGCACTTGCATCAGTGTTAAATCTGAAGGACAGTATTCATCATCATGTTATAACATTTTAAGCTGAGACGTGGTTATACAAATGGAGAGCATTGCTAAAAATCAAGAGACATATTGACCATTTGTAACTTTGTAGGGATAACTACAGCGCCACCTATGTGCAATTTTTTGTAGTTTATTTAACAACTGGTGAGTGCATCACCTGACATGCCTGTTTCCATCTCATTTTGCACAGCAGAGCCCCCGTAGTAATAGAAAGAGCAGGGATTTCAATCAATAACTTGCAGGTTATACTAAATTAAATATAAATGTACTCATCTCTTCTTGCTCTATATAAAGATATCAGTAGTTTAAAAAGAATTTACATGATTGCGGATTCCCTTTAAATGAGGCCTATGGTGTACAGTAAGTTTACCCTTTAGGATACAGTTGGGAGAGTTTGTAACGTTCTTATATGTTTTCCATCTGATTTCTTTCTATGTATGTGGCAGGGCTTAGTGTAATTCCACTCCTACACAATATTGCTTTTGTGTTACAAGACAATGCTTCCTGGTTGGTAGGGAGTATATAACAGATATAACAGGTCAGGTGTTGATGTCTGGTGACTGACAGCAGAATTGGGGTTTGTGCATATCTGAAAGTTGTGCAGTATCCCAATATTAGCCTCTGGGGCACCCCCTTAACCCCTCCAATCTAATGAACCCTTATATCAGTCCCCTTCTTTCACTTCTTTCACCTCCCCCCATACATATACTAAATATATATATATATATATATATATATATATATATATATATATATATATATATATATATTATTTTAGCACAAGAAATGCAACATTACCAAAGACTGAAGACTTTCTGAATGCATTGTAGCTGTATATATAGTAGGAGTCTTCACGCCAGGAATCGCCATATTACACCTGATCTTCCATGCACAAAAGAGACTCTCTCTCTCTCTCTCTCTCTCTATATATATATATATATATATATATATATATATATATATATATATTATATACACACACATTTAGATTTTCCCTTTACAGTAATATATAGTTTTTTTTTTCTTACTTATACTTATGATATATATATATATATATATATATATATATATATATATATATACTGCATTCACATAAGTATTTAGAGTCTTTACTCAATACTTAGTTGAAGCACGTTTGGCAGCAATCCCAGCTACCAGTCATCTTGGCTATGAGGTCACAAGGTTTGCACACCTGGATATGGGGATTTTCTGCCAATTTTCTCAGCGGATTTCATGCTCTGACAGGCTGGGTGGGGGCTGGTGGTGGACACCATTGTTGGCTCTCTTTGGGGATGTTCTATTGGGTTCAAGTCGGGGCTTTGGCGGCGCCACTTAAGAACAAACTTGCCCCTAAGCCGCTCCTGTGCTGCCTTGGCTGTGGGCTTAAAGGGGTTATTTGAGTAACAAAAACAATATTCTAAACAACCCCCCTTCCCAATATGACCCTATGTCTAATATACATTTATAACCTATCTTGTACTCTTTCCCTCTTTTTTTCTCATTCTTATCGGCTTTGGATGTGTAAAATCCTCTACTCCGGCTTCACTCTGACCATGCTCAGCTCTCTCTTCCCCCCTCTTTTTGTAGTCATAGGACATGTGATCTCCTCTCTGGGGGCTTAGCTTGTCTATTGACTTGGTAACCTGACCCCCAGGAGACTTTATCTGCATCATCTCCATGCACCTGTGCTACTTCCATAGACTTACATGTGTCCCTGAGCCTAGGTCTCTGTAATATGAAGCGTTATAGTTCTATCTCTGCTTGCTGTCAGTGAATGCAGGCATATGTACCTGTCTTTGTGTCTCAGCTTTGTATATTGTAAGTGTTGTAGATATTCTTAGAGTCTGGATGGAACTAGAATGTTTTCATTTACAGTCATCAAGCAGAGATCTAAACCTATACTACACCCTCCGGTAAACAGTTATGCAGCACATAGCTACACCATGCGTGCGTCAGCTCTGCTACATCATCAGCTAGTATGGAATACATATTGGAATGATGTGATGCAAAATCAGTAAAAAAAAGGTCCTGTGTTTACTGTGCAATAGTAATAAGAGCAGTGGACAGGAAAGCTAAGGGGACGAGTGCGCAAATGGACCAATCAGGGAGATGCATGATGGGAAATTCAGTTTCCTATCTTGGTTATAGATCGGCTTTTAGAAACTTGTAACTCAGGAATGTCAGCAGCTAGAAAGACAGGAGATCCAAAGACATCCTCTTTAACCTGAAGCCACGGATCGAACAGCGACGGCACGGGGAAGCCGGTGCCGCAGTCCGTTTTTACGGACCGAGGCCCGGTTCCTGTGCACGGCGCCGTTCTATGCACCGGAACCAGCCGGTGCTCAAGCACTGGAGGCAGGCAGGCCCGCCCCCAGTGGGAGGGAATTCCCTCCCCTGTATGACGCGTCTCCATTCATTCTAAAGGAGCCGCATCATACAGGGGAGGGAATTCCCCTCCACTGGAAGCGGCCCGGCCTGCCTCCAGTGCTTGAGCACTGGACGTTTCCGGTGCATAGAACGGCGCCGTGCACGGGAACCCGGCCTCGGTCTGGAAAACGGACCACGGCACCGGCTTCCCCGTGCCGGCGCTGTTCGATCCGTGGCTTCAGGTTAAAGAGGATGTACCTGGTGGTACATCCTCTTTAAGGAAGGTTGGAAGGTGAACCTTCAGTGTAGTCTAAGGTCTCTTTACTTTACTTCATTCAACCTCAACCTGAACACTGCCCAGTCTTTCTGTGCAAACCACTGAAAACACCACCAAGTCATGATGCTACCACCACCATGCTCCACTGTAATGAAGGTTCACCTTCTAAAGTTTCTCCCATCTGCACACAGGCTTTTTGGAGCTCAGCTTTGGGTTCTTGGTCACTTCTCTTACTAATTTCCCATGGTTACTTAGTTTGTGGGGTGGCCAGCTCCTGTTGTTCCAAATTTCTTCCTTTTACCCATTATGGAGGTCCCTGTACTCTTGGGGACTTTCAGTGCAGCAGAAATGTTTTCGTCCCCTTCTCCATATCTGTGCCGCAACACAATAATGTCTCTGATCTCTACAGGCAGTCCTTTCCTCCTCATAACTTTTCAGCTGTGAGACCTTATATAGACAGGGGCTGTGCCAGTATAAATCCTGTCCAATCCTGAATTTATCATAGGTGACTCCAGTCAAGGTACTTTGTACTTATTGGTGAACACCATTGTAATCTAACTTGTACTATGCCATGCATAGAGATAAGTAAACTCATAGGGAGATTTATCAAACATGGTGTAAAGTGAAACTGGCTCAGTTGCCCCTAGCAACCAATCAGATTCCACCTTTAATTCCTCACAGACTTTGGAAAATGAAAGGTGGAATCTGATTGGTTGCTAGGGGCAACTGAGCCAGTTTCACTTTACACCATGTCTGATAAATCTCCCCCATAGAATGCTTCTTTTTCTCTTTACCGATTCTCGGCGTCTTTCATTGCCTGGGGGTGTGGGAAGTTTACTATGGTGTGGGACAGATAGTCCATAAAGGATCCTTTGTCTATTGTACTTGAACAATGCACATATTGGGTACGGAAGATATACTGTCTGATACAAACACACACAGCAAATACAGGTTTATTGTGTCAGATATCATTGGACTAGGAGACTTTGCACCCACTTCAGTCCCCCAAACTGCCATTTAGTGGTATGGAATATCGAATGTACCATTTTCTCTTCTTTCTCACTTCTTTGCTCCCACTTGAGTCGTCTTGTAAAATTCATGAAGTATATTTTGGTAAGTGCTAAGTACTAAGTACTGAAAAAGCTCTGCTGGCATGTGAAAGGGACAGATATAACTGATATTTTACATTGTATGCGTAAGGGAAGAGTGAATTTACAGTACTAGGGAAGCTAAGCGCCTTGCTAGGCTTGGCGGTCAGATTGTCAGCCGGCTGTTTTTGAACTCTTTGCTGCTCTGCTCCAGGTGCCTGGAAAAGCTGGATGAGGTACTGGGAAACGTCTCCCAGTTTCCCAGGACTGGATCCAGCTTTTCCAGGCACCTGGAGCTGAGCTCAAAGGTAGCCAGCTGACAATCTGACTGCCAAGCCTAGCGAAGCGATGTGCTTTACTAGTACTGTAAATTCACTCTTCCCTAGTATTTAACAAAAATTTTAGCTGTTCATATTATTTGATGGAGAAGGCCAGAGATGTGTGACTGTGTAGGGTCAGTAGTAATAGTAGTAGCAGGAGCAGCAGCAATAGTAGTAGTAGTAGTAGTAGTAGTAGTAGTAGCAGCAGCAGCAGCAATAATAGTAGTAGTAGTAGTAGCAGCAGCAGCAGCAGCAGTAGTGGTAGTAGTAGCAGCAGTAGTGGTAGTAGTAGCAGCAGTAGTGGTAGTAGTAGCAGCAGCAGCAATAGTAGTAGTAGTAGTAGCAGCAGCAGCAGTAGTGGTAGTAGTAGTAGCAGCAGCAGCAGTAGTGGTAGTAGTAGCAGCAGCAGCAGCAATAGTAGTAGTAGTAGTAGCAGTAGTAGTAGTAGTAGTAGCAGCAGCAGCTATAATAGTAGTAGTAGCAGCAGCAGTAGTGGTAGTAGTAGCAGCAGCAGCAGTAGTGGTAGTAGTAGTAGCAGCAGCAGCAGCAATAGTAGTAGTAGTAGCAGTAGTAGTAGTAGTAGTAGTAGTAGTAGTAGTAGTAGTAGTAGTACTACAGTATGGGGTATGATAGAGACAGCAGGAGATGTTCAGCTGTGTAGGGTCAGAATTAATAGTAGTAGTAGTAGTGGTAGTAGTAGTAGCAGCAGTAGCAGCAGCAGGGGTAGTAGTAGCAGCAGTAGTAGTACAGCATGGGATATGATAGAGACAGCAGGAGATATGCAGCTGTGTAGGGTCAGTAGTAATAGTAGTAGCAGCAGCAGCAGTAGTAGTAGTAGTAGTAGTAGCAGCAGCAGGAATAGTAGTAATAGCAGCAGCAGTAGTACAGTATGGGGTATGATAGAGACAGCAGGAGATGTTCAGCGTGTGTAGGGTCAGAATTAATAGTAGTAGTAGTAGTAGCAGCAGCAGCAGCAATAGTAGTAGTAGTAGTAGTAGCAGTAGTACTAGCAGCAGCAGCAGGGGTAGTAGTAGCAGCAGTAGTAGTAGTACAGTATGGGATATGATAGAGACAGCAGGAGATATGCAGCTGTGTAGGATCTGTAGTAATAATAGTAGTAGTAGTGGCAGCAATAGTAGTAGTAGCAGCAGCAGCAGGAGTAGTGGTAGCAGTAGTAGTACCGTACGGGATATGATAGAGACAGCAGGAGATGTGCAGTGTTTAGGGATAGTAGTAGTAGTAGTAGTAGTAGTAGTAGCAGCAGCAGCAGGAGTAGTAGTAGCAGCAGTAGTAGTACAGTATGGGATATGATAGAGACAGCAGGAGATATGCAGCTGTGTAGGGTCAGTAGTAATAGTAGTAGTAGTAGTAGTAGTAGTAGTAGAAGTAGTAGTAGTAGCAGCAGCAGCAATAATAGTAGTAGTAGTAGTAGCAGTAGTAGTAGCAGCAGCAGTAGTAGTAGTAGTGGTAGTGGTAGTAGTAGTAGCAGCAGTAGTAGTAGCAGCAGCAGTAGTAGTGGTAGCAGTAGTAGTACAGTACGGGATATGATAGAGACAGCAGGAGATGTGTGCAGTGTGTAGGGATAGTAGTAGTAATAGCAGTAGTAATACTACATGGGATATGATGGAGAAGGCAGGAGATGTGCAGCTGTTTAGGGTGAGTAGTAGTAGTAGCAGTAAAACAATATAGGATATGATGTAGAAGACAGGAGATGTGTGGATTGTAGGGTTAGCTGCAGTCAGGGCTGGATTAAAGGGAGGGCACAAGGGGCATGTGCCCAGGGGCCTCCACCACTAGGGGGCCCCCACCAGCCCAAACCCGGAAGTGGTGTCTGGGAGCCAGTCCCACGCGCAAAAAGCATGTGGAAACCCTACCTGGACACAGCACTGGCCACACTGCATGCTGTCCAGGAAGGGAGGGAAGTGAAGGGTTAATCCTGTATAAGCATCTCCCTCCCGGCAGGCTCAGACTCCCCCCTGGTGGGTCTTTGAATGGATTCTTCCTCTCAAGCTTCCGGGTGCCTATCTCCTGCTGAGGTCCTCACTCCCCCTTGCCCCTCACTGAGGAGAGGACTGCTTGGGACCTTAGCAAGGAAACCTGATCTCTCCAGCAGGGATGTGACATCATGGAGCATGCTGGAGCATCTGTCACAGTGGCTGACAGGCTGAAGGAACAGAGAAGAGCCAGAAGAGAGAAGACCTGTCATCTGCCCAGATCAGGTGAGTATGAGGTTTTGTTTTGTATTGGCACATCAGAGCAGGGGTATATACTATAGAGGCATATATCAGAGCAGGGATATATACTATAGAGGCATATATCAGAGCAGGGGTATATACTATAGAGGCATATATCAGAGCAGGGATATATACTATAGGGGCATATATCAGAGCAGGGGTATAAACTATAGGGGCATATATCAGAGCAGGGGTATATACTATAGGGGCATATATCAGAGCAGGGGGCATATATTATGGGGGCATATTTTAAAGCCGAGGGCATATACTATGGGGGCATATATCAGAGCAGGGGTATATACTATAGGGGCATATATCAGAGCAGAGGTATATATATTACAATATATATATAGCCTGTGTGCAGCCTATGATATATAGTCTGTGTGCAGTGTATGATACATAGCCTGTGTGCAGTGTATGGTATATAGCCTGTGTGCAGCCTATGATATATTGCCTGTGTGCAGTGTATGGTATATAGCCTGTGTGCAGCATATGACATATAGCCTGTGTGCAGTGTATGGTATATAGCCTGTGTGAAGCCTATGATATATTGCCTGTGTGCAGTGTATGGTATATAGCCTGTGTGCAGCCTATAATATATAGCCTGTGTGCAGTGTATGGTATATAGCCTGTGTGCAGTTTATGGTATATAGCCTGTGTACAGTGTATGGTATATAGCCTGTGTGCAGTATATGACATGTAACCTGTGTGCAGTGTATGGTATATAGCCTGTGTGCAGTGTATGGTATATAGCCTGTGTGCAGTGTATGGTATATAGCCTGTGTGCAGTGTATGGTATATAGCCTGTGTGCAGTGTATGGTATATAGCCTGTGTGCAGTATATGACATGTAACCTGTGTGCAGTGTAAGGTATATAGCCTGTGTGCAGTGTAAGGTATATAGCCTGTGTGCAGTGTATGGTATATAGTCTGTGTGCAGTATGACATATAGCCTGTGTGCAGTGTATGATATATAGCCTGTGTGCAGCATATGACATATAGCCTGTGTGCAGTGTATGGTATATAGCCTGTGTGCAGTGTATGATATATAGCCTGTGTGCAGCATATGGTATATATAGCCTCTGTGCAGCATATGACATATAGCCTGTGTGCAGCTATATATGCCATGATCCTTAGAGTATATTCACATGTAGCATATCCGCTATAGATTATACACAGCCTTTAAGTACTTTCTGGTTGCTCCTTACTGCTTCAGGTAGTTTATATGGTTGGGAACTAAAGATGGGACTTAGACTTGCAAGTCCAGGCTCTGCCTGTGATTAACAACTGCATATGCTGCTGTGGTGGCTAACACAGTGGGCAAGAGAGCACAGAAAGTACTAAAGTGTTGTGTTCTCGCATTGAATTAAGTGGGAACACACTGCGATGCTCACCCCTCCCCCATCCTGTCTCTAGGGCCTGGCATCTTCCTCTGGACTGCAGCCTCTAGGGACCAGCATATGCAGAACAGAGGAGGATGCTGAGCCATACAGCCAGGAGTGAGGAGAGGTAGGTGCTAAGTCCCCTACAGTAATCAGCCACCTGTATAGATTGCTGTATGGTTTATTTGTGGGGGAAGAAAATGGGGGGGCCCCAACAAAATTGTTGCCCAGGGCCTCCACCAACCTTAATCCGGCCCTGTCTGCAGTAGTACTAGTAGCAGCACAGTATGGGATATGATGGAGAAGGCAGGAGATGTGTGGATGTATAGTCATAGTAGTAATAGTAGTAGAAATAGTAGTTGTAGTAGTAGCAGTAGTGCAGAATGGGATATGGGATATAATAGAGTAGGCAAGAGATGTGGGGCTGTATAGGCATAGTAGTAATAGTAGAAGTAATGCAGTATGGGATATGATGGAGAAGGCAGGAGATGTGTGGTTGTGTAGGGGTAGTAGTAGTACTAGTAATACAGAATTGTGGTGCCGCCTCACGGTGGTCAACCGGTCACTTGTGCGGTGGTAATCAGTGACGCCACTACTGTGGTGGTTGGTCGAGATATAGCTCAGCCAGGTGGTAAAGTGTCGTGATGCCAGTTCCAGGTATTCACACAGGTATGAAGGCGAATCTGCTTTTAGTTTAGAGTGGTTGAGCTATACCCTTTACCCTGTGGTCGGTGACCTGCTGGGCTGTGAGGGGGTCCCTTGGGTAATTATCACGGTGGTCCGGAGTGGAGTTCTGACCCACCCGGACTATCGGCACCGCCACCCACAGAAAGGGGAGATGACCCAATGATGTGATCTCTACTGTGTAGGTGCTTGAGCAATAACCACTGAGTCCAGTTAGCATAAATAAATCTTTTTTACTATAGAAATACTTTGTACAATAGCTGATAGCGGACTGTAGACTTGACAAGACAGGAGCTGTACTGAGGATCTTTAGAGTAGTAGTTGAGAGGAGTCTGTGCTGAGAGTCCAGAACAGAGGAGAGGAGTTTGTACTGCAAGTTTAGAGTAGTAGAGAGGAGTGTGTGGTGCGAGTCCCAACCCAGGGTAGAAGTGTGCTCTGCCAGAACTTTAGAAGAAGAAGTAGAATACTGAAGACTTGAAAGTAGACGTTTACTTGTGCCCATGTTTTGACCATTGGGTCAGCACATCCAATAAAAGCTATTAGCCCTTAATCATAGATAACTAGTACACAGGTATTCTGGGATATATATAAGGAAATAAACACATAATCTCTTCCACACATCACCTGAATCCCATAACTTCCATCATAGACATACACAAGTGAAAAACAAGAAGAAATCTCACAGAAAGTGCATAGTGTAAAATACAAAATTACAAAAATACAAAACACAATATACAATTGTGTTTTGCATTTTTGTAATTTTGTATTTTGCACCATGCAAAATGCATAGTGTGTGGAAGTGCTTCTTTCAAGAAACTGGTGTCTGGGTCTCCCATGTGCGTATGCTCTACACAGGAACCTGACTAAGGCTGCATTCACACGTTCCAGGAAGTTGTCCGTGCTCACGGATCCGTGCGCACGGACAATTTTACAGCCCATTGCTTTCTATTGGGCTATTCAGATGTTCCGTGATTTAACGGATCCGTGATCTGTTCCTTTAAAAAATAGGACATGTCATTACTCAGAACGGATGCATGGAAAGGATTCCCCATAGAAATCAATGAGATCCCTGTTTTTCACGGATGTACACGGATGTGACATCCATGTTCATCCGTGAAAAACACGGATGTGATGTAATCAATGTAATTTAAAATGCTTTAACACAGATCCATTTAAAAAAACGGACACGGATACAAAACGGATGCAAAACGGATGAAAAACGGACTGTTTTGCACGGATCACGGAGGTAGCTGCCGGATCACAATCACGGACCGGGAAAAACACTGAACGTGTGAATGTAGCCTTAGACTGACTAGTGTGGGTGTATGCTTCCTCTCCCCATGTGACAACTTCCTACAGGTGGTGTAATATCCCCTGTAAATGGTGGAAAAAAAAGCATAGAAAGAAAGGAGTTCAGGGATAGGTAGAGAACAGATGTGCAGCTGTCTAGGTCCAGTAGTATCAAAAGATTCAACGGAAAACAACTCCTAAAAGTTTCAGATTCACAGCATGTTTTTGGGGAAATACAAACTTAATTAGATTTGTGCCAAATCAATTAGTTCATCTCTATAGATTTCCCTTCTGATGGTTCTGCAGGTTGCTTTAGAGTTTACTGCTGATGGCAACCAGTCTGTCTCATGATACTCTGAGGACATAAATGGAGGCCTGGTAAGACTGAATATACATTGTAAAGCTATCCTATCGCTGGGGCTTGGTAACATCCAACCGCCAAACACATCAGCTCCTCCATGCAAGTGGCTGGCTGTGTCTGCAGCTTAATACAAGTCAGCTGTTACCCTCATAGGAGAAATGGGTGAGTGTTGATAAGGTCTATGATTACCCCTGGTGTGTCTTGAGCCATAAGATTGCTGGAATAGCAGGTTTATTTTAGGGAGTGACATACCATTGTGACGTATTTTTTATTTTTGATCACCCATTCAGCCTATGTTGTTGTCTTTTATATATTGTATATATATATATATATATATATATATATATATATATATATATATATATATTGTACCTGGTTGTTTTTAAATACTTTTTAGTGATATTTTTTATATATTGTTTTTATCATGTTATCATTATAATTGTGATAAATAAACTTTGCAGTGATTCAGAATCTATGCACATAGTTGTTTTGTGTATTCAGCTTAATACAAGTGAATGTGGCCGAGCTACAGTCGCATATTCAGATGTGCCGCTGTAACTGGGGCCACAGTCCTCTAGTCAGAACTATCAGTATATAATCTGGGCCAGCTCCTTTATAGGGGTTATCCAGGATTAGAAGAACATGTCTGTCGTCGTCCAGTCTTATCCTCATTGTGTGTCCTATTGCAGCTCAGTTCAATTGAAGCAAATAGAGCAGAATTGTATTACCACCCACAACCTGAGGACAGGGATGGCACTGTTTTGGGAAGAAATCCACTCTTCCTGGACACACCCCTTTAAACCCACAGTCAATTATTATAGTCCCAGTAGTAAGTAAGGATTTTTTCCCCCACTTTCTTTGAAATTGCTTTTCAGGATGCATACCATTACCGGGTAATTGCTAAAGAAGCCTACAGCTAAAATGGCAGGGAGTGTTTGCGGATTCTGATTGTGAGTATTTCATAACACTGCAGACGATTTTCTTCTTACATTGGTAATAATTCACAGAGTCAGGCGGCTCATCTTGATTTGTGTTTATTGCCATTCATTTACGGAAAATTACATTTGTAGCAACATCTCTGTGTGCTTCATAGGCGGAAAAGACGAGGATACGTAGATTAGGCTGCCGGTTGGTTACCTTCTATTATAACCTCCCCTACCTTACCAAGCATAGGACTGGCTGTACAAGCTCTAGGTCAGAGATAGCGGACCTGCGGCCATCCTGCTGTTGCAAAACTACAATACCCATCAAGCCTGGACAACCAAAGATTTATCTTTGGCTGTCCAGGCATGATGGGTATTGTAGTTTTGCAAAAGCAGGATGGCCGCAGGTCCCTTATCTCTGACCTAAAGCTTGTACAGCTTGTACTTGCAAGCATAATGGGAATTGTAGTTGTCCAACAGCTGAAGATCTGAAGGTTCCCTATGCCCGCTTTATATGTTCAGGACGTCAAGGCCAGTGGCCCCTTCCGTAGTGGTAATAGTTTATATATCCCTGTAAAAATGAATGTAACCACACATTTTATTAATTATTATACTATGTCACATAAAGGAATAATCCCGACAAACCAGTTGATATCAAGTAAAGTTTTGTCTTGCCTTTAATATTTAATAGCACCTGCTGGTGGTCTAGGTCATCTAGAGCAGTAACTGCACTTACCTAGGGAATCTCTGCTGGGACCTAAGTGGCCTAAGCAGGGTATCCTCCTCCTCCTCAATGATGTCCATATACCCTATCAGAAGAGTACATTAAAAGTGCCCATAGACTTTTGAGAACTGTTAGACAAAGTTTAGTTCAGCCAACAGCTATCCCTTCACGTAGACATGAACATTTGGCTTGGCCAACTGTCTGTATTCTCAATGGAGACAGAAGGGGTAAGCCGCTACCAGACTGTTATACAACAAAAAGGATTGGGCTATTGAAACCCATCATGCCTGATCTATCTCTCCTCCAACTTCATCTGTCAGGGGAGAATTGGGAGGCCCCCATACACATTAGTCAGTTTTAACCACTAGAAATAGCTTAATAATTTTCTAGGGACCTTAAGAGTATTACTTTTGTTTTTAGGGTTCTCTAATCAATACAGTAATTTCTGGAAAAAAACATAGTAACAGCTATGACTGGTACTGTAGTCACTAATATTGTTCACTAGAGATGAGCACAACTTGGCAGAAGATAAAAAGGTGGCACTCACCGAGAGAAAGCTGAGAGGAAGCACGTGACGTGAAAAACAGCTGTCGCCTATTCATTTCATTTCATTTTTTGCTATTTCTGTGAGTGCCACCTTTCTATTTTCTGCCAGGTTTTTTATGTTGTTAGACTGCAGTGTTTTGTTAGAGGACCTCCGATTGTCGGCTCCGAGGAGGAGTGTATTCACACTTGAAGACTGTAACCAGCAGAGTTTAGGGGTCTTGTGCCGGGAATCTCTTTTGTATATGAGCGCAACTTGGGCATGCTCGAGTCTGAACATTCGGCATACGATTACCGGTGGCTAAAGAAGTTGGATGTTGCCCTAGGGAGTCCAGGAAAACATGGATAAAGCCTATGGCCTATGTCTGCATCCATGCTTTTCAGGACTTACTAGGGCTGCATCCAACTTCTTTAGCCATTGGTATTCAAGTACCGAATGGCATGGTGATCCTCTCCAATGTTTACCAATTATTCTGGACCCACAAAATGGCAAATGCCCAAAATTTATGTAACAAAAGTTACATACCGCCATACCTGTGCACAACTAGGCAACTAGAAAAGTGGCATTATACTTAAAAAGGAAAAAAAATATGTGGGAGATTTATCAAACATGGTGTAAAGTGAAACTGGCTCAGTTGCCCCTAGCAACCAATCAGATTCCACCTTTCATTCCTCACAGACTCTTTTGAAAATGAAAGGTGGAATCTGATTGGTTGCTAGGGGCAACTGAGCCAGTTTCACTTTACACCATGTTTGATAAATCTCCTTCATATGAGTATAATATGGATGCATTTCTGCATTCATACTATAGCACAGGAACTAACAGCATAACAAATCCTTCTGGTACTGTTAGTTCTGATCATTAGAGCTGTAGTCAAGGAGGGCCATAGACTGGATACAAAGAGTGTCTCTTGCTCTGGAGGACCAGCCCTGTCCTGTATTACACACATCCCATTGATCCTAATGGACACTGTGTAATGCCTAACTTCCCCTGTGGTGGCAGTGTAGGGAAATTAAACACTTATTGCCAGATTTCCTCATAGATGACAGCTGATTGCTGCGAGTTTATCTGGAGGACATAGTGTGATACATTTATCGTCTCGGGGCCTAGTGAAGGATGACGTTAAATAGTAAATAATCCTGGCATTGCCAATATGGTTTCTTTAATATATGAATTGAAGCAAAGCCTTCATGTACTAGGCCTCTGTGTCACACCATTGCTTACAGTAATGAGGCTTTAAAGATACAGCAGTCATTCTGACGGCCGCTCTGGTAAGCAGATGATGCAGTGCGTCCGTCCACAGCGACATGAGACATGAGGCCGGAGCACTTACTAAATGTTCTCATTAAACTGTACAGAATCTGTAGAGGAGGAAAGTGAAAGCATCAGACTTGTTTGTTTTTCTCCCGGTTGTCTTTCACTATTAAGTTCAGAGTTAGAAACCATTTACGGTAAACTCGCCTCCTGGAATTCATGACATCATTAGGGAAGCGCGGGCTTGTGGCTTCTCCGGTGGAGGAAAACGCTCCAAATGTGCTGGTATCTTATTGAACTTGCTTTGACTGACATTAAAGTACATACCCCAAGGTGCTATGAAACTACTTCTCTGTGCTTCTGACTGTCGTACCTTGGCACCTGCGATGGCCGAATGGAGAGTCACAGTAAATCTTTGTGATTCACATTTCGGAGAATCAATGGCAAATAGACTTTTTATAGAGTCACTAGTTAAAATGCTTCCTGTGGCTGCTGGGATTTTACATTGATGGTTTATCCTATCCCCAGGGACCCTTAGGAGTCAGTAGGATGAGGGTCGGCCCCTTCACTGCAGTACTGACAAAGCGACACATGCCTCCATGCTGCGTCTCAATCCATATGTGAATAGGCTGGGCTGCTGTATCTCACACACATGGATATAGCTGTATCAAGTACTGCAGTGAGGTGTTCCAGTATAAAGCTTGGGGATCAAACACATGGACATAGCTGTATCTAGCACTTAGGTGCACCAGTATACAGCTTGGGGATCACACACATGGATATAGCTGTATCTAGCGCTGCAGTGAGGTGCACCAGTATACAGCTTGGGGATCGCACACATGGGTATAGCTGTATCTAGCACTGCAGTGAGGTGCACCAGTATACAGCTTGGGGATCGCACATAGTGACATATGGGTATAGCTGTATCTAGCACTGCAGTGAGGTGCACCAGTATACAGCTTGGGGATCGCACACATGGATATAGCTGTATCTAGCACTGCAGTGAGGTGCACCAGCATACACTGGGGGAGGATCACACATGAAGAGGGGCCTATATAAACTTTATATTATAATATCATGAGCTGTATACTGTAGATACACACACACACACACACACACACACACACACACACATGGTATACGGTAGCAAGCTGAGCTCGCACAATTATAACTCACCCCTACTACATCTCTATTAGAGAATGACATAAGAGACTGTTCAATAAGCTTTCCTTATTTCCTATTAACCTTTCCTTATTACTATAAACTTGTCCCAAATCTGCAGTGAACTGTCACAATATTGTACATTGTCTTTATTCCTTCTGTGTCTCTACAATTATTATATCGCTGTCATTCACCTGTCTTTCATTCTTGACTCTCCTGACAGTATTACAGCAATGTGGCTTGACTATAAAGTATCAGCACATCATGCAATGCATTACACTGATTCCTCATCTAGTATTATCTTATGTTCAGGCTGGATATTACCAGACAGAGGGGTAACTGGGACCTCCCAATGCAAAAGCTGGTGTTTTCTCATATTTCTCTACCCCCTCCCCCACCAAGACATATATCAGCAAGAAACATTTACATTACATTACATTTGAAGTACCTTAGGCCCATCCTTCACCCAAGAACCCCACCCCTGACCATCATCATTGGATAAGTAGCATACCATCCTGCTGTCTCCCCCTAGTGGTCTGGTGGTCAACATAGTCTGGCAGTGTCCCTGACTGTGCCTTGGTTCTGGCACTGTAACACAGCAGTGGTCACTCTGTAGAGTGCACAGATGTTGGGGCCCACCGGAGGATCCTCTGGCCCTCCGGTGGGCCAGTGCGGCACTGTATACAAGGTTTATAGCAAGGTTTAAAGTGTACCTGTGTTCATAAAAAACTTTTGTCATGTCACAGAGACATGTCAAAAGTTTTGATCAGTCCAGGTCTGAGTGATACAGCTGCAGCGTTTCCTCTCCCCACTCTGAGTTAAAAACTAGAGTCGGGCTCCATTGGAGCCCATTATAAGTCTAACGTCAAAAGTTTTTTATAACAACATTTTTAGTATTTTTTTGTTTTTGTTTTTTTATAAAAAAAATTTCTTTTTGCTGGTTAAAGTCAGAAGTCTAAAACATAGTAGCAGGGCTCTAAGGCCCTTTACAAACGGTAAAAATAAAAACTACCTGATTGGTTGCCATTCTGGCATTGTAGTAAATTTGATAAATCTCCCCAAATATTTTCACCAAGTACCCCGTAAGTGTACTGGTTGCAATAACTGGTTGCTGTTACCCTCCCCCCTACATGTTATTCTGGTGCTTCCTGATTACTTTGTGATCTCATGATCAGATTTACTGCAGTATATGTTGGTCTAATATGGAACTGCAGTGTATAGTTCCCGTGACTACTTATGTTTATCTGGATACATATAGTCATGTGGTGTCTACCTAGAAAGGAAGTGATGACTAAGTGGACACAGCCTGCAGACTGCACTACAAGAAAAGAATCAGCATGGATTCTGCAAAGTGATGGTTGTCCAGCCCCACAAACCTCTTAGCTATAAGCTCAGGCTGGCTTGAAAAATGCCTAATGCTACCCGATCCGGGCTGAGCAATGCTTCCTGTGTTTGTTATAGATATGCCTCCATAACCAGCCACTTTCCATAGCGTTGAGCAACCTTAGTCAGTGATTCTTTGAATTTGCAAGTAAACTTGGGATCCAGTTCCCTGCTGTACCACCATTATCACCAGTGGCGGTCTTTGGCACCAAGCACACCAAGCGATCGCTTGGGGCCCCCAACATCCAGGGGGGCCCCCACACCCCGCTCTTGTGCTCAAGACCGCTGGACAGGGCCGCTGCCCCGCTCGCTGCTGGCATCTGAACTGTAACTATGAGCACTCGTAATGAGCGCTCATAGTTACATGCAGCAGCACTGACAGGGCAGGAGACATTGGCTCCCTTCCTGTCAGTCACTCTTGTGTGCTCCCCCAGTTAAACAGACCCCTGTGTGCTCCCCCCCTCCCATATAGTATATAACACAATAAAACAAACACTTATACTCACCTGGGTCCGGGCGTCTCCTCTTCTCTTCACTCTTGTGGCTGCAGGAAGGGTTTTCCCTGCGGTCACAAGTGGCAGCTTTGTCCTTGTGGTGCCGGCGCTCCAGTGACATCACTGGGGCATCGGCGCCAGGACAAGGGGAGTGCGGCCTCTGGTGATCGCAGGGAAAACCCTTCCTGCGGCCACAAGAGTGAAGAGAAGAGGAGATGCCCGGACCCAGGTGAGTATAAGTGTTTGTTTTATTGTGTTATATACTATATGGGAGGGGGAGCACACAGGGGTCTGTTTAGCTGGGGGAGCTCACATCGGGGGTCTATATAAATGGGGGGAGCACACATGGGGGCTATATAACAGGGGAAACACACAGGGGGGGGCTATATACTACTGGGGGCAACACACAGCGGTCTATTGTTTTGGAATGCGTGTCGAGGGGGGGCCTCAGACATAACTTTGCTTGGGGCCCCAGAAATGCCAAGACCGCCCCTGATTATCACCATACCCTGCAAAGACATTACACGTTTCCCACAGGAATCTATGGGCTGTTTATGTAATGTATTAGTTCTGATTTTTTTTTTCTTAGACTGCCCTATTGCAGATTTTTGTTTTTTAACCCAACCCCTTTAGGGTAAGTTTACATTCTGGAGATTTTCTGTGAATATGCTTCAGATCAGATGCAGAAAATGTGCAGAGATCCATAACTGTCACCATACCCTTTAAGGGTGCGTTCACACGTACAGGATCTACAGCAGATTTGATGGCGCAAATTTGAAGTCTCAGATTTAAAGCCAATCAAATCTGGGCCATCAAATCTGCTGCGGATCCTGTACAAGTGAATGCACCCTTAGACCATGTTCACACAAAGTACTGTATGTTTAGCATAAATCACGTCTGTTGTTGCAATTTGCAACAATGGCCGTAATTTATGTTAAAGGGGTTATCCAGTGCTACAAAAACATGGCCACTTTTCCCCCTCTTTCTTGTCTCCAGATTGGGTGGGGTTTGAAACTCAGTTCCATTGAAGTAAATGGAGCTTAATTACAAACCACACCTGAACTGAAGACAAGAGAGGGAAAAAAGTGGCCATGTTTTTGTAGTGCTGGATAACCCCTTTAAACATATGTTGTATTTCAATGAATGGAATCCCGGCCGGAGCATATACACATAGTATACAGACATGTATACCGCAGCACAGACATGTCAGTTCACACAATGGAGCATGCGGCTATGGCTTCACGATCCACTGTGTGCAGTGGTGAATTCACCAGAAATGAACTTCATCCGTCCGGTACTGCAGTACCTGCCGGTATTATCTTCAGTAACACAGGCCGTTCTGTGTTATACCGACCGGTGTTATACGTAGTGTGGACAAAAAAAATGACGTTAGTTTTCTGCAGCTGCTATTCATTGAATAGCGGCCGCACAGAACCTGCCAGTTCACACAAGCTCCAGCCGCACGCTCCATTGTGTGCAGCAGGGAATTCAGATGCAGGCGTACACAGGTGCGCCCGCATCTGAATTTAGCAGAAGTGAAGATCATCCGTCCAGTACCGCAGTATGATCTTCAGATACAACGGCCATTCTGTGATCCGGCTGGGTCACAGAAAAGCCAGTGTTACATATAGTGTGCACGTGGCCTAATACTGTATGCATGTGCAATGGTAAGGATACGTTTTCGATTTCCATATTACAAACCATGTAATATTGTGGTTAACCAGAAGACATACATCTTTTATTTACAATGCTACTTACTGTACCAGCATCCCCCCAAAGCCTTGTCTAGCATAAAAGATACATACAGTCCAATAAAGCCGGGATAAGTGCCGCCTGTCATCAGCTGGAGAAGTGCACAGTGTTATTAATACAAGGAGCCTGTCGGGGGCTTTAAATTAATGTTGACAGAAGTAGTACAAATATTTTTTGGAAAATAACAAGCAAACTGTGGGCATCTAATAGTGACATTAATCAGAGCGCTAATCCCGATCACAATGGTGATATCGGAGAGATAATTAGCACAGGAGCGGATGGAGCTCATGAATAATCCAACGCCAAAATCAACTGATATCCTCACTTGTGCGGAGAATATATCTTCTCACCTGCTTCAGTAGTTTAGCGTTGGCAAGTAAGTTACACATAATTATTCCTGGTGGAGATACATTCTTAATGTTAGAAGGTACTGTATATGACGGACAGTGGGGGGGGGGGGGGGGCAGATTGGACGCAAAGAAAGTCTGTGACGTACTGTAAGATGAAAAATGTGCTGATAAATTCTAAAGAAATAAAGACTGAAAAAAGTATGTTTTTTTTTCTAAGGTTACGTGCACGCTCATAACCAGAAAGTGCAGTTTTTTTCCTTAAAACAAAAAATCTAAAACACAATAGCTTTTTTTAAAAAAAAATAATATAATACTTTATTCTTTGTAGTTTATGATATAATAGTTTTTCTCTTTGTTTTTAAAGGGGTACTCCAGAGGGGGAAAAAAAACAGTTTTGTCCTGAAAGGTGTATGCCCTGCAGAAAGTGGTGTATTCTTTCCAGTCTGACACACAGTGCTCTCTGCTGCCACCTCTGTCCATGTCAGGAACTGTCCAGAGCAGGAGCAAATCCCTATAGAACACCTCTCCTTATCTGGACAGTTCCTTTCACAGACACAGGTGACGGCAGAGAGCGTTGTGTCAGACTGAGGAGAATACACCACTTCCCGCAGGGCATACAGCAGCTGGAAGTACTGGAAGACTGGATTTAAAAAAAAATATATAAGTCATTTACAAATCTGTATAACTTTCTAACACCAATCAAGTACCTTTGTATATTGTTGAATTCATCAATACAGTGGTGGAGATTTATCAAACATGGTGTAAAGTGAAACTGGCTCAGTTGCCCCTAGCAACCAATCAGATTCCACCTTACATTCCTCACAGACTCTTTGGAAAATGAAAAGTGGAATCTGATTGGTTGCTAGGGGCAACTGGGCCAGTTTCACTTTACACCATGTTTGATAAATTTCCGCCAATGTCTCAATTCATATTCAGTAAAATTATACATCTGTAATTGTTACACCCAAGAAACTTCTTTTGGGTTGTTTACATGGCAAAATATGGTATTATCTATGTACTTATCCCAAAAATGCTTTTTCTGTATAAGTGGTTTATAGCTTTCTTTAGAAGATTGGGGGGGGGGGGGAAACAAGCTTCCTATCACGAAAAAAGGCAGTTCCTTCTGCCGAGGTCCGTCCCCTGCTTAGCTGAACAGTCATTGTTATTGATGAGTTCCCTGCTGCTCATCATAACAAAATTATTGTTCAACGGCTACCTCTGACGGGGCTCACCCCTACCCAATTGAATGAAGAAATTTTTGCTTTTGAGTTCCCCCTGCCTATCCTAATACAGGACTTACTGATAAGCCCCGCCCCTGCTTAAACACAACCATTTCTATCAATAACCCTACTTACATGGCTACAGTTCCTGCTGTTGGGCCTTTGCTCAGTTTCCAGTTCCTATTGATAAAATTAATGAATTCTGATACTGTTACTCTATTAGCTTAGTAAACTACGGGCATCTTTACGCCTAAATGCATACTCCAGGCCAAACCAACCCTCTATAGTATACCTATTGCAGGTCCTAACAATGGAAGTGCGTTCTTTATATCTGGTGTTCCTTTAAGTTTTAAGCATTTATATATGTATAGCCTCTTTAAGTGGAAGATAATTTTACATCTTTAAACGCATAGATAAAAGCAGTTATAGACAAACATTTCCACTCTATTTACACATCTGTAGTCGTCTCTTGGGCTCCAGATACACAATGCCTATGGCCATCAAATCCATACTCACTGTAACTGGCTCCTCTGAGATTAGAAGAACATTTATACTTATTGCACCAATGTTTGTACATGGATAGTCATTAAAGGGATTGTAGATTATTGAAAAAAAGAGAGAGTTTACCAGAAGCTGTGTCTCTTATTGGAGTGATGAGCTGGAATAGACAAGGGTGCTGCTGCTTTTAGGGACAAAGAGAAACCAGAGGAAAAAAAGCAAGAATCGCAATATTTTTTCACATATTGTGGATCGTATTAAAGGGGTTATCCAGCACTACAAAAACATGGCCACTTTCTTCCAGAGACAACATAACTCTTGTCTTCAAATTGGGCGTTTTTTTTTTTTACTCAGTTCCATTGAAGTGAATGGAGCTTAATTGCAAACCGCACCTAAACTGGAGACAAGAGTCGTGTTGTCTCTGAAAGAAAGTGGCCATGTTTTTGTAGCACTGGATAACCCATTTAAGGCAGTAATTAGGGGTTATCTAAAATAAAAAAAATAAAATAAAAAATAAAAAAGTGTGTGTGTGTGTGTGTGTGGGGGGGGGGGGGGGCAGAGGTATCTTGGTCTGTGCCTGGTATTCCACTTTGTATGTAGGAAAAGCAAGACTACAATACCAAGTACAGACCTTTTTTGTACTTTTTTTTTTTTTATCTTTTTCTAAATAACCATGGAATATAGAAGAAATATAGGGATTCTGAACAACACTAGTGCAGTCATCTATTACAGGGCCGTCTAGTCCTTTAAAGAAACATCATGCAGTGACAATTGCAGAGAAAACTGATAGTACCTCCCCAAAAAAAATTAACATGGGTCCATAACCCTTCTCATTTTTAAATTTTAGTCTTTAAAGGGTATCTGTCAGCCCCCCTACTGGCTAAAAGCTGCAGACATGGACTGACATATAATGGTTCAATAAGGCTGAGGGCCTTTGCACAAATGATAAAATAAGGTTCTTATCCTAGATTGGAGTGTCAAAGAGGCGGGACTGAGTTGGTAGCACTTAAACAGTCTCCACCTCCTTGACTCTTCAGCCTGACATAAAAACCTTATTTTATGACATCTTTAAAGACCCTTGTCTTTTCAAAACGTAACTGTCTTCATATTGCACCATTATATGGGAAAGAATTATTCTGGGTGCAGCAGTTTGTACTGCAGAGCGGCTCTTCCTTTGGATTCATAGTCTGCCATTTGTAACCTACTCGGAAGAGTCTTTCAGTCATTTGGTCACTGTCCTGGCAATGTTCACTTTTTGTCCTCTCTCGATGAGCTTTGAGTATTTCTCACAGCCTTGCATACCATGAAGGTTTTAGAACTAGTTTTTACTTTCTTTGAATGGTTGACCTCTCTATCACACCATCTCTATGACTCCTGGGTTGTGTGAGATAGAAAACTTTGTAGGTTTCAATAAAGATATCAGGTCCTAATGCAAAATCAATGTTATGACTTTTATAAGAGAGAGAGGTCTTCCTGCCCAGAAGTATACCTGCAACGCCCCCCCCCCCCCCCCCCCCCCCCCCCCCCCCCCCCCCCCCCCCCCCCCCCGCATTCATTTCAATAGAATGAACAGTCAGATACAGCTTGGTTAAAACAGCTGTATAATAGGTACGTAGATCAGTTTCTCATCATAATGCGACGTGTCACTTTATTTTATACCATAGAGTAAACGAACCAATTAATCAATAATAAAATCCTGACTATGACAGTTCCCGTGACAATTCTGGTATCCTCCCCACAATCAGATTTACTGGCAGAAAGGAGAGGGGAAATGCTAAACAATTCTATCAACCAACCAAAGGCCAAAGGTCATAGATTTATGTAGAGTCATGTCCCGTTGAGAGTGTCCAACTGGGTCTCTCAATCATTTATAACCCCTGTCTGAGTAGGCCAAGGCCTAACTCCCACATATGTTCACATCCTCTTTAGGTGTAGACAGAGGATGATGTGATGATAATCATGGAAGCTAAGAAGTTGAGAACAATCTTAACAATTATTCCCAGAACTGTCCCTAATCCTATTTAGAGAGTATACAGAAATGGTCATAGCAAATACCAGAGAATCCTTCTCAAATTTAACCATTTCTTTCATTTCTCTCACAATATTAACCAAGAAGAAATGTGGTTGAGACTTTTATTCTCCGAGACATAAATGCGCCTCCAGTTTCAAGAGAGTGTAAGCCTAGCTGACCTATTGGCCTATATTCTCAGCATCTCTTGTTTTCTGCAGCTCATTTTCATTCGTCTTTACCACCCATTGTATAACCTACTTAGACAGGGAGCGCTGATGAGGGCCGTATACCCACAGCTCGACACATCCTGCACATCTCTCACTTATTGGAGATTATTTTAATGAAAATGATGTTCTGCTCCAAAGGCCATCGCTACGTAACACCATTACATGAACAAATAAGTTAATATATATAAGTTCTTATTTTCTATTACCCGCATTGGTTTTTAAGAGTAAAGGCAATCTATGGGAATGGAAAATCCAATTAAAAATAATGATAATAACACCTGAAAGAGGGCGTCTACTGGGGAGACCAAAACTTTTCTCCTCCCAGCTCTTATCTGCTCTATTGAAGGCCTTGCTTTCTCCTCCCAGCTCTTACTTATCTTCTCCATTGAAGGCCTTGCTTTCTCCTCCCAGCTCTTACTTATCTTCTCCATTGAAGGCCTTGCTTTCTTCTCCCAGCTCTAACTTATTTTCTCCAGTGAAGGCCTTGCTTTCTCCTCCCAGCTCTTATGTATCTCCTCCATTAAAGGCCTTGCTTTCTCCTCCCAGCTCTTCCGTATTTTCTCCATTGAAGGCCTTTCTTTCTCCTCCCAGCTATTACGTATCTTCTCCATTGAAGGCCTTGCTTTCTCCTCCCAGCTCTTCCGTATTTTCTCCATTGAAGGCCTTTCTTTCTCCTTCCAGCTCTTACGTATCTCCTCCATTAAAGGCCTTGCTTTCTCCTCCCAGCTCTTCCGTATTTTCTCCATTGAAGGCCTTTCTTTCTCCTCTTAGCTATTACGTATCTTCTCCATTGAAGGCCTTGCTTTCTCCTCCCAGCTTTTACCTATCTTCTCCATTGAAGGCCTTGCTTTCTCCTCCTAGCTCTTACGTATCTTCTCCATTGAAGGCCTTGCTTTATCCTCCCAGCTCTTACGTATCTTCTCCATTGAAGGCCTTGCTTTCTCCTCCCAGCTCTTACGTATCTTCTCCATTGAAGGCCTTGCTTTCTCCTCCCAGCTCTTACGTATCTTCTCCACTGAAGGCCTTTCTTCCTCCTCTCAGCTCTTACTTATCTTCTCCATCAAAGGCCTTTCTTCCTCCTCTCAGCAGTCATGGCTAGCATCCATTTTCCCAGAAGAAATTTTTTGCTGGCAGAAGTGGTGGTCAATAAATAACGGACGATGGAGCTATGATGGTTATGATGAATTTGTTCCATCAGGTTTCTATTAGTGCTCCTACATTTTTTTAATGCAAAAGTAGTCTTCTGTATATACAGGATTCAAGTCTGATGTGATGGATCCATCATGACCCTTTGCCATCTATTTGATGACCTAGAATGATTAATTAAAGGGAACCTGTCACATTAAAAAAAAAATCCTAATTTATCTGTATCATGTTATAAAAGAAGAGCTCAGTAGATTTATATATAGTTTTTTTTTTTAAAGATTAAAGGGAAACTATCAGCAAGTTTGAAGCATCTACCCTGCTGATATCTTCCTATAGTGCACGGGGCTCTGAAGATGAAGGTGAGTTTTTACCCCAGCGCTATTTTCGGGATAGTAGCGGTTTATTTAACATGTCAATGAGCAATATTGGTGAATTGGGGGGTGGGGTGGGGGGTCGCTACCGAATTCAGTGCACCGATCTGCCCCAGGTCATCCCGCCATTCCTTATTAGTATGCATTAGGAGAGGTGGGCCAGCTAGGGGGATTGGTGCACTAGTCCCACCCCCAGTGCACTGAAATGCCTAATTAGCATATTAAATAAATTGCTACTATCCTGAAAATGGTGCTGAAGATGAAAGTAAGAAACACACCTTCATCCTCAGCTCCCCGTGCTCTACAGGGACAGATCAGCAGGTTAGATACTTCTAACCTGCTGATAGTCTCCCTTTAAGATTTGTTTTTTATTGTTTTAGTCATCAGCTAATAACGAGTCGGACAAGTTTCTGTTGGATGTTTTCACTTTTTCATAATACAGCAGTGTAAACAGAGCCTAAAGCCTAACATGATGTGATTTATGGTTGGGCTTCTGGTCATTTGGATGGCAATGATGTTATAGTTCTCAATGCAGTTCCTGTCATCAAAAATAACTGAACCCTGACAGGAAAACTTATGAAGCCTGCAATAAATCACTGGAAACTATGATCATTTTGTGGAAAACAGGTTATATACGGTATAATAAATGAAGTCATGGGTTTTCTAGTAAAAATAAAAAAAGATCAAAACATTCAATTCTAAAAGTGGAAATCAACATTGGCCAAAGATCTGCAATCAGGGGGATCGTGACCCTTTATTATGCAGGGACTGACTGGGTCCACCAACACATCTACAGCTGGGACTTATCCTACAACAACTAGAGATTGGTCTACACCAGGCATAGGGAACCTTCGGCCCTCCAGCTGTTGCAAAACTACAATTCCCTGCAGTCCTGGACAGCCGAAAATCAACATTAGGCAAAGATCTGCAATAAAAGGGATCGGTGACTGTATATTATGCATGGACTAACTGGGTCCACCATCATGGCTGGTTGGAGAAAAATGGTCTCCAACCTGTAGGTCTCTGCATAACTATAGCTCACAGCGATACTCTGACAGCCTACAGCTGGGGCTTATCTTAAAATAACCTTAGCCTACAGCTGGGGCTTATCCTACAACAACGTTGGCCTAGAGCTGGAGCTTATCCTACAACAACCTTAGCCTAAATCTGGGGCTTATCCTACAACAACGTTAGCCTACAGCTGGAGCTTATCCTACAACAACCCTAGCCTACAGCTGGAGCTTATCCTACAACAACCTTAGCCTACAGCTAGAGCTTATCCTACAACAACCTTAGCCTACAGCTGGAGCTTATCCTACAACCATGTTAGCCTACAGCCGGAGCTTATCCTACAACAACCTTAGCCTACAGCTGGGGCTTATCCTACAACAACCTTAGCGTATAACTTGAGCTTATCCTACAAAAACCTTACCCTACAGCTGGAGCTTATCCTACAACAACCTTAGCCTACAGCTTGAGCTTATCCTACAACAACCTTAGCCTACAGCTCAAGCTTATCTTACAACAACCTTAGCCTACATCTGGGGCCTACAGCTGGGGCTTATCCTACAACAACTGGAGATTGGTCTACACCAAGCATGGTGAACCTTCGGCTGTCCAGGCCTGATAGGAATTGTAGTTTTACAACAGTTGGAGGGCAGAAGGTTCCCCATGTCTGGTCTTTACCAATATTGATACAATACCTTAGTTGTTCCCATTGTTACTTATTAAACTTTACCATCTTTCTTGGCTGCCGATGAAATGCCGACATTGAATACTGAAAATAGCTACAACGGCAGAGATTCTGGGTTTTATTTGGGAACATTCAGGTTGCAGTGACTATAAATAACGCTACAGTATATACTGGGATATATTCCTTTGGCTGTTTATGGAAGTAATCATTCTAGGATAGAGCATTGCAATGTAGAGATTACTAACATTTTCCTTTAGTGTTTTCAATGAAAGACTCTTCTCCTGGTGAGAGTTGCTATTGCGCCTTCCTTTACTGCCGCTCTCTTTATTGTGATCTGTATTGAAATACAGTGTACAAAATAAAAGACATAATAACAAGTAAGGGGATATAAAAAGCTATTGAAAAGTTAATTTTTTTTTCTTAAAACTTCGCTTTTTTTCAGTTACACTTGTTAGATGATGCTGGGTTAACACTATGGGGGACATTTATGAAATGTTCGCCTGAGGTGTACGCCAGGGGGAAGGTGCAGATTTATTTTTAACGTACACAAAAATGTGGTCAACCATGTTTTTGTGTATGTTAAAAAAATAAATGGTGTGCTTTTATCTGTGTTTTTTTTTTTTTTTTATAATGGAAGTCAATGGAAAAAGGATCAAAACTGATGCACACAAATGTATAATTTTTTTCTATCTTTTTTTTTTTTTGCAAAAAACGGATTGCAAAAACATGGTGTGAACCCAGCCTAAGTTGAAATATCCTATCTGAGAGGTGTGGTCAGGCCTGGGCACAGGACTATGTGACCTATGTCTTTTGTCTGGTTCCCTAAATATCTTAGCGTTGAAATATTCAATAGTATCTACTTCTGTATGTGTGGTCCTGAGAAGACAGGTTGTTCCACAAGGGATATCATAGCCAATGAGATATTTCCCAGCTGCTCCTTCTCCCCTCTCACAGCATAAAGTATAAGCACAGTCTGAATATGACTGCAGCTGCATCCCCCTGCTCCCCGCCACATCTCTGTCTGGTGGTGCCTTATCCCAGACAGATTTTATGGAAAGATGGTCTAAGTGTTTACAGAAACAGTATTTGTTGTATTGTCTGTATTTCTGTTCTGTCGATGGTGCCAGTGGATTTATTACACACCAGACATGCACAAGACAAACCCTACTGACCTTAATGGGGTCCACTGAGTTACCGTTACAGTGTTCGGCTTTTTACTGAAAACAATAGTACGGCATGTCGACTAGTATTTGTGATAAATCCTAAGACAGAGGCACCAAACGGAGCCCCCAATGCGGGTGTGAGGGTCTTAGCAAACAACATTGGTAGAAAAGGACTGTTCAGTAGGGTCACTAACAGGACCATTCTTTCGCCATGCAGTAAATGGTGCCTGGCTCCTCTAATGTTCTTTGAGTCACCATACATTGTATTGTGGACTGTATACATCTTAACATAAAACAATGGGACTTCATTTGGATTATTTATCCTTCCCTGGACAATAACCGCTACCGTGAGGGAGCATATCTATAAGAGTAGAATATATAGTGCCCATGCTGATCTGTAAGGAGATCCAGCATGGTCACCGCTGCCAGTTTCTAGGCAACCACCCAACCTCATTGTCTTGCAGACTATATTTATGAGTAAGTCCCTAATGGCTATTTGCAATGGGAAACTCCTGTGTCCGCTGCCTGACTGCTGCATTTTCTTACTGCAGAGGCTACAAAGTCAGTGTTCAATGTATGTTCACACACAGCATTGGTGACCGCTCTTGGGTGTTTAGGGTCTGATGCCTTTTGTATTAGACACAATGCATGGCGTTTTACTGGAGAATACATTTATTGAATTTAATAGGAGTTCTTTTTCAGGAATGCACCGACTATCATAAAGAAACTAATAGTTCTCGTAAAGAAACGAGGAATGAGAATTTTTTTTTTCGCAATGACAACCTCTGTTTATAGCCCTGTTAGGGCATGTAGTTTATTCAGCTTTTTCCCAGTTATCTTGGTTTCCCATGATGGTAATATATGTTGGATATCAGCCTAGGCTTAGGAAAGGCTATCAATGTATAATTGGAGTCGGAACCACAGGACCCCCACAGATCAGCTGCAACAATCCTACAAATGATGTATCCCTTTCATTGTTTGCATATATACATTGGCTTGTCTGTATGGATGGATGAGCCTGGTACTACAGCTCAGTATCGTATACTTCAGCTGATCCTAGGAGGTGGATCATCCTGAATTTAACATTGAGACCTTTTTAAGTCCCATCCTGACTACCAAACTAATGACTCAACGTGACATCTTCGTAGTAATCGAGACTGTGAACTGCGGCCATAATACAAACGTATAAATGTTTCCTTATTGTGCTCGTGTGAATCCAGCCTCAAGGTAATTCCTTTTGGTCACCCACCCGGCAGGGGACTTTTCATACTGTATGTCACTTATGCAAGAAATTTCAAGGAAATGCATGAACAATTCTTAAAGGAGGTGATTCACTTAGAATTCCCCTAGTATATTGTTATGTTGAACAGTTTTTACTGTAGTTTTACTAGTATATTTACTCCGAGAAGGATTAGGAGGAGACTGAAAATAGAAGATTTTAATTCCAATAAGTTTTTCTGCACATTAGCAGAATGGGACTATAGCCTGTGTCGCATTCACAGACTATAGACCACATATGGTCCTCTACAATTCCCATTGTTAAGGATGTCGTATTTTGTATATTTAGTGCAGCCATTACAATATGGTGCAGAGCTTCTAAACACGTAGAGATGTGTAAATTCCATAAAGCTTATGTAAGTAAACACCAGTGCTATGCAAGTAACTTTTTTCTTACCTCAGCCAATGAAGTACTGAAATGAGCCTTAGTACAAGAATACACTTCTTCAGGATATATATATATATATATATACATACTGGCCCCCATCTTTGAATAAATAAGATCCACCTTAACCATCAGTGTGTTAGTGTAGTTACTCAGTGCGCACTATAAACTTTTAATTTGGAATAAACTGTTAATTCGGAGCAGACAGTCAATATGACAGCACTTTTGGGGTGCATCCATTTCGTTTGGCATCTCAGTGTGAGGCAAAGTGTGAGATCATCTGAAGCAGGCCCGCTCCTGCCATGAGGCGGAATGAGCCTTCCGCCTCAGGCGGCAGATTTTGCAGTCCGACAGGGGGCGGCATTATGTCCCCCATGCTGTCATTTTTGTTAAGTGATACTTAACAAAAATGACAGCGGCTGCTCACCTGTCCCGTTGCCCGCGCTCTCCACTGTCTCCACATCCGTCAGGTCCCGCGACGTCACCCTGCAGCTGTCATCGACCTCCAGACTGTGGTGAGTGCCCGGGGTCGGTGGGGGTCGCGCGGGGCCGCCGGGGGGTTGTTGCGGTTTGATGCGGTGCGGGTGGCGCATCAAACCGCAACCCCCCCACTCACCACAGCCTGGAGGTCCATGACAGCTGCAGGGTGATGTTGCGGGACCTGACGGGATGTGGAGACAGCAGAGAGCGTGGGGCGGCTGCGGCGTGGGACAGGTGAGCGGCTGGCTGGGGGGGCGCGCGATGCCGGCCATCACTCAGGGGGCGGCCGCCTGAGGTTTGCCTCAGGCGGCAGAGACCGCAGAATCGGCCCTGATCTGAAGGAATGGCTTTGGCTGTCCAGGCATGATGGAAATTGTAGTTTTGCAAAGACTGGAGGTCCGCGAGTTTGACACCCCTGTAATAGACCATTGACAGTAGTTCGCTGATGAATTTTTCAGAGATCTTCTTGCCTCAATACTCTCATTGCTAAAGGGTAAAAATGTATTTATAGCAAATGAAAAGTAAGCTATTTATCAATAAAAGGGTGTATTCTTTGGAGGATGAGGGAAAAGAGGAGTCATGTATATAGAAAGGGGCATTTTGGGGGACACCCCATAGAGAGAATGAAGGCCACGATTTCTACGGAACTTCCATAGTGCTGCAGGCTGAAGGGATCCCGGCTTGGAGTGTATACGGGATCCCTAGCTGTGGCGCGAGAAACTGACATGTCAATTTTCTGCGGACGTTATTCAGTAAATAGCGGCAGCAGAAAACCCTGTCAGTGCACATTATGGAGCGAGCGACTCCAGCCGCTCGCTCCATAGTGTGCTGTGAAGAGTTCTGATGCACCCGCTTTAGAACTCTGTGGTGCTAAAGGTCATCTTTAGAATGATCTTTTCTGAGACCGGCCGTTCCGTGACCTGGACGGGTCATACGTACGTCTCTTACGTAGTGTGAACATAGCCTTATACTGTATATTGTTAATGTCATTATTGTGGAAAAATTATAAAGTAATTAATATTTTTTAAAAGGCTGCATTTTCAGGTCTATTTGTTCAGGTTCAGAGCGCAGTCATTTTTTGTAGTGTTTTACAAGCTTGGCCTTTCTCCAAGTTCTGTTTATTTCAAGTGAATTTCTCTTTCACCCACATTGTATTTTGTTTAAAGGGTATTTATGGCATTAGTTTTAGTATTTATGGCATGTAGTTTATGGCATTCTTATAATTTGCATAAACAGTAAAAGTAATGTAAATATATATATATATATATATATATATATATATATATATATATACATGGGAAGATTTATCAAACATGGTGTAAAGTGAAACTGGCTCAGTTGCCCCTAGCAACCAATCAGATTCCACCTTTCATTCCTCACAGACTCTTTGGAAAATGAAAGGTGGAATCTGATTGGTTGCTAGGGGCAACTGAGCCAGTTTCACTTTACACCATTTTTGATAAATCTCCCCCTTTGATAAATCTCCCCCAGCAATACTAATGGGAGAGAATAAGGTTTTTTTGGGGACTTTTTTTTTTTTATTAATGACCTATAATCAGGATATTATCTGTGGGGGTCTAATTCTTGGTACCTTCAAGGGCAAGTACTGTGGCCTACCATCTACAGTTGTACCAGGTATTGCAGTTCATTCCATTTACTTCAATGGGATGAGCTGCAATACCATATACAGTTGTTATAGAATACACAGACCTGTGGATGGTAGCAAGTTAAGAGGCTGTAACAGTCCTCCCAATTAGCTGATCAGCAGATGTGCCGGATGTCGGACCCACACTGATTTGATATTGATGGTCCATCCTGAAGATAGGCCAGTAATAATAATAATAATAATAATAATAAAAATTAAAATAACAAGTAATGGTTCCCACCTCTTCAGATCGTCTGCTGTGTATGAACACAGATGTAATACATGTTCATCAAGTACAGACTGCTAAAGTACCGTCGAGAAAAAGATTATCAGTTAATTACTCAACATGTGCTGAGGTTAATGAGCTGTAATTGGGAGCCTAGAGTCTCCAGGTATCCCTTTAAGAGTACAAGTATGCATTATGTGTAGGTTGTATCACCATTTAATGTGCTGCTTCTGAATTGTATAAGATTTTATTAAATGTAATTTACAAAGACGAATGGTGCAACAAGGTGCATTGGCACCTAAGGCAAAAATCCCATCACTGGAAATGCGCGCACATTAATATGCTGTAATTGTGCGGGCTTACATAATATGGTTCGGTGTCCTCTTATTACCTTAATTGAATTAGACATGGCCTTGAAAATCATGTTATTTTCTACTGGCAGAATTCAATATATGTAATATATCGCTCTTAGTATTTCCCAGTGTGAGGTCTGTGCAGCGCAGCACGTCAGCAGGTATGAAGCAGATCTTTCTCTCTCTCTCCCAGCAGGAAGTCCCAGCAGCATCTCAAGCTCCAATGATTGGCTTCATGTAACTAAACCTTTGCCTTCCTGTTTGTGAGGCAGAAGAAATTCCCTCAGTGCCAGTTGTCATTTTTCTACACTGAGCAAGCTTCGGCGACATGATGCTATTGGTTTATGCTCAAGTAATGGGGGCTTTTTTTTTTTTTTTTACTAGCATTGAGTAAAGATTCTGTTCATATACCAGAAAGGGTTCTGCTATTTCTGAAGAACTGAATGTTTTTACTTCACTTCGAACAGCTTTCACAATGTGATGGCTATGTGGTTTTTAACATATCTGTACTTCTCTTTATTTACAAAAATAGGATTTCTTACCCCTGAAAAAAATCTTGGCCACTAGGTGTCTCACTTCACTACAATCTGCTTTCCACTGCCTGTTGTCAGGGAATTTCTGTCTCTAGTAACAGAAAGACAAAGATCGAAAACAGGTAGTAGTAGCAGCTTAAAGTGAGTGTACCATCAATCAAGTTTTTTATATGAATAGATTGGCATGGTTTCCGTGCACGGTGACTATCTTTTCCTGGGTACCAGCCCAGTCTAAAGCACTGGAGGAAGGCCTGCCTGCCACCAGTGTGACAAAACTCCCCTCTGTGACGCGGCTCCATTGATTGTAATGGGGAGGGGGTTTTGTCACAGTGGGGGCGGGGGCACCTCCAGTGTTTCATGCCAGGCCGGTGCCCGGAAATAGACTGGCTCTGTGCATAGGAAGCAGGCCACAGTTAAAAAAAAAGGGCCGCACCAGCAGCATCCCTGCGATGGTGCTGGTCTATTGATATAAAAAACTTTAAGCGATGTACATTATGGTTCATTCGCTTTAAGTGGTGTGTGCACAGAAGAGGGTGAGTGATCCTAGACCAATGATAGCGGACCTTCTGCACTCCACATTTTGGAAAACTACAATTCTCATTGTGCTTGGACAATCAAAGATATGGCTTTGGCTGCCCAGATAAGATGGGAATTGTAGTTTTGCAACACCTAGAGTGTCAAAAGTTCGCCATCACTGTCCTAGGCTACAGATCAGGGCCGGGACAAAGAGTAGGCAGGGGTAGGCGATGGCCTAGGGCGCCAAACGTCAGGGGGCGCCATCTGGATGGGTAAGTAATTTATTTACCCATCCATCCTACCCCCCGCTCGCCCCCCTGCCTGTCTGCCGGCCCGCCCTGCACTGTAACTGTTACATACAGCAGCAGGAATAGAGTGTCCAGGAGGTGTAAAGGACCTTTGATGACATCATGCCCATGTGACCCGTGTGGGAGGAGCTATCTTCCTTTGCTAGGCTCTATGAGGCAGCTAGTTTCCTAGGCTGTTTATGAGGCAGTGAGGGCAGTGTATAAGATCAGCAGGAGGTAAGCCACACTGAGGGCACTGGTCAGCAGGGGGAGGGGTAGGGGGTGTGTGTGTGCATAGATATGAGATGTTCTGCAGGAGTGTGTGTGTGCATAGATATGAGATGTTCTGCAGGGGTGTGTGTGTGCATAGATATGAGATGTTCTGCAGGGGTGTGTGTGTGCATAGATATGAGATGTTCTGCAGGGGTGTGTGGGTGCATAAATATGAGATGTTCTGCAGGGGTGTGTGGGTGCATAAATATGAGATGTTCTGCAGGGGGGGGGGTGCATAGATATGAGATGTTCTGTAGGGGTGTGTGGGTGCATAGATATGAGATGTTCTGCAGGGTCAGGGGTGTGTGGGTGCATAGATATGAGATGTTCTGCAGGTCAGGGGTGTGTGGGTGCATAGATGTGAGATGTTCTGCAGGTCAGGGGTGTGTGGGTGCATAGATGTGAGATGTTCTGCAGGTCAGGGGTGTGTGGGTGCATAGATGTGAGATGTTCTGCAGGTCAGGGGTGTGTGGGTGCATAGATATGAGATGTTCTGCAGGTCAGGGGTGTGTGGGTGCATAGATGTGAGATGTTCTGCAGGTCAGGGGTGTGTGGGTGCATAGATATGAGATGTTCTGCAGGTCAGGGGTGTGTGGGTGCATAGATATGAGATGTTCTGCAGGTCAGGGGTGTGTGGGTGCATAGATATGAGATGTTCTGCAGGTCAGGGGTGTGTGGGTGCATAGATATGAGATGTTCTGCAGGTCAGGGGTGTGTGGGTGCATAGATGTGAGATGTTCTGCAGGTCAGGGGTGTGTGGGTGCATAGATATAAGATGTTCTGCAGGTCAGGGGTGTGTGGGTGCATAGATGTGAGATGTTCTGCAGGTCAGGGGTGTGTAGGTGCATAGATGTGAGATGTTCTGCAGGTCAGGGGTGTGTAGGTGCATATATATGAGATGTTCTGCAGGTCAGGGGTGTGTGAGTGCATAGATATGAGATGTTCTGCAGGGTCAGGGGTGTGTGGGTGGACTGTTATGTGATGCTCTGCAGGGTCAGGGGTGTGTTGGTGCGTTGTTATGCGATGGGGAGAGCGGCCTCTTGTGACCGCAGGTAACTCTGCCACAAGAGTGCAGTGAAGAGAAGACGCATGGCCCAGGTGAGTATAAGTGGGTTTTTTTTGTCTGTTTTGGAGAATTACTGTTATATGGGAAGGGTTAGGGAGCACACAGGGGTCTATATATAACTGGAAGAGCACACAGGGGTCTATATATAACTGGAGGAGCACACAGGGGGTCTATGTATAACTGGGGGCAGCACACAGGGGGTCTATGTATAACTGGGGGCAGCACACAGGGGATTTATATATATAACTGGGGGAGCACACGGGGTCTATATACTTCTGGGAGAGCACACAGGGGTTCTATATACTTCTGGGGAGCACACAGGGGGTCTATATACTTCTGGGGGAGCACACAGGAGATCTATATATTTATGGGGGAGCACTCAGGGGGTCTATATATTTCTGGGGGCAGCACACAGCAGTCTATACTATATTGGGGCTGCACAGAGGGGCTTTACTACAATACTGGGGCACAGGGACACCTTAAAACTATGGGGGCACAGAGGAGTGTAACTACTATATAGGGGTACAGAGGGGGCTAACTATAGGGGTACAGAGGGGGCTAACTACTGTATGTGTTGGAGCCTAAAATGTTTCTCTGACAGATTCTGGAGAGAAGATTCACAGCCAGAAGACGACTTCTAGGTGGCCCAGGCTGGAAGGAGGGAAAAAGAAAATGTGACAGATCGGAGAAGACGGCCCATGTGAGTCACTGGATGTAACTGCACAGTTATAGGGTTGTAGTGATAGGGGTCATGGTGTGGCGGTATTACGGAATGGTATCATTGGGGATATCTTTCTGTTCTGTTCAGTGCAGTTTTCATGTAATATGTAATCACTGTATGGTGGAAATAGTGTTATAAGGTAACTACTGTATGTATTGGGGCTCTTAATACAGTGTGGGGGTACATTCAGGGCATTATACTGTGCGAGGAGAACCAATTCTAATGTGGGGGGGGGGGGGCGCCATTTGCCTTCTCTGCCTAGGGCACCAAAACTCCTTGTCCCGGCCCTGCTACAGATCTTTAACCTATGAACCTATCTGCCTTCCTTACAACGCGGTAGAGTTATAGGTTGAACTTGATGGAGTCTTGCCTTTTTTTAACCTTATTTCTAACTATATATTGTTACCTATAAAGTTCTGGACTGCTGTCCCTTGAATAAATAGCAGTGTTCCTATTACTGTATGTACACAGTGCCGCCTCCTGAATGTAATTTACCTTATTTCTGTAATATGTAGGAAGGTAAATTGACTATATGAGAGTGCTATTGTTGCTAAACAAGTATATAGTAGCTTATACACGCCAGGAGTCTAAGCTAAGCTTAGACAGGCACAAGTGATACCAGAGTATTGTGACAGAAGTAAAAGCGCCCTCAGCTTAGCCAATATAGATTTTTTGATCAAAGATGTCTCGAGTTGTTATAAATACATGAGACTTTCTGACCACGTAGAGTTAATTGGATCGGTACCATCTTCACCCGCAGGCACCTTGAAATTGCCCTAATACTCCATGGTAAAGTGAACACAGAATATACAAGTGCATCTTTCATTCTGCAGCAGTCACGCCATATGAGTGATCATTCATCCATCTGCTCCATGCATCATAAAAAACCTCGCAATAGATTGTAACAGCTGAAGCTTGCTTGAAATGAACTGTTTGGGGAAGGACAATGGGAAAGAAATACTGCAGCAATAAAACAATTTGGTGAAGTGTGGAAATGCTGGGGCATTAAACACCATCGATATATTGTTATTTAATAGGAAATACAGATTATTTAGGTTTTTTTTTTCTTATAGCAAAAACATAAATTGTAGGGAAAAAGTTGCTGCACGAAGGGCAAATGGACAGGGGTGAAATATGGCTCCGTCCAGGTAAAATCATGCCATGTTTCATCAGGTGATGTATTGTGAAGACATTCGCTTCTAAGTGCATTGCTTTCAGGGGAGAATATAGCTGTAATATGGTTCCGTGTTGAAGAGTCATATGGCAGCACTTAAGAGAGCTCTGTAGTACGGAGCCATGGGAACTCCACATGACGTCTTACTATATATCAATATGTTCTCGACTTTAGAAGAATTTATTTATGAAAGTGGTCGACTTCAATAAAACTTCTAAGAGCAGAAAATATTATCAAAAGAAAAAAAAATTTAACCAGTACATTTTTTGACCAGTCCAATGTTTCTTATCCATGTACATCATTCATATGACCCCTGCTCTCAGAGGTGATGCTTGCATGTACAGCGTGAGACCACTAAGGGGTTGGTTGTAGTTATCACGTGAATGATGTACAGGTGTGGCGTGTGCCAAGTTAAAGATACAGTCCAGCAAAACTTTTTATTAAAGTATTGTATTGCCCCCAAAAGTTATACAAATCACCAATATACACTTATTACGGGAAATGCTTAAAAAAGTGTTTTTTTCCCCCTGCACTTACTATTGCATCAAGGCTTCACTTCCCGGATAACATGGTGATGTCACTTCCTGGATAACATGGTGATGTCACTTCCTGAATAACATGGTGATGTCACTTCCTGGATAACATGGTGATGTCACGACCCGACTCCCAGAGCTGTGGGTGCTGAAGAGGATGATGGCAGGGGGATGCTCAGTGTCCCTCCAGTTCCCTGTGTCCCTCAGTGCCTCAGTGTCCCCCTGCCATCATCCTCTCCAGCAGCCACAGCTTGCACAGCTCTGGGAGTCGGGTCGTGACATCACCATGTTATCCAGGAAGTGACATCACCATGTTATCCTGGAAGTGAAGCCTTGATGCAGTAGTAAGTGCAGGGAAAAAAACACTTTATAATAATTTCCCGTAATAAGTGTATATTGGTGATTTGTATAACTTTTGGGGAGCAATACAATACTTAAATAAAAATTTTCGCTGGACTTCTCCTTTAACATTGAGGCAGTGAGGCAGGCGGAATTCTGAGCAGAGTCCGCAGCGAAGATTCCATTCAGAATTTCCCCGTGTTCAGAATTTCCCCCTGGACTTCTCCTTGGTACACTAAGCTGTTTTTTTGGAGCTAGTTGGGTGTCTGTACCCATTTGAATATACACTACTGAATTAAAGTGTATGTGCTAGAATGCGAAAATACCAGCAAGTGCACACTCTATTGCCTCTTACCTAGAAAGCTTATCACTGGCAGGAGTCCTTTAACCTGCAAAACAACCCCCCCAAAAAATCTAAGTTGTTTTTGTTTTTTTAATTCAGGGTAGGTTCAGTTTGTTTGGTCATTTCTAGTTGTGTGTAAATCAACTTTTTATGCTTTGTCCGGGGAGCAGAAGACGGCTGAAGCGTTCCGCTCCCCTGTGCTCCCTTACTATGTTTCTGTGTCACAGACGTATCCCTTCAAAGCCATGGAGGGGCAGATTTAAGTCCCATCATTGCGTTCGCCTCCACATGATAATCAAGACCTAGACCTGACCCCTCCGTGAAAACTTTCAGTGGTGGAGAAAAGAACCCATTGAAACATGTATTTTTGTTAAATTTCCTACATTATTTTCTATACTTAAAGGGGTATTTTAGGGAGTAATTTTTTCTTTAAATAATTGTGGTCAGGGTCATGTTAAATAGAAAAAAACCCCAAATAAACGTATAGCTACCTTCTTCGCGCTCCGACTGTCCTCACAGAGCACTAGTCCACAGTGCAGCGTTTTCATATTCCGGGTCAGCACAGGGAATTGACCATTCAGCCAACCAGAAGTGAGTGTAACCCAGGGGCGAATATCATGTCTCTATGGGGTACTCACACTTTGTTCATGCTGAGCTTTTCATGGTCTATAATCACAACCATGGGGGTTCTTTAAGGTAATTTGTGTAGGGCAGGGATGGGGATTGCCAGGGATGGAGAGGACTAAGTGAAAAAAAAAAAGAAAAAAATTCAAACAGCAGTGTAGACCTCAGCTTCCAATATAAATATTTACTGCTTTACTGTTTTGACATTAACATGAGACTAGCCAGTATGTGGAAATTAAAGCGGTACTCTGGAGAATTTATTTATTTTTATTTTTTTTTAAAGTTATTCGAGTTTGTACATTACTTCTATTTTTAAAGATCTCACATTTTCCAGGACTTATCATCTGCTGTATGTCCTGCAGGAAGTGGAGTATTCTTTCCAATCTGACACAGGGCTCTCTGCTGCCACCTCTGTCCATGTCAGAAACTGTCAAGAGCAGAAGCAAATCCCCACTGAAAATTTCTCCTGCTCTGGACAGTTCCTGACACAGAGGTGAAATCAGAGAGCACTGTGTCAGACTGGAAAGACTACACCATTTCCTGCAGGCCATACAGCAGCTGATAAGTACTGGAAGACTTCAGAATATTTAATACAAGTAATTTACAAATCTGTATAACTTTCTGACAACAGTTGATCTGAAAACATTTTCTTTTCTCTCGGGTACCCCCTTAGTTTGGCTTTGTGTCTGGAACTTCTGATTGTCATATGGCACCATAAAATACTAAAATACTATGTCTTCTTATAATACAGTTGAATAATCTTATAATACATATAAAACAGTTCTCCTTTTAGGTTCTAGGGCATTAAAAAAAAAAGTATATTGTTTTATTAAGTTACGGCGGGCTACGCATTGTGAGTTACCATCCTCCAGTGTGCTGTTCACAGTGTTATTTATTGTCAAAGCAAGCAAGCGGTATACAGACGTGCATTGATTTCAGTATACAGAGATTACAGATCATAATATGAACTAACATTCAAGAAAATATGTGTTGCAGAACTCAAAGTGACAAGTCGGAGGATGTGGCGGATAGCTCCAATAATCTCTGCGTGTCCTTTCATCTTCCCCAACCAGTACTGATGCTAAAATATAGTTCAATTGCCCTGTTTGTCACTGCTTCTTGTTTGTTCTGTTGGGGGCTGAGACTATGTGCACATTACATCATATTTTATGAATGAATTTTTTTCAAAGTAAAAAGAAAAGTCAGATTTTTTTTTTTGCTTTTGATCATTTTTTCAGCCATACTTTTATTTTTGATTTTTGGGGGCTGTAATATGTAGCAAAAGCTATAGTCATCACATAAATGGCAAAATAGTAGGGCCCAACTCTTAAAGTGTCATTAAAATAAAACTTTTTGACATGTCAAAGTTTTGATTGTTCAGGGTCTCATTGCTGAGACCCCAATCAGTAGAACAGATGGGGAGCAGCACACAGTATCAGGTTTCACTTTCCAGCTATCAGTCATCTCTGTCCAGAGGCCCCGTAGCCTTATAATAAGCCCGGGAAAGAGATTGATGCAAGCTGGGGAGTTATATGCGCCACTGCTTTTCTTCCGACGCATTCTCATGACCGGTGACCCTGACCGATCAAAACTTTTGATGTTGCTGTGACATATGAAAAGGTTTTTTTTTTAACTGCAGTTTCCATTGTTTTGACCATTTTATAAGATAAGTGGTCAAAACAATGGAAACTGCAGTTCAGTAATTTTAAATATAAAATAATGCACTTGAGGAAGAGGAATCCTCTATCCGGGTATCATATCGGCAGTTCTGTGTTGGCTTCACAGAAGACTTCAGAAGAGAAGGATTTAGGGGTAGTGATTTCTGACAGCCTTAAAATGAGTCACTAGTGCAACCAGGCAGTAGGGAAAGCAAATTGTATGCTGAGCTGTATAGCTAGAGGTATAACCAGCAGGAAGAGGGAGATTGTGATACTGCTGTATAGAGCTCTAGTGACATCACATATGGAATACTGTGTACAGTTCTAGAGACCGCACCTACATGGGCTACAAAAATGGTGAAGGGTGTGAGGCATAAAACATATCAGGAGAGACTTAAGGATCTAATTCGTATAGTCTGGAGGTAAGAAGGGAAAGGGGGGACATTAAGTATGTTAAAGGAATAAATAAGGTTCAGGAGGGGAGTGTTTTTAATAATAAACTGAACACAAGAACAAGAGGACACAGTGAGAGGTTAGTTGGGGGAAATATCAGAAGCAACGTGAGAAAATATTACTTTATGGAAAGATTAGTAGATGCTTGGAACAAACTTCCAGCAGATGTGGTAGGTAAATCTACAATAAAAGAATATAAACCTTTCTGGGATAAACATATATCTATTCGAAGATAATAAGAAAGGACATACTAAAAGGGCAGACTAGATGAACCCAGTAGTCTTTTTCTGCTGACAATCTTCTATGTTTCTACATTTTAAAACAGTGGCTATTTAATTTTAGTACATTTGTATGGGAATAAAGGCTCTATTACACTAAACGTTTATCGGCTGCATTTGGCCGTTATCCGCCGTTACGGCCGATAATCGTCTGGTGTAGGGATGGTCCGAATCTGCCGAGGTTCGGGTTCGTATGAACCCGAACGCTTGGCATCAGATTCCCGCTGTCTGCCCGTTCCGGCTGTATCCCAGTTTTCCAGGCGGTCCTCCCGCTGTATCCACCCTCTCCACGGTGAGGGCAGACAGCAGGAATCATTTCTGAGGGTTCGGGTTCGTACGAACCCGACCCGAACCAGGTTCGGACCATGCCTAGTCTGGTGTAATAGAAGACAACGATCAGCCAACATGAACGATGCCAGCTGATCGTTGCTGTCATTTGTCTATCAACATGTTGAAAGACAAATGACCAGGATAGCAACATCACTCCGTGGAATAGGATCGGCGGCAGCAGACCATTGCTATTTTCAATAATCTAGCGATCACCCGGGCACTCCCCTGCCGGCAGCTCCCCGCGGACCCCCCAGCTCTCACCCGCTCGCTGCTGAAACGTGTAGTAGTGTGTTATAGCGCCAACTGCGAGCAGGGAACGAGGAGCAAATATCCTTAATATCGCCCCATGTAATAGGGGCTTTAGGGAATGTTTGACCAATGAGTTCAATAGAAATCTAACAACTTCTTTGTTTCTGACTCTCTCCACTCTCCCTCCCATCTTCCTCCTTGTCTATCCCTACTGCATAGACTTGATGTGTAGCATGTAACCTGATGCCTCAGTGAGCTGATGGAAATTATCTGTATTTCATAATAAAATAACGTTAGGTGGGAGCAGGTTAGGAGGCTGATCGGGAGAAAAGTAAGCATTTTTCTCTGATAAGATGCATTACAAAGCTTCTTACATTTGTCCGTACTATTGATTTATGCAAAGTTTATTGAAAAGTCAGTGACCATTTAAATATACTGCATGTTATAATGTCAGATTATTCCAATATTCACTTAGCAAGTACAAACTGAAAGCAAACACTCCGCTAGAACTATCTGCACAGGGATCTGAATAGCACAAAGTAAAATTCCTACCTTTAACTGAGTCACATACTGTGCTGCGCTCCCGGCGCGGCAGGACTCCAACCTTTTATCTTCTGCAGTTCCATAGCTGAAGGTGAGTTATTAGTTGCACTTGAAGAAGTTTACAGTTCTTGAATTTCCTCATCTGCAAAGGCGTCCCGATCAAATATAATAAAATTAACGGATGATGAAGAGTCCATAGACCGGGCACCGAATGGCACACGGGAGTGATGGAAGTCACTGGCAAAACTACCTTTGCACAAATACACCTCAGGGACACAATTAAGAGCGGGAATCGCTTCAGAAGAAAGCGTCTTTCTGATCTTTCTTCTAGTATGTTATTCCGCTATTCCCATTGGAAATCTTCCATCCATATGATTGTCTCATACCCAAAGCTGTTTCTAATTAGTCATTCTAAAAGGGGCACATTAAAAAGCCAATAAAATATTTGTTTTTGCTAAAGTGAGCGCAGAAATAAAAATTATAATTTATAAAAAAAAACAAAAAAAAACACATACTTGTATATGTCTATTAATTGGCTTTATGTGATAATTGATAGGAAGATTAGGGATGATGTTTGTGTCTTTTCCTAAGTTGTCCCGGTAGACCAGTCATTTCAGGTTGATGGAGATTACTGATGTCTGCTGAGACGTCTAGGCTCGTGTAGATGATCATAGCATGGTTACATAGATGTTCTGCATATTACTTAGGAAATCCATGGGGCCATACAGGGACGCTTCTGTTATGTGTATGAGACGGCAGATTATGTGGTCCCACAGGGGGCGGCATAATCTTGCCCGCTGCTGTCATTTTAGTTTAACTTAACAAAAATGCTAGCAGCCACAGGCCCACTCAGTTGCCGCTCACCTCTATCACTGCTCCCCACGCTCACTGCTGTCCCCACGTACTGCCGGGCTTGGTCCGTGACATCACCAGGCAGCACTTTGGTGAGTACCTGGGTAGGCGGGGTTGCATCGGTGTGGGAGGTTATCGGCTAGGCGGTTAGCCTGTCTGGGGTGGGGGTGGTGATGTGAAAGATCAGTCGGGGCGGATGAGAGTCCGAGGTTTTGCGATTGGACGGCTGCATGAGGTTTGCCTCAGGCAGCAGAAAACCTAGAACCGGCCCTGGGGCCATACCTATATATCTCATAGTATATCTTTGACAAAAATTGTTACAGCCACACTGTAATTTCCTAACAATTTCCGCCATGTGGTAGCCATCATGACCGTGCTGGCCATATAGTGCTATGCCAAATGGCCATCCTTCTCTTTCTTACGTGAAAATACATGTGAGCAACCGAAAGGGGATGCTAGCATCTCTCTGCATTGATACCTATTTCCAGAGCTGCCATTCAATGACAACACCTCTCTGTCTGCCTCTGAACCTACAAGACACAGAAACGTATGTATTCTGCCTAATGGTAACAAAGAATAGTATCACGGATCATATGTGACCTCCATATTATAGGTTGTGTAACTCAGACTTGTGTGTCATCTTACAGGCTCTGTGCACGCTATGGTGAGATATATTAGTTCCTTAGTGTAAGAAGCTTAAACGACCTAAGAAGCAAGTTTATTTCTTCTTCAGTTCCAAACCCCCCAAAAAACTATTAACACTTAGAAGTGAAGCGACAAGTAAATCAATCAATCCAATATAGGTATACTGTAGTATATGTCGGAATACCATTCTGCCTCCTCCACTGACTGGCTGAGCAGGCCTGACACGTCGCAACACGGTTCCCCGCTCAAACCAGGAAGCCGCCAGGGGACCGGGAACCAGGGCGGAGGACAGCGGACCCCTGCACTGGTGCCCAGTGTAGGCTTGTACTCTACCGGAACTTGTGGACATATCTTAGTGAAGTGTACCCGTACTCACGTTTAGACTGTGTCTGACCACCTTCTGCCCCCTGGTATTCTAGAACCCGTCCCAGTAGGGTAGCACAAGCCCCAGCTGTGGGTATCTGGGTGTAGTTAGGTGTCCAAGTCTTCCCAGTTACCTGCACTGTGCGGTAGGATAAGTAGACCTTCTCTGACCCATACCTTTGTCCTACTGGGATCAACTCCTCTTTCTTTAGGATGCAGTCCTGCACCTTTGAGACTTGTCATGTCATATGTATATCTGTGACAAAAATTGTTACAGCCACACTATAATCCCCTAGTTTCATAGTGTCTTCTGCCCCCTGGTATCATAGAACCTGTCCCAGTAGGGTAGCACGAGCCCCAGCCGTAGTTATCTGGGTGTAGCTGGGTGTTCAAGTCTTCCCAGTTACCTGAACTGTGCGAAAGGATAAGTAGACCTCCTCTGACCGGTACCTTTGTCCTACTGGGATCAGCTCCTCTTTTTGAATTCAGTGATGACGCGCAAAGGGTAGGCGGTCCGTAGAAGCGGTAACCCGCGAAACAGACTGTTACCACCTACCTGCTGGCGTCTGCATACCGTTGATGTCTGCATCTGCAATGTCCTGAAATAAAAGTTTGGATTACAGTAAGATGGTGAGTGCCACCTCCTTTCACTTCTTGATGAAGATACACATAAAACATAAACCCATTATTTCTTCAACTGTGCATAGAAATAAGTATATAAGGAAGACTGACACCTTTTGGGGAAACGTAATACTTTATCCACCTCTTTACCTGAGAGAAAAACTTTTTGACAGGTGCACCGAAGAAGAGAAAAACACTAGTGGTGGGACACCACACAACCAGGTGTTCGGAGTATATAGCAATGAACTTGTCCATCTGCTCACACATACTCAGTCATTCTCCCCACAGCCCCTCCTCTCTCTCATTCACTGCTCATTATCAGGTAATCATGTCTTGTTTACATCAGTCAAGCCCTGTCTGTTCTATGGAGAGGGGAGGGAGGAGGAGTGAGATTAGTCGCCAGCAGAGAGCAGAGAACAAAGGATTACACTGCGGGACCTGTGTGAAAGCCGGTATTCAGAGGTCAGAGTGGTCAGTGCTGACTTCAGAGGAGATAGCCCTGTGATGTAGCTGTAAATTAACTCTTTCTTGTCCTGTTTTGGTGTCTCATCTCCCTCAACCCCTCCCCTCTCCATAAAAGAACCATGGAGACAGGGGGAAGAGCTTAAACTGCTTTTTCATGATAGAAATGCATTTTTCGCTAATAAACCCAATTACAAAGTTTCTTAAAAATCGCCTGTACTATTAATTTCTGCAAAAATATTTAAACGACAGTGACACTTTAAGGTGTTTTTTATGATAGGAAAATTGTACCTTAGACCATGTTCAGACATTCCATAGATATGGTCAATGCATAGACAATATCAATGGAATGCCGCCTTACTTTAGGACTTTTGGCATTAATATGGTTCATAGGATAATCCCTTTATAAACCATTAAACCATTTACTAGAATTGCCCCACTACATCCAGACATATACTAATGGCCGCAATACAATGTTCTGTATAGTCCTTTTTGCCAAGGCCCTGTTCATCCTTCCACCATGGTTTTTCTTACAATGGAAACCATTACAGCAGTACCAGATCCATCTCTTGATGAACACCAATGGTGCCTGATGGAGCTCAATGAGCTATAATGGGGTTTGTTGGGATTCTACTGTGGTGTCCATAGTTTTGATAACAAAATACTGAAGAGATAAGTCTTCAGGGCACGCTTGAAACTGTGAATATTGGGTATGAGTCTGATGTCTTTGGGTAGGGCGTTCCAGAGAATTGGTGCAGCACGAGAGAAGTCTTGGAGGCGGGAATGAGAGGTTCTGATTATGGAAGATGTTAAGGTTAGATCATTTGCAGAGCGCAGAGCACAGGAAGGATGATAGGTGGAGATGAGGGAGGAGATGTATGGAGGGGCAGAGTTGTGGAGGGCTTTATGGGTGAGGGTGAGGAGCTTGAAGTGGATTCTGGATTTAATGGGTGACCAGTGACTGGCACAGAGGGGAGACGTCGGTATAGCTGTTGGAGAGGAAGATGAGTCTGGCTGCTGCGTTAAGGATAGACTGGAGAGGGGAGAGCTTAGAGAAAGGAAGACCGATTAGTAGGGAGTTACAGTAGTCAAGACGGGAATGGATCAGAGTGACAGTCAGAGTCTGAGCGGTGTCAGTGGTGAGAAATGGACGGATTCTGGAGATGTTTTTGAGATGAAGATGACAGGAGCGAATATAGGGAGTGAAGGATAGATCAGAGTCTAGCATGACCCCCAGACATCGAGCTTGATGCACAGGAGTGATGCTAGTACCACAGACTGAGAGAGAGATGTCGGGTTTAGGTTTGTTAGAGGGAGGAAATACCAGAAGTTCAGTTTTAGAGAGATTAATTTTGAGAAATAGAGAGGTCATAATGTTAGAGACAGCAGATGTGATGTGGTCCTTCACCCTCCTCTTTCTCTGTTCAGGACACTAAGAGGTTCTGCTCATTCTCTGTCTTCTGATGTTCAGCCCCCCCACCCTGGACTACAGTGATCGGGCTGAACATTAGAGCACCGGCCCTCTCTCCCTCTCTGGGCCCCTAGAGGCGCTGTGGGCCCCGGCACTTGCCCGGGTAGGCCTGGTGCTGACGCCAGCCCAACAACTACGACTTGCTTTCTTAGTTCCCTTCTCAGCACTGTGCTGGAACGTATTCAGCATGTGAGGTGAAGCTTACCACTGAGATTCCTTCATAGACAATCACCTGCAGCTGACTGTACAATTTTTACAGAGTGAATTAGTGCTGGAGATTGTGCTGGGATTTCCTGCTGGGATAGGGGAATAGAGTACCTCTCACAGAGACCGCACACTGTGGAGTACTTAACACCATGATCAAAATTGACGGTTACATTAGAAAATGAAGTGTTTCTGTTAAAAAAAAAATATATATATTATATATATATTTTTTATGATATTCTTTTATTTTTCATCTCATTACCTACAGTATATTTTCAGATAATTTTGACCTCTTGCAGTTTTCCCTCTGGTCTCTGAGCCTCCTAGACTGACGCTGCTTGTTTTGTAGAGATCACCTTTCAGCAGTCATTTTAGGACAGTGAACCTGCAATGACGTCTCCATTTTACTGCTTAGCTATTCAGCGAGAGCTTCACATGATATTCTGCAGGAGTCATTTTAGGCTGCACAGTCTCATACTGCGTGGATGTACTTCCTTTTTCTGCACTTCTTACTAAGTGAAGGCAGGAAAGATGCAATGCCCATAAACTATTGTGAAATTTGTTCACACTATTTAAAATATTTTTTAACTATTACTGCACACTTAACCCCTTAGTGACCTTCATATAGTGTTTCGAATGACACCATCCAGGGGACTACTGATGTGTGGGCTCCTAAAGGTGACTGTAGTGCCACTCGCTGTACAGTCTGTTCTCAACAGTCTTAGGAAGGGGTTTTTAGTATTTTCTATCCCCCCCCCCCCCCTTACTCTATGAGTGGTTCTCTGCATCATCCACAAGCTTAGATGCTGCACATTTGATATATCCCTGTATAAAACTTGTCGGTGTCTTCTTTCTGCTCTAAAAATAGCTTAATTTCATCAGTGGACAGTGTCATCTAGGCGGGGCTTCATGGTAGTTGGGCTGTCTCCCAAGCAGGGAGATGGGGCTCAACTGCCATGAAGCCCCGCCTAGATGACACTGTCAACTGATGAACTGAAGCAAGAGTAAGGGGGTGACGGTATCACTTTAGGGGTCGTCGATCTATATAACCCCTTAGATGCCGCGGTCAATTAGGATTATGGTATCTAAGGAGGAGGCTTACTATGGCAGCTTACTGATGCCCCATAAGGTGATTGCAGCTGGCCAGTGCTTTAGTATGGCAGCCATAGCTAAATTATTGCAGCAATATTAATTTTAGTTTCCATTTGTGTTCTATAAAAAAACGAATTCTGTCTCAATTATAATAACTCAGTGAATAGAGGTACACAGTTTATTTTACCGCATGATAAACAGCAGGAAAGAAAAACAAACAAATAAACAAAAACACTAATGGAATTGCTGGTTTTGTTTGCAATGTCCATAATAAAATTATAAAATGTAGACAATAAATTATTTGTACCCTAATAACAACGAAAACTTTAGTCATCTCATTAAAAGAATACCATGGAAAAATAAATAATACCCCCCCCCCCCCGAGTGCCCATTTTCCTCATTGCTTACAGTGGATGAGAGGGGGCTTGCCACTCTTATGAGAGCGAGCTTCCCACTCTATTATTTTTGTCCAGAATTGTGCACAGACTATGTACCCATTGATGTTTATGGCTCCGTGCACATATCTGTAAATGTTATGGGTTCATTCTGTGGCCCCATTCACCAATGGATTTCCGTTTGCCTATGAATGGGTCCGTGTAATTGTGGACAGCTATGGATGCAAATCCTTAGTGCTCTCTGTAGTGGTGGGTCCGTGGCTGCGGACAGCACTACGGAAGTGCTAACCTCGCCTTCACGTGAGACATTAAATAAAGAAATAAAATTTAATGGTCCAAAAAACTTGCGGCATTATAGGGTTAAAAAATGTATTCATGGAACAAATAAATCGTAAATTCTTAAGAATACTCATAGAATCATCTTGTTTCGAGACTTTGTCCACCCTTGGGACCTAAATGGTTTGAGGAAATAATTGCAGATTCTTTTGTCTCTAGCACGGAATTCTCCTGGTACCTGGATCTGAACGCTGTGCAACTTGGTAATGAGGATAAACAAAAAGTCTACAAAAATGGTTAAAGAAGAATAAAGGGAAAGTCGAATGAATGCCCTTGACCAAATTTTGAGTTTTGTTATGACCTGAAGTGACCAAGTTTTACCTCCACGTTAGGCCAATTTCACACAAGTATAATACGGATGCTATTTAGGGCCACATTACAGGTAAAGGTCCTGGACGAATGGAATTCTGATAACCCAGACTGACAGGTGTCACTTTAGGTCATCAAATCTTACAGACATCTTACAGGCATCTGCATTTTACAATTGTGAAAACTATAATGGAAAGATTTGCACCTTTTCCAGTGTTTTGGACCCATGTCTGGTGTTGGTAAAAAATGTTGACTTAGGTCCTCTTCACACAACCGTGGCCGTTTTTACGGTCAGGAAACACTGATAAAGCAACCTTTCAAAAGGCTTCAGGAAACCATCAGTGTTTCCTGGCTGTAAAAACATAAAAAATAATTATCATCAAAGGAAGAAAATTTTAATTCATACTCACCTGCTGCACAGCTGCAGTGGTGCTCCCCTCCGGCTTCCCCTTTGTTCTTCTGGTGCTGCTTGCGCAGAAGTGATGTCACTCTGTGGCTGGAGCTATAATGCTGTCACCTGCCACTAGAGCAATTGACAGGGTTAGGAGCCAATGGCTCCCAGTCTGGTCAGTTACAGCGATGCATTTAACTGTATGTGCTCCTGATTAGGAGCGCATACAGTTAAAGGACCATGCCTGGGCTGCTAAGCAGTGCATCTGAAACCCCAGACACATTATGGATGTGCATCCGGAGCTTTACAGAATTCTGAAGACTCCAGTGTCCTATATTTTCGTAAAATATTTTTCAGCTTGGACACCCTTCAAGAAAAATCCTGAAGGGTATCCATGCCCAATAGAACCCTAGGAGTCTAGAAATGTATCTTGATTTCATGATAAGAAAACCGGATAAATTTACTGGATGTGTAAAAGGGGCCTTACTACTGACCAAAATACAACATATAAACCCGGCCTAATGGCCCTTGCACACTGGTGCAAAGCCTTAAAGCGACTCTGTACCCACAATCTGTCCCCCCAAAACCACTTGTACCTTCGGATAGCATCTTTTAATCCAAGATCTGTCCTGGGGTCCGTACGGCAGGGGATGCAGATATTGTCCTTTTAATCCTACAGCGCTGTGCCTAACGGACGGGGCTTACATTTGTATATGCATTAGGCTGGCACCACCTCTCCGTCCTTCCTCCCCACCCTCCTCATCATTAGGAATGATCCAGGAACATTTACTGCTGTTTGAGCTTTGCACAGGTGTATTAACGATCCAGCCCATGTTTATTATGCACATAGGTGGGGAATAGGAAGCAATTTGCCTGGAGCATTCCTAATGATGAGGAGGGTGGGGAGGAAGGACAGAGAGGTGGTGCCAGCCTAATGTATATACAAATGTAAGCCCCGGCCGTTAGACACAGCGCTGCCGGATTAAAAGTTGTTTTTAGGACAATAACTGCATCATCTGCCGAGCGAACCCCAGGACAGATCTTGGATTAAAGGCAGCTATCTGAAGGTACAAGTGATTTGGGGGGGTCAGATTGTGGGTACAGAGTCGCTTTCAGGCAGCCCTGTATAGTCTCCATTGTACTACATTTTTAAAGGGTAATTCCCATCTAAACTTGTTATCCATAGGGATCTAGAACAGGATTATGGAAAACCCCTTTAAATGTCTGCAATTCAAACGGAAAAATGCCGCTAGTAGGTGAGGAACACGCGAGATACCCTAATAATGCTGTGAGCCTGAGACCAGTGACATCACCGTATCTCTGCGGTACCATCAAAAGCAATCTGAAAAGACACTGCGAGCAATCCTACTTTTACTGCTGTGTACTTCCACTTTACATTATTTTACAGCACAGGATAAAATTTCCATCTCTGCTCCTTATGCAAATATAGTTTCATGGTTTTGCAACTTACAAAAGAAATTATATTTAAACTGATCCTGTAACATTGAAATCGCTGTCTGTCTATACACAGGAGAAATGATTGAGCATTATGGTTGTAGTAAGATAGAAATATAGCTGCTATTTAATTGAATTGGGACTCAGCTCTCGTACCAGGTGTTCCCCTTAAACCAAATAGCAGCAATTTCTGGGAGAAAGCAGATGTTTGATGGGTTAACACAATGGCTGTCCTTCGGCTGTGTATCCTTGGTTTATTATCATAAGATATAGGAGGCTGTAAAGTGATCTGTACAGCATTAGGCATTGTTCACACTAGGTAAAAAACACGGCCGTATTTCATAACAACGGCCGTACTGCCGTTGTTATGAAATACGGCCGTGTTTTTACGTAGTGTGAACATAGCCTTACGGTGAAAAGTGACACCAGTAGATGGAGATTTCAATAGAAGAAGCTCAGAGCTCAGCCTCCCCCTCCCTGTGGAATAGCCTATTCAAAGGTTACAGGGCATGCTCAGTAATGTTTGCTATTTATGTCTGTTAGACAGGTCCTGTCCGTTGTTGTCTTTGGGGCTTGCTGTAAAGTATATCACTAAGTGCTGTTAAAAATTGCTTATGCTCAGGGAAGTTGGCGGCCCCCATAATAATGTGCACAATTACATAAAAAATTATTATAATTAAAAAAAACAAAAAAAAACAGAGATACACATTCAGAAAAAAAGAACATGTTTTAGTATCTGTCTTTAGTCAGTAACAATATCTGGGCAATACATTCACTCTAAAGCGTAGGTTCAGCTTTGGTGAACCTTGGCTTATACAGCATATTGAGGAAAGGCATTATCAGCAATTCCTTAATATTAATATAATACCAATGCTTGTGCTTTATCAGCAGGAACACTGTAGGTAGCAACGAGCAGGGAAGGTAAAATTCCCATGTTCTATTAAACGAATATGAAAATCACATGGAATATGTGTATCAGAAGACCTGCACGTGGTACATGAGGCAATATGGTTTGGCCAAATTATATACTAACTTCTGATGTTGGTTTTAAATGTAGCTGAATAAGCTTTCGTGTCAGCCATGGGTATGATGTGCAGCCATTTCTGTCTTTTTGGCTTGAGACACAGCAGAGGAGCTGTCACTATGTGCTACCTCAATCATCCATGTGCTCTTCAATGGACAGAATACATTAGCATTCCCAAACTGTAATTCTCCAACTACAACTCTCAGCATTCACTTACAGCCTTTGTCTGTATTTAATGAGGTACTCTAATTGTAATTAAATCAGACGGTGTTAGAAAGTTATATAGATTTGTAAATTACTCCTATTAAAGAATATCAAGCCTCTAGTACTTATCAGCTGCTGTATGTCCTGCAGGACGTGGTGTATTCTTTTCACTCTGACACAGTGCTCTCTGCTGCCACCTCTGCCCATGTCAGGAACTGTCCAGAGTAGTAGCAAATCCCCATAGAACACCTCTCCTGCTCTGGACAGTTCCTGCCATGGACAGAGGTGGCAGCAGAGGGAGTCAGAATGGAGAGAATGTCAATCATCATCATTTTGTCACTCCATAGACTTTTAATAAAGCTACAGGACAGGAATTGAGTGCTTCTCCCAACTCATTCTCCTGCTCTGATCCCTTGGACATGTTAAAAGTTTTTTTTTCCAATGATAATATCCACTTAAGTTCCTTAGGTAATGCACCTTGCCTAGCTGCCACTAACATGCCGCCTTCTTTCTAGTGTTGCACCTCTTTTTCCAGTGTTTGTTTACTGCTACATGATTTTATCATTTTGGATCTGAGTGGCTTTACCCTTAGGCCCTGTTCACATGGAGCTTTTAGATTCATGTGGATTCCATGTTAGAATTTGTGTAAAAGCCATGTGGAAACCACTTTCTTCCATTGTAGAATTGTAATTGGTATGCCATTTCCTTCTGCATCAGGTAGCTGGACATGGATTAGTCTTACTGAAACATATAACATAAGTGAGGATTAGAGGTGAGCGAACCGGGTTCGGGTTCGAGTCGATCCGACCCCGAACGTTCAGCATTTGATTAGCGGGGGCTGCTGAGCTTAGATACAGCTCTAAGGTTGTCTGGAAAACATGTTTCCCACATAGCCTTAGGGCTTTATCCAACTTCAGCGGCCACCGCTAATCAAATGCCGGAAGTTCGGGTTCAGATCGACTCGAGGATGCTCCAGGTTCGCTCGTCTCTAATGAGGATCAATACCAAGTAAAAGTTCATTATAGGTAATACCTTGACTATCTGGTAGAGATGAGCGAACCTGGAGCATGCTCGAGTCCATCCGAACCTGAAATTTCGGCATTTGATTAGCAGTGGCTGCTGAACTTGGATAAAGCCCTAAGGCTATGTGGAAATCATGGATATAGTCATTGGCTGTATCCATGTTTTCCAGACAACGTTACAGCTTTATCCAAGTTCAGCAGCCAACGCTAATCAAATACCGAACGTTCGGGTTCGGATGGACTCAAACCTGAACCCGGTGCGCTCATCTCTTCTATCTGGTGCAGACTCCATAGCAGATGGAAATAGACATCAATAACATTCTGATCTATCCTCTACACATGAAAGAGTAGACCAGGAGACTCAGATCTGGTTCCAAGACAATTTTTTGCACGATAAGCTGGGTTCACATACTGTATGTATTTTAGTCATTAATATTCATTAATAGGTCTATTTTTTTGTTTGTTTTAACCAAAACCAAGAAAGGAACCGACAGAAAAAGAAAGAAAAACGATTTAAAAATATATTTATACTCGCTATTGTTAAGTGAGTATCTGGGTGCTCGATCAAGCTCAGAGTTCGGGTAAAGCAAGGGATGTGAAAAGGAAATATACAAAATACAAAAATTTGATATGTTACTGCAAGACACATTAGAACGTAGAACGTCAGTATGCTGTCAATGTGTCTTGGAGTAACATATTCCTTTTTTTCTTTCTAATATTTCTAATTTCCTTTACACATCCCTTGAAGGTGAACCGGACACCCTTCCTTCTAAATTCTTGAGTCTCCCATTGATTTCAATGGGGTTCGTTACTCAAGTCAAGCACTTGAGAATTGAAAAATTCTGAGTAATAAACACAAGTATTTTAGTGCTCACTCAACACTGATATTCAACCTAAACTCTGTATGAGAGAAGCTTTACAGTCCATTTAGCCCCAGTCAGCCAACATGCATATATATATATATATATATATATATATATATATATATATATATACAGTAATACTTCAGTTCTCAAACACCTCGGTATCCAAACAAAAAACGGGTAGATAAGTGTCAGCAGAACTATTGTTTAGCTGACAGTTATTGAGGTGTTTGGCAACACCAAGGTTACAGAAACGGGGATTCCTCTCATTATGAGGGGAATCCCTGCTCTAAACAGGTGTTCCCGCAATGGAGGCAGAGAGAGAGGCAGGAGTGGGCGGCTATTTAAACTTGCCGCGCCCCCTTGCTTCCCTCCGCTGCAGGGATTGACTCCTCCAGCCCCTGGTCCTTTCTCCAGGCCACCACCCACCCTCCTCAAACCCTAGCCTTGCTGGTCCGGCAGCTGTCACCAGAGCATACACCGGCCCAAGAGGACTCACTTCGGCCAGCCTTCTCGACCTCCTGGGACCCGTCACCAGGCCGCTACCATCCCTCTCCAATGCCCGCCGCTGTGCCAAATTCAAGTAGCCAGTGCCAAGGTTAAACAGCCACCGCTATTACCTCTCTCTCTGCCTTGTCTGCAGGGAACACCTGTTCAGGGAATCCCTACTCTAAACAGGTGTTGCCCGCAGCCAAGGCAGAGAGAGAGAGGAATTTAAGTAGCTGGCGCCAAGTTTAAACAGCTGCCGCTACTGCCTCCGTCTCTGCCTCTGCTGCGAGGAACACCCATTTACAGTAAGTAGTGGCAGATGCACCGCTACTTACCGATAGTCTTTACACTCTGTGGACCCATGGAGTGCAAAAACCAATTAAATACATTTACATTGTTCCCTATGGGAACACACAGCTCAGTTCTCGAAGTGATCGGTTCTGGAACCAATTAAGTTCGAGACCAGAGGTACCACTATATATATATATATATATATATATATATATATATATATATATATATATATTATAAATGCCAGGATGCATTCCCCTAAAACCTCTATTTAGCTTTGGAGAGAAGATAAAAAAATGCACAACTGAATCCAACGAAGTGGAGAAGTTTCACTGGGAATAGACAAAGTCCTAGCAATTATACAAACCATCTTTTTGCAGCTTCTTTCGGCAGCTGCTGAGTCCTCGCTTTTCTACCACAATTCCCAATACTCTGCACATAATCCCTCCCCATTGTATGCAGGTTATGGCAGCCAGGTGGATGCGGCCATTCATTAGCTGCGACATACAGTATCTGTACGGAAATAAGGCAATACATCTACCTGTGTCACATTAAGAGGTCCCTCCATGCCTGAGCCCCTGGAGAATTGGTTTTATTTTAAGGTTAGCTCTTTATCACTATTCTGAGAATTTAAAGTGAGAGGTAGAGAAATGGCGTCTTTAGCGATTATTTTTGAAGGGGTAATCTGTCAAAAACAGCAGTAATATAACTTTAATTTTTTATTTTTTTTCTACATTTATACATTGACTGGCGGCATAACTGGGGGCTAGGTCCCTCTGCTGCCACCAGTGGCTGTGTTTGGAACTGCAGGAATACACAAGTCCTGGTCCTGGCACAGTTACATATGGTTAGTGCTGCAGCTTGCAGTGCTAGCAGTACTGAGCTTCCCCTGATATCTGTTCTAATGCATAGTATGAGGCCATGTTCACACACTGTAAAATAACGGCGGTTGTTTTCATTCTTTAATGATTAACATAAAGAAATATAGTTTAGACAATAGATAAAATAACGGCTGCTGTACGCAGTGGCCGTCAAAATAATGCTGTTGTGTCATTAATCTGCGTCTATTGTTGCTCGAAAAGCGGACGTTATTTACACATAATAATATAGAAAAAATGGAAATGGATCCCACAGCTCCGATAAAATGTAGAAAATTTATTGTAACATAACTAAAAAATAACAAAGTGATAAAAATCGCTCCAACGCGTTTCGGGTATAATCCTTAATCATGGCTTGCCATGATTAAGGGTTATACCCAAAACGCGTTGGCGCGATTTTTATCACTTTGTTATTTTTTACTTATGTTCCAATACATTTTCTACATTTTATCAGAGCTGTGGGATCCATTTCCATTTTTTCTATATTACCTTGCCGGGATATGGCCCGAGTATTCTCCACATGCTCCTTTCTGGGACGCTGATGGTGCAAGAGAGACCAGCATTATGGGGGTGAGCTGACAAACTTGCTCTGTTGTGAATGAACGTTTACACATAGTATTTTTTTCCGCCATCCTTTCATTATTCTTTAGTATCAAAATGAGTTTTTTCAGCATTAAATACCGG